>NC_140941.1:107603530-107996030 GCF_014529385.1 Adiantum capillus-veneris
TATGATACTATACATCAATGATGGAGGTAAAGAGATCAAGGGGAATCCTCCCTCTTCCTTCGTTCTATGTATGTCTACCAAAAGCGTGGAGAATAAGCCATATGATCCCTTCTGATGTGATTTTGAAGAATTGGTGGTAGTTAAACATGGTGACACCTCAAAATCCACTGAATAGGATATTATGGTGGGTCTCATTGAGTGCGTTCTCTCTTAGATAGAATTGAATGCTCTACGTTTCCAAACATATTTTTCTCATTTTCTATCTCCTCTTGGTGAAGTTGCAACTGGTGTCTAAGCTAACTAATGGTCACTTTGGTATTGTATGGGACATACATATCCATGAATCATAGCCTTTGCATGGATGAATCCTAGTCTTTGCATAAATACCATTGAGTTTGTCATAAGCTAGTTGATGTAGTAGGGCATCCTCGATGGTTGCAACTCGTTGGGTATGGTCCATGTCTCGTATATATAGCATTGGCATAATTCTGATCGCAAGTCTTGATTCCTCTTCCTCTAGCAGAGGTGGATGTGGGGGGTGTGTGAATCATATGGAAAAAAGAACAAGCACTTGTTTAGATGAATTTGACTAAGACACTATGCCATCAATGATAATACCATGATTCCCCATCCCCTAGGTGTCATCTGTGAGAACCATCCATAGACATATGTGTGACTATATGTAAAGCATATTCTCTTGAATCCAACCTCCACCACCTTCACATGTGTAGAAAATTCCAAGTAGGCAATGTCATGTAAAGAATTCTATATATTTTATCTATGAATCCATGAGGGCAAAGTCTTGATGCTCCATCTATAAGGCAGTAGTGACAAGGTGTCAAACAACCCATTTGTGTTCTCTCTAGATAGCATGGAAAAAGCTACGTATCCTCATGTTTTTGCCATAAGCTTTCAAAATAATTTTTCATTGGCTACATAAGCATGGTGAAATACCATGATTCCCCATCCCCTAGGTGTCATCTCTGAGGACCATCCATAGACATATGTTTGACTCTATATGTGAAGCATATTCTCTTGAATCAAACCTTCACCACCTTCACACGTGCAGAAAATCCCAAGTAGGCAATGCCATGTGAAGCATTCTATATGGTTTATCTATGAATCCATGAGGGAAAAGTCTCGGTGCCCAGATTGTGGCTCCATATATTAAGGCAGTAGTGACAATGTGTCAAAACTACCCATTTGTGTTATCTCTATAGCATGGGAAAAGCTACGTACCCTCATGTTTTTGCCATAAGCTCGTAAACGAATTTGTCTTTGGCTACATAAGCATGGTGAAGCAACCATAAGATGCGAAGTCAAATGCTAGACCTCTTATGCAATAGGCAACTTTTGCTTCTTTTGGACAAGCACATCATGCATATGGTTCTTCTAAAGCTAAAAATTAGTGCCATCAAACTTCTTCATGTCATAAATGTCATGGTCTTTGCTAGTAGACATGGTGACAAAACTACCAAAAGATTTGGGAAAATTTGACAGTCTCCTTTGTATTTGGGACTATGTCAACCAAAATACGAGACAAAATGACCAAGTATGTCACTTACAAAGCATAAAAGAGGGCAATGCCTCTCAAAAGCACACACCAACTAAGGCGCATAAACTTTCAAACGCCAAATCGCCGTCAAAAGCACCTATACCACTTTATACATGTCCTATGGCGAGGCCTTGTAAGGGATACTCCAGCTATTTGTATCACCGAAGGTGTCTCCACCTTTGAGAATACCCCAGCTCAATGAAAACCCCATGCTATTGACCCTCAACAATGTAGGTTATGCAACAAAACGTATAGCCAAGTCCCAAAATCCATACCAAGTCTCATAAATGATCAAGATTGTTGTACTAGCCAAAAGATGGGTCCACAAAAGCATACAATGGTAGTATCCACAAAGACGTACAAGTCTGTCACAACGCTCAAACAAACGTCAAAGAAATATCCATGCGGGGGAGTCAAGAGAGCTCAAACACTGTCAAAAGTGCCAACATATGCATGTACAACTAAAAAACTCCTCCCACTAGAACCAGAATATCGCAAGCACTGAAATCTGTAGCCTGTGAGTCGATGATGATGCCATAACCTAAATCAAAATTGACATCGAGAAACACAGAGAGGAAGCTAATCAAGCCACTCTATGTACCTGTACATGTACTTGTACCTGTATCTGTACCTGTAGTCGAGGAAGACAATGCCGTCAAACTCCCACTCTATGTGTGTGTATGAGGCCACTTCGAAAGAGGCTACACACTCCCAAATGATCCATGGGCTCTTGTATATGGAAGAGACTGCAAAAATGGTACATCTAATGGCTATGGAAGTTTGCAGCACAAAATACCAAAAGAGAGCTGAAAAATGCAGCTCCTAAACCATAGCTCAAATGAGGTATCTGATGGCACGAATGGCTCCGAGAGGGGGTTAAAACCACAGGACACTTGCTGGAAACGCTCTCGAAATGTTGAATTTGCCAATGCCGAAGTCGAAACCCTGTTTGCATCCTTGAAAGTGCGCACGCGTGTGCAGAAGCGATTTTGAGAATGAAATAGCTCTGATACCAGATGAAGGAGAGGAGTCGAGAACACAATGGAAGAGGAATATAAATATACACACACGCATGCACACACGCAGATACACACACACACACCCCACCATAGCCACACACACAGATTGGATGGGGAGCCGACACACACTATGTGCCCCCTTTCTTTCTTCTCTATCTTATGCACTAAGGCACAATACACACTCTACTTTGTGTTAGTGGCTCACACAAGTGTATAGTTGTACACTTAGGGTTAGTAGCAGTTAGTGATGGGCGGTCGTCCACATGGCGATTAAACTTAACATTAGGAAGAGGATGGGGTGTAGGAGGGCCTCTTTATTTTCCATGAGCTTATAGAGGTGATTAACATTTTGACGAGTAGGTGTACGCCATGTGTGTAAGAATGGTGGGTGTTTAAGAGATGTGTTAAGAGTGGTCAAAGGATGCACTTTCCCCCCCAAAAAGGAGGTGGACAATTTTATGATTTTTGGCCTTCCATAACTCCCACATATGATCTCCAATTTGAGCGGAGATCATAGATTTGCAATCTACACGTTGAGATCTTTTCATAGATATGCTACATGATATGGCTTTACCCACTAGATTTTAAATTCCATTTTGGGGGGAAAATTTGAATTCAAATAAACTAGCCATTTTGCCTATTTTAATTCAAAATATGTCCTTTGATTACTTTCTCAATACTTAAGGTTTGACTTCCTTAAACTGCCAAATAAAGAGGCCCTCCTAGATCCCATTCTCTTCCTAATGACAGGACCATACTTACAGAGATATAAACCAAACCCCAGTAGAAGACTTTCGTGTAACTATTGACTCTGGAACACAACTTCCTGCTTGGTTGGTGAAGAGCGCCTATATTTGAATGTGTCGAGCATCAGAATGTGAAATCTCAAGAAAGAGGATTGCATTCTAGAGAGATCAACAGAGGATGAATCTTACATTCGAGAACCATTCCTAGTAGAAGATTTGTTTGAATCCTTTGGATGGGAGAAAATACTGGCTACTCTTAGATGTGTGCGTAAACAAAATAACGACTACAAAATTTTGTGAGGAGCATGGCTATGACACAAATCCCTGCTTTACAATAAAGGTATTGAACGAAGCTAATGAAACTTGTGCGTGTGAAAGTAGAACAGGCAAAACAAACCACTTTGTCACAAAGCATGGTGCAAACTCACAGACAAAGGAAGAGAAGCAATCGCGAGATTATGTCATCATTGACATACCCAAAGAATCAACGAAAGATGTTTCAAAGAATCCAACTCCAGAAAAAGCGGAATAAAAGTAGAAGAAGAAGCAATTCCTCCAATTACCACATCAAATCTTCGACAAAATCAAGAATAAAAGAAGAACAAGGATCACACAGAAGATCAATTGTCTCCAATAGCAATCAAATTCAGCATATGCAAAAAAACAGGACTTAAGATCACATGTTCAACTATGATAAATCTAGATGCAACAAAGAATCTAATTTCTTATGGCACATTGATAATGATGGGAAAGCCAATCATCAAGCTAGAAGAAATGGTGTACATACATCCAAAAACACCAATTTCTAGCTTTGGAGTGGCAGAAGATGTACTCAAGTTGAGTATTGGGGAGTTCACGGATACATTCTATATAACCAATTCCCATCATATCAAAGAGAGTTTGATCTTGACAAACAATTGGATGAGCATCTTATTTTGACAACCACAACAAGCTAACAACAACACCAAAAGTCACAAATGCATCTCAAACCCAGGCAGTAACGAAATGACTCGCTAAAGTACTAATCAAAAGTAGATCAACCTTGCAAGACAACTTTATCTTCTATGAGACTCCACCCAACTTCAAACGTAGCATCTACATCAAGAGCCACACCATCGGCAATACAATGGAAACCTAAGCCAAAAGTCTATTAATGAAAGTTTTCATCACAAAAAAGGCTCCAAAAGAATCCAATGTAATAATATACATGGTTCAAAAAGACGTATAAAATCCGTCTCATGATACATAAGCTATGAGAAACCCTAAACTAATGCTATCTAGCTACGGCTAAACTGACGTCGTCTAGTCAGACGTCTCATCGCGTCCAAGCGGCGTATCTGTCGGATTCTGCAAAAAAAGACAATAAGCCAGCTTTCAGTAAGTATAAACATATAACGACATTTATAAAACAATACAAAAAATAAAAAAGAGTAAACCCGAATACTAACCATGCCGCCGCGAGAACTGAGAATGTCCATCAGGCCCTTCCTACCTGCGTACTCACGCTCGTACGGTGTGGGATCACGTCCTGTCATCGACCACTATCAAAACATACAAAGATTTCATTATGTTAGAACTAAAAAACTCATAAACCCTAAACTATTGAACATGCATAAAGAGCAATGTGAAAACACTTACAAAATCGGCCTCAAATGATGCCCATCCACCGCTCCCCAAGTGGTGCGAGCTCCCTGCCTCTACTCGCGCTCTGGCTGCATCCTTTTGTTGCTTCCACTTGTCGGGATTCTCGCGCGCTGCTTTCTTCGCATTCTTCCAATCTTCTTTGGCCAGCCAATCTGGCCTGTTCCACCCATTCTTGATTGCTTTTTGCACTTCGGAACGCTTGTGTTTGCAGTATTCGCGCATTCGAATCTTCATCAGGTCTTCATTGAAGCGTTGATCCCGTGTTGGAACGGGAAACTCATCATGAAGTATGCTGATGACTCTGTTTTTTAAATCACTTGGTACTTCACTCCATTTGTTTAGTATGTAGTGTCTAAACAGTTGAGAGCAAAGACCACGCATGCGCGAGATCACCTTCTTGCCGTCATCATCCATGATGATGCCGCCGCTGATGTCGACGGAGTAAGGCAAGCCCTCTGGTCGGTGACGCGTGAACCTGGGTGTCCCGGCAGGGGTCTCTAGCGGCGTGTCGATGGGGGTACGGACGTCAGGTGTCTCCACCGGCGTCTGGGCCCCGAAGCGAGGAGTGTCGAGTGGGGTGGCTCCTGGCGGAGTAGGTAGAGGTGTGTAGCTTCTAGGAACAGTCAGCCGTGCAAAACCTGGCGTAGATGGCAATGCTGTGGCTGGTGTGGGGGCGGGCAAAGAAGGGGAGGGTAAAGAGGCTCGTCGAACACGAGGCGGTGTGGAGGCATCGGTGGCGTAATCCCCACAACAACCGCCACCGCCACCACTAGAGCGCCGGTGTCTAGACGAGTGTGAAGCTCGTCTCGTCGACGTCGAAGCTTCGGAGCGCGCCGAATGCTCCGAAAGAGAGGGAGATGCGGATGGAGTAGGAACGCGCGAGATGCGCCAGAGCGATGACGCTCCACGTACCACTGTCTCTGCTGCGGTGACAAAGAAGAAAGAAACTCCTCATCATCCATACCTGCATTAAACACACGAATATTTAAACTTAATATTGAATGAATAGAGTAGACAATGATGCAAAGACCATTAAATACAATGACGTAATGACGCATATAAATACAATGACACAATGAATTGAGTGATAGAAGCGGCAAGTCGAAAACTAAGAATTTTCAATCAAAAGATGTGAGCGCGAGTAGAAAAGAGCGTTATACACCATGGACGGTACTTAGAGAGCCAGAGCTTTTACAACACGGAGCAAAATTGTTCAAATACAATATTTGTGGCTTTAAGAGATCTCTCTCTCATCCTCGCATAACTCATCATAACTTCCTATATCTATATAGAGCTCTCCGTTTAAACACATATCCTCTGTTTCATTTTGTAGCTCCTCTGCATGCACCCCATATAGAGTAGTAGCATCTTGATGCTCGTCTGGCACCACCGCAGCGGCTTCTGATTGAGCATCTTCTCTGATCTCCTCCATTGATGTCGTTGTGATTGGCACATGGTAGCCTTCATACGTCCTTGCACTACGAGGGGCTACCTCTATGACGTACCACCAGTTTGATGTAGACTTTGTAGGATGAAATATTACCTGCCAGAGCCACATAACTTACATGAGAGCTTTCAAGCACATAACTTGTAAAAGGGGGATGTTAACTATTTACATACTTACTTGTTCACAATGCTCGGGTAGTACGAAAGTGTCTCTTAGGTCAGTCCATTTCTTAGTAGAATCCACCTCAAGAAAACCAGACTCTCCTCTACGCACAGTAGCGTTGTGACCCTCCATGATTATCTTGAACCATTGCACGTCCAACAAGTCGACAAAAAATCCTCTGTAATCGATCCTCAAAATCTCTTGCAGCGTGCCGAAGTAAGTGAGTTCCGCCACCACAGGATCTGCATCAGAGGAACGTCGTTGATTAGACTGTTCAAATTTTGCCATGATTCCACAATCTTGAGTAAAATGCTTTTTGTCGATTCGTTCCACCCTAAAATGTCGACCTTTACACCATGCTGTTGTGTATGACTTATACTACAACGAACAAAGATTATGAGTGGCCGTTCAAACGTTTATAAATAAAGTCACTTGCTAGTCGTACATTGCAAACTTACCTTGGTCGCGCAACCCCGAGAGTACTCCCACTCTTCTTCAGTCACTTCGTCACCGCATTATTGTGCGCTTTTCAATTGGTTGTGCAACCATCTTAAGCTCATGAAGGTTGGCAGGCTCTCCAGAACCGCTGGATAGTGCATCGGTGGTCGTCTTCCCCATCTCCACTCGATTCGTGCCCTTTGTCGCTGGATTGTGAAGCATGCAAAATCGGTTGATTTTAGCCTCTAGATCTTCCGTCATCTTCTTCTCAACACCGAGATTGCACATGACATTCCCAGATATGCGCTCATCATCTATGGTTCGCCATAGCGTGTCCCAGGATTTATCAAATCCGTCTAGCCACTCTCCAATGTACACTAGGGACTCTGATACCAACCAACCTTCTGCCATGCTACCCTCCGGACGTGCCTTTTGACGCACATATTCCTTAAGCGTTTTCATGAAACGCTCTAAGAAGAACATCCATCTGGAATGAACCGTGCCAGCTATTTCCACCTCATCAACTATGTGAACAAGAAGATGCACCTGAATGGTTAGCATTGTAGTAGGAAAATGTTTCTCAAACATGCACACAAGCCCCGCAGCATTTAGTTTGGTGAATGGTATGGAGTCTACGTTGATCTCCTTTTGTGAGATCCATTGCACCAGCTTTGCAAGTTTGTAGATTGTGTTACGGATGTCGAGAGACAAACATCCCTCAATGGCAACCGGTAAAATAAACTGTAAAGTATGTGCAGCAATGATATTAAAGTCCACATTTTATGCAATGATATTAAAGTCCACTATGAACGTACCTGACACATTTTATGCCAATCGTGTGACTTCAAACCGGTAGGCTTTCCTTCTTTAGTAAAACACGTTCGGAGCGAGTGCATTACGCCAGTGGGGGTCCGCAAAGATCGAATGGTCTCTTTTACTTTGCGTTCTTGGGCTCCTGTGAAAATCCATGGTGCTTTAGGGAGTTTTATCGATCCATCAGACGCTGTTTGCGGCCAATATTGCCAGGCCTAAGCTCAAATTTCGAGCTTCCCTGGCAAAATCCGACCATGTTCCATCTATATGTTTCCACGCTACGCAATCTGCAGGAATTCGTAGCACACCATTCGAAGATTTATTCTCCTCATGCCATGATGCTAGGGCGGCCATGGACTTACATTCGAAGAAATGCTTGATGCGAGGAAGCAGAGGGAAATGTCGCAAAACCTTTTGTGGAATTTTTGTCCCGTGGAGATCTACTCGATATCTTTCGGAATCACATTTCGGACACTTCTCCATGTCTATATATTCCCCTCTGAAAAGAATGCAGTCGTTAGGACAAGCATGGATAGAATTGTAATCCATCCCCAAGTTTCGCAAAATCTTTCTTGCTTCATCTCGGGAATCTGGCATCACATTGTCAGCTGGTAGTATGTGCTCTTTCAGCAATCTACACAACATAAAAATATGATACAGTCGTGTAAAAATCTATCAGATCATTATACATTTAGAGTTCTATTAAAGTAAACTAATTGTAATAGATCACCTGAAAAGCGCTGTGACGCTAGTGTCACTCCATCCAAACTTTGCCTGCATGTTGAGAAGAACCAGGAGTGCTTTCAATCTAGACATACGTGCTCCATTATACAATGGCGTATCGGCTTCACTTTTCATATCATCATAGATAAGCCTTTCTGAATCCATGATCGTCTCGATCATTTCATCAATCTCGGGCTCAAACATTGCCTCGTTGGGAATGTGCTCTGCATGATCATCCCCCGAGCTGTCAGAGGCTACATCTTGTGGCCTCACATATGCTGCTTGACCAAAGCGCCTGCGAACACGTCTATTGGGTTGCAAGATTGCTGCTTGTTGGCCAGCGTCAGAGTCCGACGAGTTATAATTGGCAACAACTCGATCTATAATAGATGGATCGAACTCGCCAAATTCGCGAACGTGCTACAAAGAAACACGTCTTGTCCGTCGCACAGCATGCTTGCATTGATTACAAGGACATAAGACCCTCGTTGAGAGATAGGTGTTTCGGTTGGACGGTCCCACATCCTCGTCGCTACTCATAATGAGGATAAAAAACTTATAACCTGGACAATAAATTTAATATTCTATTGGCATTCTTCGTCTTATCTCTCTCTCTCTCTCTCTCTCTCTCTCTCTCTCTCTCTCTCTCTCTCTCTCTCTCTCTCTTTACCTCACATTCTCTAGTCATGTCCAATCCCCGCACACCTCGGTCTAGAGGTGCACGGAGATCAGAACCACCGGGTTATAATCTCGTCTTTATTGGTCAATACCTATATTTGTGGGTACAAGAAATCTACACACCCACGTCTACATGATACTGCATGTAGTGGACAAAACCCCTTTGCCTCTTCTCTAGCTGTAGCACTTCACTTCATCTTAACATCTTTTCACAATAGATCTTTTCACTGTTCGTCTAACTCTAAACCCTAAACCGTAAGTAATTCTTGCGTGGACTCGATCTAACGTAAATAAGCGTAAATCTAAATAAACGTAAATCTAACTAAAAATAAAGCTAAATCTAATTTAACGTAAGTCTAATGACTAGAGGTTGTCTAGATGGTCATTGTGTCGGGGATGTAGTGACTCTTGCCGCCCTGAAGATCCACCTTCTTCCCTATCTTCTGAAGACATTTCACCAATACTTTTGGATCGACGGAGCCCACCATGAGTGAAGGCAGCAATACCCTATATTCCATTGAGGGCTTTCTTCACCCGCTTCATGCAGGCATCGCAGTCTATGGAGACCTAAATCTAATCTAATATAACGTAAATCTAAATCTAGCTTAAATAAACGTAAATCTAGTTAAAAATAAACCTAAATCTAATTTAATGTAAGTCTACATATAACCTAATCTTTAACGTCTTTTAAGATAGTTTCCTACGACATTATAACTCTCTTCTTCTTGTGTGTGTGCGTGTGTGTCGATGTGTGTGCCAATAAAAAG
Organism: Adiantum capillus-veneris; assembly: GCF_014529385.1. Classification (NCBI taxonomy): domain Eukaryota; kingdom Viridiplantae; phylum Streptophyta; class Polypodiopsida; order Polypodiales; family Pteridaceae; genus Adiantum; species Adiantum capillus-veneris. The sequence goes on from NC_140941.1 coordinate 107,613,523, forward strand.
AGATAAATGGTATAACCTTTCTATCACCCATTCCAAGTATGATAGATTGATTATGCCATTTCCCTCTTGAATAATAGGTCTTGAGTTCAACTCCTCGTCGGCTAGATCTTTAGGTCTTTTAATTTTTATTAGTTTCCTACGACGTTAAATTAGTTTGTCTCTCTTTCTCTCTCAATGTGTGTGCGTTTTTTTGGATCGTATGCATGTTTTCTCTCTCTTTTCCTCTCTCAATGTGTGCGTTTTTTGTTTATGCATGTTCTCTCTCTCTTTTCCTCTCTCAATGTGTGTGAGGGAGAGAGAGAGGGAGAGAGAAAGAGGGGAAGGGAACATGAGAATGAGGAGAGGGAAGGAGCATACCTGGCTCTCCTTCCTCTCCTCGTGTGTGTGTGTGTGTGTGTGTGTGTGTGTGTGTGGAGAAGAAAAAGAGAGAGAGAGAGAGAGAGAGAGAGAGAGAGAGTGAGGAAGAGCGTTACCTGCTCCTTGCTTGAGGGCGCCGAAAAACTCAGATCTGAGATCTGAGTTTTTGGACGCGCTCTGTTATTTTTTTACCCCAGCCGGCGTCGCTATGAGCGTCGCAAATTTCTTTGTAAATTTGCGACGCTCATAGCGACGCTTATACCGACGCTCATAGAGACGCCGGGATTATTTTTTTTGAGCGTCGCCGTGAGTGTCGCTAATATGAAGAGCCTCTTGTAGTGCTCATCAATGTGAGATGGTGATTTTGATGTCTTGGTTGCTTCCTAGCCTCACACGGACTCTCAAGTCAACCTACCACCACATCTACCACTCCTACTCCTACTCTCTACACCACAACCTACTCTAATCCACAGATCCTAACTAAACCTATCTAGGCGCAAACCCTCGGCAAGACACACACTTCCTGGCTATCCACTTGATCGCGGAATATCCTCTTCCGGATCCACTTAAGAAAAACGCTTTCTTTAGCCGAAACTAAATCAAGCAACCATCACACGAGTGTTAGTAGGAAACCTACTTAGGTCCTTGTGTCCCCGGCAGCGGCGCCAATGTTGTGGGAGCGACTCACACACCCATGAAGTGCATGCAAACACTACCTAGATCAACATAATGTCAATCGAGGACACAAATGACACGATAGGCACACGGAGGAAATCTCTTTAGCTTGTCAGGTTGAGACCATCCTACACATACAACACTCTAGAAGGCCAACTAAACCACAATCAAGAACCTCACTGCTCTCAACTCCACCACCTAGCCACATACACACATACGGAAGGTAACTCACCTAATCATGCTAGATTCGTACGAAACTTAAGGAAGACCATTCCCTCACTAGGATACACCTAGCCCTAAGCTTCTACACTCAAAACCCTCACTCTAAACTCATCTGCGGAAAATGCGTAGGATGACAGAGCAGAATTTTGAAAGTGCCCGAAACTAAAATTTATGAGTACCTATGCGTAGCTTATGTCGCCAGGATTCTATATACTACTAGCACGCAGAAAACAGACATCGTTTGATACACTTACGGCCACAAATAGCTCGTAGATGCGTCGGCGTGTGCGCTTCGTCTCGCGTGGAATGCTTGGCGTTGTCGCGTAGCTCTCATCGAGCCTACATCAATGGTGCAGTCGGATCTCCAATGTGTTGAGCGAGCCGGGCGTAGCAAGAGGATAAAGCTCACGCTCACTCTCTTTCTCTCTCACACACAGTAGACGGCAGCGCTAAATTTTTTATTATGATTAAAGTCCCCCCTTTTACAAAATGACCTAGGTGCCTTATATACTAAGGCTACCTTAGGTTTAACCAAAAATGGGGTTGAAAGGGTCAAATGGCTTTGTATTTACAATCTGGAAGTGCCATTGCACCCCGGATTCTGAAGCTAGAATAACTACTCATTACAAATGACATTTATAGCCATAATCCGCAGCATTTCATAACTCGCAAAAGATAAGACTTTGGTACGAAACTTGAGTTATGTTGTGTTGTTGACCCAGCGGTCAACAACCAACCACGTTCAATCATTAAATGAAGAAAATCTTTAGACCCTACCACAAATTCACTGAAGTGTGATGATATCATCATCTACTCCAAGTCCTTGGAGGAACACAAGCAACATCTGCAGGTGATTTTTCAAGCATTGATGGAAAACAAGCTTTTTATCAATCAAAAGAAAAGTGAATTTTTCCTTCAAGATATTCAATACTAAGGTCATATTATCTCTCAAGATGGTATCCGTATGGATCCAACCATCAAATTTGGAGGTAATAAAAGCATGGCCTAATTCAAGGAATCTACTTGAGCTAAGAAGCTTAATTGGTATGTGTGCATACTATAGATGCTTCATAGAAAAATTCTCTCAAATAGTAGGACCATTACATGACTTAACCAAAAAGAATTTCAAGTACTCATGGACTGCTAAGGATCAAAATGCTTTTGACAAGCTCAAGGAGAAGCTTATCCCCCAACCATTCCATTGTGATGCTTGTGGTGATTGCCTTGGAACAGTCTTGATTCAAGAAGGACATGCCATAACATATGAGAGCCGAAGGCTCAATGACGATGAACGAGTCTTGGACATATATGAAAAAGAGCTTTTAGCTGTTCTATATTCCCTAGACACATGGAAGCACTATCTATTAGGGACTTCATTTATTTTACGAACAGACCACCAAAGTCTCAAGTACTTCCATGCCCTAGACACATAGAAGCACTATCTATTGGGGACTCCATTTATTTTACGAACAGACCACCAAAGTCTCAAGGACTTCATGACGCAAACCAAGCTTTCCGACAAACAACGAGGTGGAAAAATTTTCTTTCGCAATTTTATTTTCATATTGCTCACATTGTTGGTAAGCACAATGAGGTGGCTGATTCACTTTCACGACGAGCAAAAGTTAATGCGGTGTCTATAGCAACTGACAATGATCTATCTTCTATGATAGATGAGTATGCTATTGACCCTCACTTTAACACTAGAATGGTAACAGGACACTTTTATGTCCTTGGACACTTTTGTGTCCTGTTAAGTGACCATTTTGCTTGAATTATTTGAAGAGTATGAAAATGAATTTCTAGGTGCTATATATCCACAAAGTTGCCTTATGAGCTGAAAAAACTTAGCATTTTTTTTTTAGTATCGATCTCACCATTAACCTTACTCTCACACAACATTTTTAAGCCTAAACTATGTGAAAAACTGGGTCCTGTTTTTGGCTTTTTTTCAATTTTTGGCAACTATACCACTCTAAACTTCATGTTTGTGAAGTTTACATGGCCAGAGGTTATGCCTTCATAGTTCTCAACATGTTTTGATGCTTGTAGGGAGAGATAAGTGTTAAAATTGAAAGTTATGACCAATTTACAAGAATTGCATAATCCTGTTTTTTGGCCAAAATTAGCACTTTTATGATTTTTTTGCCGGCTTTCTTGATATCCAAATTCAATTTTGATTGTGTAAGTGTAATGTATAACATAAAGCTAATCTTCCTTGAGTTTTGGGGGACCTGATATGATATATAGCATAGTATATGATGATGGTTGAGTTTTTTTTATTGTTGAAGAATACGATATATTTTAGAGTAGCAAGTATAACTTTCTCAATATTGCTAGTTTCTTAGGCCAATTGTATGTATTTTGTAGGTAGTAACCGTATCTAATCATAGACTACAAACTTGGCTAGATATTGAGTAGTGTCTATGGGTTTCTAGAGGTCATAATGCTAAACCCAGTTTTTTCATGTTTGTTGTATTTAGCATTTTATCATTGCCCCCAAGGTTCCAATTGTAAGAGATCCATTATCCTTTTGACATGCTCCATGGCTCCTTTTGAATCCAAATGCCCAAAGGAACTAAGAAAACATGTATATAGTATCTGTATTGAGCGTGACTATAGAAACTTTGATGATAGGTCTGCAGAATGGCAAAAATGCAACTTTTTTGTACCTATTTTTTTTTACCAAAAAAAAACTAGTGAGGTAAAAGCAACCATATGTTTTGGTCACCAACCCATTGAAGTTAACGGGGCATTTTATCTCATGTCCTACAAAAATCCCCAATCTTATTTATATGCAATCAACCGTAAGAAATTGCTGTTTTGGGCAAAATGCACTAGTCCATCAACTTTGGAGGCTTGTAGTGACCAAGGGATGAGAAAAATTACAAGTTTCTCATTTTTTTCATATGTAGTAGTTATTGAACTATAAGCTCATGAAAGGATTTTTCAAAATGAGTGGATCTACTATGGTTTTGGAATTTTTTTCCAAAACCCTGAAAGGACACTTTTATGTCCTGTTAGGTTACCATTCTAGTGTTAAAGACAAAATGTCAGCCCTTTCGTTTGGGAAGAAAGAAGAACCATTCACCTTACAGGATGGTTATCTTCTTCATGGCAATAGGCTATGTGTTACCCTCTCCCTTCGTGAGAAAGTTATGTATGAATCCCATGCTCCTCCCTATGTAGGGCATAGAGGCATTCAACCTACTCTTCGAGGAGTAGAGACGTACTTCTACTGGGCTACCATGAAAGTGGACCTAAAAGAGTATGTTTCAAAATGTGTGGTATGCCATTGCCAATTCCTAATTCACCATGGGAGAGTATATCCTTGGATTTATCTTTGGATACCCAAGTCTATCCATGGGAATACGAGAATATGGACATTAGTCGATAGGCTTACCAAGCAAGCACATTTTATTTCTGTCAAAAAGACTATTAAGGCACACCAAATGGAAACTCTCTTCATATCACAGATTTTCACCCTGGATAGTCTCCCAAGAGGTCCAATGAGCATTCAACAACCCAATGGCTTGCCTGATTCCTATTAGCCAGGAGACAAAGGGTCCAATGAGAGTTTAGTTGCTTTAATTAATTACCTAAATCCCTCACAAAAGGGAAAAGGGGGACACATGTCAGAAGGTTATCACTTATGCTCTTGAAATTCCATTGTCTAAGCCTGGAGAGGTCAAATAGGGTGTGAGCATGAGCAAATAGCAAGAGGGGTCGACCAAGAGAGAGACGGGGACTGATTTTCTCAACGCATTATTGCATACACACTCACACTAGTCCATGTGTGAAGTAAGAAGACTCTCTCTCTCTCTCTCTCTCTCTCTCTCTCTCTCTCTCTCTCTCTCTCTCTCTCTCTCCTTCTTAAGCTTTAATAGAAAGCTTATCACCTACTCCAAGCTTGTGAGAAGGGAGGCCTACACCAACAACTCTTGGCTTTGTGATGCAAATCCAACCAAGAGCCAAGCTTCAATGCATGCTCCTCTCCTCTACCATGCTAATTACTAAGCTAAGCTATGTTAATATGAGTGATTATGTGTGAGGATATGTACATCTTTCTCGTAACACTACAAGAGGCTATTCATATTAGCGACGCTCACACAGCGACGCTCAAAAAAAAATCCCGGCATCGCTATGAGCGTCGCAAATTTCTTTGACTGGGCTAAAAAAAATAACAGAGCGCGCCCAAAAACTCAGATCTCAGATCTGAGTTTTTCGGTGCCCTCAAGCAAGGAGCAGGTAACACTCTCCCTCTCTCTCTCTCTCTCTCTCTCTCTCTCTCTCTCTCTCTCTCTCTCTTTTTCTTCTCCACACACACACACACACACACACACACACACACACGAGGAGAGGAAGGAGAGCCAGGTATGCTCCTTCCATCTCCTCATTCTCATGTTCCCTTCCCCTCTTTCTCTCTCCCTCTCTCTCTCTCTCTCACACACACACACATAGTGTTTTTGAGAGAGAGAGAGAGAGAGAGAGAGAGAGAGAGAGTACAAACGTAAACAAAAATGCACACACACATACATAAACAAAGAATGCACACACACATTGAGAGAGGAAAAGAGAGAGAGAGCATGCATAAACAAAAAACGCACGCATTGAGAGAGGAAAAGAGAGAGAGAACATGCATAAACAAAAAACGCACACATTGAGAGAGGAAAAGAGAGAGAAAACATGCATACGATCCAAAAAAACGCACACACATTGAGAGAGAAAGAGAGAGAAACTAATTTAACGTCGTAGGAAACTAATTAAAATTAAAAGAGCTAAAGATCTAGCCGACGAGGAGTTGAACTCAAGACCTATTATTCAAGAGGGAAATGGCATAATCAATCTATCATACTTGGCATGGGTGATAGAAAGGTTATACCATTTATCTCTTTTTATTGGCACACACATCCACACACGCGCACACACACAAGAAGAAGAGAGTTATAACGTCGTAGGAAACTATCCTAAAAGACGTTAAAGATTAGGTTAGATGTAGACTTACGTTAAATTAGATTTAGGTTTATTTAAGTTAAATTAGATTAGATTTAGGTTTATTTTTAATTAGATTTACGTTTATTTACGCTAGATTTAGATTTACGTTATATTAGATTAGATTTAGGTCTCCATAGACTACGATGTCTGCATGAAGCGGGTGAAGAAAGCCCTCAATGGAATATAGGGTATTGCTGCCTTCACTCATGGTGGGCTCCGTCGATCCAAAAGTACTGGTGAAATGTCTTCAGAAGATAGGGAAGAAGGTGGATCTTCAGGGCGGCAAGAGTCACTACATCCCCGACACAATGACCATCTAGACAACCTCTAGTCATTCAACAGCAACTTCAAAGTTAGTAACAAGAGCAAGAACGGTCTAAAGGGCCAATTGCTGTCGTCAGATGTGGATGGAGATGAGGCAGCGTCACCGCTGGAAGTTAACTCTCACATCTTTAGTGATGAGAATGCCAACTCTTGCCGAGTTATGTGAAAAATTATGTGTTAAATCAGTTTTAAGGTTCTTATAATCCCTGTTAGTTTAGTTCTTTGTTTTTAATATAACATAATTTACGTTAGATTTAGATTTATGTTATATTAGATTAGACTTAGGTTTATTTAGGTTTACCCACACACACACACACACACACACAAGAAGAAGAGAGTTTTAACGTCGTAGGAAACTATCCCAAAAGACGTTAAAGATTAGGTTAGATGTAGACTTACGTTAAATTAGATTTAAGTTTTTTTTTTAGTTAGATTTACGTTTATTTAGATTTACGCTTATTTACGTTAGATCGAGTCCACGCAAGAATTACTTACGGTTTAGGGTTTAGAGTTAGACGAACAGTGAAAAGATCTACTATGAAAAGATGTTAAGATGCTGTGAAGTGCTATAGCTAGAGAAGAGGCAAAGGGGTTTTGTCCACTACATGCAGTATCCTGTAGACGTGGGACTGTAGATTTCTTGTACCCACAAATATAGGTATTGACCAATAAAGACGAGATTATAACCCGGTGGTTCTGATCTCCGTGCACCTCTAGACCGAGGTGTGCGGGGATTGGACATGACTAGAGAATGTGAGGTAAAGAGAGAGAGAGAGAGAGAGAGAGAGAGAGAGAGAGAGATAAGACGAAGAATGCCAATAGAATATTAAATTTGTTGTCCAGGTTATAAGATTTTTATCCTCATTATGAGTAGTGACGAGGATGTGGGACCGTCCAACCGAAACACCTATCTCTCAACGAGGGTCTTATGTCCTTGTAATCAATGCAAGCATGCTGTGCGACGGACTAGATGTGTTTCTTTGCAGCACGTTCGCGAATTTGGCGAGTTCGATCCATCTATTATAGATCGAGTTGTTGCCAATTATAACTCGTCGGACTCTGACGCTGGCCAACAAGCAGCAATCTTGCAACCCAATAGACGTGTTCGCAGGCGCTTTGGTCAAGCAGCATATGTGAGGCCACAAGATGTAGCCTCTGACAGCTCGGGGGATGATCATGCAGAGCACATTCCCAACGAGGCAATGTTTGAGCCCGAGATTGATGAAATGATCGAGACGATCATGGATTCAGAAAGGCTTATCTATGATGATATGAAAAGTGAAGCCGATACGCCATTGTATAATGGAGCACGTATGTCTAAATTGAAAGCACTCCTGGTTCTTCTCAACATGCAGGCAAAGTTTGGATGGAGTGACACTAGCGTCATAGCGCTTTTCAGGTGATCTATTACAATTAGTTTACTTTAATAAAACTCTAAATGTATAATGATCTGATAGATTTTTACACGACTGTATCGTATTTTTATGTTGTGTAGATTGCTTAAAGAGCACATACTACCAGTTGACAATGTGATGCCAGATTCCCGAGATGAAGCAAGAAAGATTTTGCAAAACTTGGGGATGGATTACAATTCTATCCACGCTTGTCCTAATGACTGCATTCTTTTAGAGGGGAATACATAGACATGGAGAAGTGTCTGAAATGTGATTCCGAAAGATATCGAGTAGATCTCGACGGGACAAAAATTCCACGAAAGGTTTTGCGACATTTTCCTCTGCTTCCTCGCATCAAGCATTTCTTCGAATGTAAGTCCATGGCCGCCCTAGCATCATGGCATGAGGAGAATAAATCTTCGGATGTTGTGCTACGAATTTCTGCAGGTTGCGCAGCTTGGAAACATATAGATGGAACATGGTCGGATTTTGCCAGGGAAGCTCGAAATTTGCGCTTAGGCTTGGCTATGGATGGCGTAAATCCATTTGGTCAAAGATCAACATCTTACAGTGTATGGCCCGTTGTCATCGTCAACTACAACATTCCCCCGTGGTTGACTACGAAGAAGGGGCACCTATGGCTAAGCTTGATTGTGCCAGGGCGATATAAAGTGGGGAATATGGATGTGTATCTTCGTCCACTATTGGAAGAGCTACAACAATTGTGGATTGGCATAGAGGTGGTGGATATGAGCCGACACACAGGACGACGGAATGCTTTGATCAAAGGCATTCTAATGTGGACCATGCATGACTATCCCGGGCTAACAGAATGCTCAGGTGATCTATTGACACTCCTCACTCAGACACTGTAAATCTTGTTTTTTCCCATAGTTGATCTATTATCATGTGTATACATGCAGGGCTTCAAACAAGCGGATACAGAGCATGTGTCACATGTGGACCTAGACTGAATGCACATAGGGCACCCTCACTGAAGAAGCAAATCTACGAAGTTCATCAAGCGTATCTTCCAGAGAATCATGTGTTACGCGACGGCTTTTTGGGAAGAGAGCCACCAAGGATGTCTGCACAAGCATGGTTAGAGCAAAAGGAGATGTGCGATGTTGGATTGCCTCCAGGGATGAAGAGACTATCTCTATGGTACGAGTTACCATACTGGCCCCGACTCATGATCAATCACTTGCTCGATCCAATGCACATATTCAAGAATGTGGATAATCTACTATGGGACCATCTGACCGGCAAGAAAGATACTTTGGGAGCCAGAGTTGACCTTAGAAATGTGGATCGTATGGTTTTGTCCACGTTTCTAAGGTCAACTCTGGCACGTTTCATGAAAACTCCCACATTATGCTTTAGGGATGTTCTTCTTAGAACGTTTCATGAAAACGCTTAAGGGATATGTGCGTCAAAAGGCACGTCCGGAGGGTAGCATGGCAGAAGGTTGGTTGGTATCAGAGTCCCTAGTGTACATTGGAGAGTGGCTAGACGGATTTGATAAAGCCCGGGACACGCTATGGCGAACCATAGATGATGAGCGCATGTCTGGAATTGTCATGTGCAATCTCGGTGTTGAGAAGAAGATGACGGAAGATCTAGAGGCTAAAATCAACCGATTTTGCATGCTTCACAATCCAGTGATGCAAAAGTGGATTTCACAATATAAGGATGCAAAGCAAGAGCGACAAAGGGCACGAATCGAGTGGAGACGGGGAAGACGACCACCGATGCACTATCCGACGGTTCTGGAGAGCCTGCCAACCTTCATGAGCTTAAGATGGTTGCCCAACCAATTGAAAAGCGCACAACAATGCGGTGACGAAGTCACTGAGGAAGAGTGGGAGTACTCTCGAGGTTGTGCGACCAAGGTAAGTTTGCAATGTACGACTAGCAAGTGACTTTATTTATAAACGTTTGAACGGCCACTCATAATCTTTGTTCGTTGTAGTATAAGTCATACACAGCAGCATGGTGTAAAGGTCGACATTTTAGGGTGGAACGAATAGACAAAAAGCGTTTGACTCAAGATTGTGGAATCATGGCAAAGTTTGAACAGTCTAGTCGACGGCGTTCCTCTGATGCAGATCCTGTGGTGGCGGAACTCACTTACTTCGGCACACTGCAAGAGATTTTGAGGATCGATTACAGAGGATTTTTTGTCGACTTGTTCGACGTGCAATGGTTCAAGATAATCATGGAGGGTCGCAACGCTACTGTGCGTAGAGGAGAGTCTGGTTTTCTTGAGGTGGATTCTACTAAGAAATGGACTGACCTAAGAGACACTTTCGTACTACCCGAGCATTGTGAACAAGTAAGTATGTAAATAGTTAACATCCCCCTTTTACAAGTTATGTGCTTGAAAGCTCTCATGTAAGTTATGTGGCTCTGGCAGGTCATATTTCATCCTACAAAGTCTACATCAAACTGGTGGTACGTCATAGAGGTAGCCCCTCGTAGTGCAATGACGTATGAATGCTACCATGTGCCAATCACAACGGCATCAATGGAGGAGATTAGAGAAGATGCTCAATCAGAAGCCGCTGCGGTGGTGCCAGACGAGCATCAAGATGCTACTACTCTATACGGGGTGCATGCAGAGGAGCTACAAAATGAAACAGAGGATATGTGTTTAAACGGAGAGCTCTATATAGATATAGGAAGTTATGCTGAGTTATGCGAGGATGAGAGAGAGATCTCTTAAAGCCATAAATATTGTATTTGAACAATTTTGCTCCGTGTTGTAAAAGCTCTGGCTCTCTAAGTACCTTCCATGGTGTATAACGCTCTTTTCTACTCGTGCTCACATCTTTTGATTGAAAATTCTGAGTTTTCGACTTGCCTCTTCTATCACTCAATTCATTGCGTCATTGTATTTATATGCGTCATTACGTCATTGTATTTAATGGTCTTTGCGTGATTGTCTACTCTATTCATTCAATATTAAGTTTAAATATTCGTGTGTTTAATACAGGTATGGATGATGAGGAGTTTCTTTCTTCTTTGTCACCGCAGCAGAGACAGTGGTACATGGAGCGTCATCGCTCTGGCGCATCATCGCGCGTTCCTACTCCATCCGCATCTCCCTCTCTTTCGGAGAATTCGGCGCGCTCCGAAGCTTCGGCGTCGACGAGACGAGCTTCACACTCGTCTAGACACCGGCGCTCTAGTGGTGGTGGTGGCGGTTGTTGTGGGGATTTCGCCACCGATGCCTCCACACCGCCTCGTGTTCGACGAGGCTCTTTACCCTCCCCTTCTTTGCCCGCCCCCACACCAGCCACAGCATCGCCATCTACGCCAGGTTTTGCACGGCTGACTGTTCCTAGCAGCTACACACCTCTACCAACTCCGCCAGGAGCCACCCCACTCGACACTCCTCGCTTCGGGGCCCAGACGCCGATGGAGACACCTGACGTCCGTACCCCCATCGACACCCCGCTAGAGACCCCTGTCGGGACACCCAGGTTCATGCGTCACCGGCCAGAGGGCTTGCCTTACTTCGTCGACTTCAGCGGCGGCATCATCATGGATGATGACGGCAAGAAGGTGATCTCGCGCATGCGTGGTCTTTTCTCTCAGCTGTTTAGACACTACATACTAAACAAATGGAGTGAAGTACCAAGTGATTTAAAAAACAGAGTCATCAGCATACTTCATGATGAGTTTCCCGTTCCAACACGGGATCAGCGCTTCAATGAAGACCTGATGAAGATTCGAATGCGCGAATACTGCAAACACATGCGTTCCGAAGTGCAAAAAGCAATCAAGAATGGTTGGAACAGGCCAGATTGGCTGGCCAAAGAAGATTGGAAGAATGCGAAGAAAGCAGCGCGCGAGAATCCCGACAAGTGGAAGCAACAAAAGGATGCAGCCAGAGCGCGAGTAGAGGCAGGGAGCTCGCACCACTTGGGGAGCGGTGGATGGGCATCATTTGAGGCCGATTTTGTAAGTGTTTTCGCATTGCTCTTTATGTTCGATAGTTTAGGGTTTATGAGTTTTTTAGTTCTAACATAATGAAATCTTTGTATGTTTTGACAGTGGTCGATGACAGGACGTGATCCCACACCGTACGAGCGCGAGTACGCAGGCAGGAAGGGCTTAAACGCCCTAATGGACATTCTCAGTTCTCGTGGCGGCATGGTTAGTATTAGGGTTTAATCTTTTTTATTTTTTGTATTGTTTTATAAATGTCGTTATATGTTTATACTTACTGAAAGCTGTCTTATTGTCTTTTTTTGCAGAATCCGACAGATACGCCGCTTGGACGCGATGAGACGTCTGACTAGACGACGTCAGTTTAGCCGTAGCTAGATAGCATTAGTTTAGGGTTTCTCATAGCTTATGTATCATGAGACGGATTTTATACGTCTTTTTGAACCATGTATATTATTACATTTGTCACCGCAGTTCCTTTTGCCAATCAATTCTTTATGCCTATGATGTTGTACAATTGTCATTATTACATTTGCCAATCAATTCATTTTGCCTATGATGTGTACAATTGTCAATTTTGCAAACAATGCGTCTTGTGGGTGACTATTTTGGGTCTATTATCTACCCTTGCACTTTTTTTAAAAAGTGAATCAAGTACAATATGGTTGATGGGTGGCAGGGCATTCAATGCCTTGTCACCAAAAAAAAAATCTCTCGGGAGTCCCTATAACCGTCGCTATTTATGGCTCTGTAGCGTCGCTATGAGCGTCGCTATAGTCTTCTGTGTAAACGTCGCTATAACCGTCGCTATGACCGTCGCTATATAGAGACGCTCATAGCGACGCTTATAGCGACGCTCTCGTAGCGACGCTCGTAGTGACGGTTTTAGCGACGCCGGGGGTTATAAAAACCCAGTGTATTTCCGTCGCTAACAGCATCACAAGAGCACACAACCTCTTGTAGTGTAAGACTACTCCTTCTTCCTCTCAATATACTCTCATACCCCGCTAGCTCTCACCATCTTCGAAGGTGTGTGAGGTCTTGGGTCTGAGACCGTGAGGGAATTGATGTTGTGTTTTATAAGTGTTTTGCTTAGTGCTTGAAGTTTCCATCTTCATTGCACTAGCTAGTATTGAAGGATTGTAAAATGTCTCTCTTGATGGGAGAAACCATTATACAAAGCCTTTTGGAGGGGGGACCGCGGCTCCATGTAGATCCGGTCCTCGACTGTTGTCAATAGCTTAATTTCTCTCTCTTTTGAAGTATTGTTCATGCTATCTAACTAGGTGTTATACGTTTTGTTGCTCTCTCCACCCAAGCACTCTTGTTATTCTCATTAAAAATCTATTCTAATAAAATGCTCACTATGTTCATGCTATTTTCCGCTACACACAAATTACTAGGCCATTAAATGTTACATATGCATTTAGTGGCTAGATTCCTTCAGCTCAATAATGACTTCCTCCATGGGTTGCTATATTCAGCATGAACCAAAAGATCCTCTATTTGATGTGAATCAAACCAACACCCTTTAGGGGTTCAATCTGGCAATCGACAATCTACACGAAGAGAGCCTGTAATAGAAATGGACTATGAGCTTTGAGAATAGTGGAATTCGGAGAATTAGAGTGAGCATTTTTGTGAGACTACTTTGAGAACATAGAGGGTGAATTTAATTAGCGGTAGTAACATAGCTATGATACTTAACTAACTTGGCAAGAAGAATACTTTTTCAAGAGAGATTTTAGAGAGCTTGAAAATAGTTGAGGACCGGATTTATGTGGAGCCGGTCCCCCCTCCAATAGGCTTTTGTATTATAGATTCTCCCATCAACAATCTTTGTGTTCCTTGTGACTTACGTGAGGGAAGCTTCATGCATCACGAGCATAACATAGAATTTCTAGAAAGCATTAATTATCCCCGATCTCAGCCCCAAGGCCTCAAACACCTTCAAAGGTGAATAGAGCTAGCGGGGAATGAGGGTAGGGAAGAGAAAGAAGAAACATTCATAGGAGAAATAAGTAGTTCCTTGCTTATCTTCACTCTTCTTGCTTAGTATACATAATAGCATAGTAATGAAGATGGAGAAGATGGAAAGATTAAGCATTGGAGCATGGCTCTTGGTTAAATTTGCACTCCATAGCCTAGAGTGTGGGTGTAGGCTCTCAACTTTCCTACAAGCTTGGAGAAGGAGATGGACCTCTTGCACTTTGCATTTCACACAATGTGTGTGTGTGTGTGTGTGTGTGTGTGTGTGTGTGTGTGAGTGAGAGAGAGAGAGAGAGAGAGAGTGTGTGGAGAGGGGGGGGGGAGAGAGTATACCCCCCAAGGTAGCCCCCTCCTTGCTCTGGTCGACCCTCTCTTCTAGCTCAAGATGGAAACTCCTTGGACCCCTACAAGCCTGGCCAATCACATGCAGAGTGCATATCAAGCAAGCATGCTAGCCTTGGGACAAGTGTCCCCCTTTCCCCTTTGAGAGAGAGGACCTGATAAATGCATAAACAATTTATTAAATTAACTAAATTATCATTGGACCCCTTGGGAGGCCAACCAATAGGCTTTAGGCACACCATGAGGGCAACATGAAGAGGAGCTTCACAAGTGTCCTAGTTGCTTTCTTTATACCAAGCTTGCCTTGTGTGAGGGTGTGTGTGTTCTCTCTCTAGCTCCTACAATGAGGGCTAGTCCCCTCATGAGTAGGGATGTGTTTTGACTTTTGAACACCTTTACCCCTCAAGCACCTTAACTATGAAGCACCTTAGTCAGGTGCAAGCACGACAAGCACCTCAAGCTTGGGCTAGGTTCCCACCTCAAGCACAACCCTAGCTTGCCTAAGGTCAAAGGAATTTTAACACTAACCATTGGAGGTATTTAATGAAGCTAACCCTAAGGTCTTTAAGCTCCATTAGCTAGCCTTGCTCTTTCACAGATCATCTCTCATTTGGACCCCTTTCACCTTGGCCCTGTGTTGAGATAGATCCATAAGCACATGTCTATATTCTAACCCTTGTTCCTAATTATTCTCCCACATTAAATGATCAATTTAATATGAGAAAATCATTTGGGTTGGTTAGATATTAGAATTTATGACACAGCCACACTGCCTCGTTTCTCTCTCGATGCAATTTAGCTTTAAGAAAAAATAAATTGTTGTTTGCTCCCCCATCGTCCATCTTCTCCAACACTCTCACACCCTGGTTTGCCTCCGCCCACATGGCCTCTCGCTTCTTCCCTGTCTGCCTCCTGCTTCGTCCCCGCCTTCTTGCTTCTCGCGACACCTTACTCATCGCATCTGAAAAGATTCGCATGTTCTTTTCTTTTTCCAAAATTCGGCCACACATACTTGAATTATGTTTTAGTAGAGATCCACTATTTGAGATCTCCCTCACATCATTATTTAAATGAGCAAATTCTATATATATATATATATATATATTGTTTATAGCAAGGATGCTACTCCATAGGAGAAACTTTTTGAGTCTTATTCGTCATGATTATTTTGTAGTGAAGAAAACTTGTTTATTGCAAACATTTTGCTACTCTAATGGAAACATTTTTGAACCTTAGTTTCATGATGCTGATGACAACTTGTTAGATGCAAGTTTCTTATTCTTATTTACATTACAAAATTATATATTCAATTCTTCATTTTCAGCCACACAAATGAGTAGGTTTATGCATAGCCTTGGTATTGAAGATTGGATAGGTCCTTGTTTGACATGGTCTAAGGAAAACAAGGTGCAATACACCATACATCGTATTCGCATCTCTTATGGGTCATCCAAACATAGCAATGGTATCCCAGCCATGTACAAACTTGAACTATGCTCCCCTACATAGGTGGGGCAAGTTTTGCAACCTATTAACGATGTCATGATGGAAGCAATGTCTCTACCATGAGTCATAAGAGTATCTTTCATAAGCCATTTAAGATAGAAAAGGTATCCTAGCCATGTGAAAAATATATGTTCCTCTTCATTGGGTAAGTAGGAGGTACCGGCTCGAGAAAAATGTTAAAAAAAACGAACCTCAATTTATACCTTTGGCAATGAAGAATGAGGCAGTGGCGATGGTGCGCAACAGTTGATGTGAGGCTACAGGCAGCATACCAAGAAGGTACGAGGTAATTACGAGACTCCAGGGTGCCAGCCTTGGCATAAGGGGAGGAATCTTCCCAATATAAGGGCAAGTTTTGAAAGTTCAAAGTAGTATGTCTGGTGAATTTTCAAAGTACTAGTAAAATGGCGCCGCCTTTGGCGATGACATGGCCCCTCATACTCTCAAACCCCTTGCTTCCACTGCCTATCCAGAGAGGGTTTTGGACCACTGGACAAAGTTATGAGATAACAGGATCACACATGCCTTGGGCTATTTTTATTGGAGCTGCGCAGACGGAGGGAGAGCCTCTTGAGGAGACGAGACAGTAGGAGACACTCACAAAGGGAGATCACTGATTTCTTTTGACTACATATGTGGCATCATTAGGAAGAGAGTGGGGTCTAGGAGGGCCTCTTTATTTGGCAGTTTAGGAAGTCAAACCTTAAGTATTGAGAAAGTAATCAAAGGAAAGATTTTGAATTCAAACAGGCAAAACGGCTAGTTTATTTGAATTCAAAGTCCCCCCCAAAATGGAATTTAAAATCTAGCGGGTAAAACCATATCATGTAGCATATCTATGGAAAGAGCTCAAACTGTAGATTGCAGATCTATGATCTCCGCTCAAATTGGAGATCATATGTGGGGCCGAAAATTGTAAAATTGTCCACCTCCTTTCTGGGGGGGGGGGGGGGAAAGTGCATCCTTTGACCACTCTAACACATCTCTTACACACCCACCATTCTTGCACACATGGCATACACCTACTCGTCAAAATGTTAATCACCTCCATAAGCTCATGGCAAATAAAGAGGCCCTCCTACACCCCATCCTCTTCCTAATGTTCAAATGAGCAGGCATCACAACATACTTTAGAGGAGGTTACAGATCTACATGTGCAATCGGCTAGAGTAACCTAATAAAGCACATAAGTAATGGTTTTTTCCAAACACTGGCTAACTGCAGGTGGAATCATCACACTAAACTTATGTATCTTTCGAGCACCGACTCTGATGCAGGATGCCAATCGGGTGGTCAAAATGGACATCGATAAGAAGGGGGGGGGAGAGAGAGAGAGAGAGAGAGAGAGAGAGAGAGAGAGAGAGAGAGAGAGAGAGAGACAGAGAGAGAGAGAGAGAGAGAGAGAGAACTGAGCTATTTGGAAAGTTGGGGGATGGTTGCAGCTGTAAGAATCCATTGTACACAATTTTCAAGGCCTTTGTTGCAGAATCCAAACCTCAGAACGTCTCTCTCTCTCTCTCTCTCTCTCTCTCTCTCTCTCTCTCTCTCTCTCTCTCTCTCTCTCTCTCTCTCTCTCTCTCTCTCTCTCTCTCTCTCTCACGCACACA
The DNA here is from genome assembly GCF_014529385.1 of Adiantum capillus-veneris. Classification (NCBI taxonomy): domain Eukaryota; kingdom Viridiplantae; phylum Streptophyta; class Polypodiopsida; order Polypodiales; family Pteridaceae; genus Adiantum; species Adiantum capillus-veneris. The sequence continues at coordinate 107,630,888 of NC_140941.1, forward strand.
CACACACACACACACACACAGAATCTTGGATGTCCGTGTACAGGTTGTCATCTGTAAATCACCAAGGCCTACACCTCATGAAGAATGCAGCTTCCAATCGTGTCAAAAAGGGCTCTCCTCTCTCTCTCTCTCTCTCTCTCTCTCTCTCTCTCTCTCTCTCTCTCTCTCTCTCTCTCTCTCTCTCTCTCTCACACACACACACACACACACACACACACACACACAATCGCAAGTGGTTGTGTCTCTCTGTGGCTCTGTCTTGCATGGTCCATATACTGTAGAGCCGCGAGGTCCACACCTCACTAAGAGGGAAGCACCCAATCATACAAAGATGTCAACAACCACATTCCCAAAAACAGCATAGGTGATTACATTTGGAGGAACAACTTGCTTCACATCCACTAAAAACAACCCACAACTTCTTGGGCCTTGACCCTCTTGGACATATGTCGCAGTCAATGCGTATCGTTGGACGATGATCCTAACTGCAAACTCCTCAAGCATAGGTGATTGCATCTAGAGGGATGTCCTTGCTTCGGACCTGTTGAAACAATCCTATTGCTTCCTTGCCCTACCCTTTTCAAAATGGATGCAGGATGCGGGATGCCAATCGGGTGGTCAAAATGGACATCGATAAGAAGGGGGGGGGGGGGGGGGGGGGGGGAGAGAGAGAGAGAGAGAGAGAGAGAGAGAGAGAGAGAGAGAGAGAGAGAGAGAGAGAGAGAGAGAGAGAACTGAGCTATTTGGAAAGTTGGGGGACGGTTGCAGCTGCAAGAATCCATTGTACACAATTTTCAAGGCCTTTGTTGCAGACTCCAAACCTCAGAACGTCTCTCTCTCTCTCTCTCTCTCTCTCTCTCTCTCTCTCTCTCTCTCTCTCTCTCTCTCTCTCTCTCTCTCTCTCTCTCTTCTCTCTCTCTCTCTCTCTCTCTCTCTCTCACACACACACACACACACACACACACACACACACACACACACAGAGAATCTTGGATGTCCGTGTAGAGGTTGTCATCTGTAAATCACCAAGGCCTACACCTCATGAAGAATGCAGCTTCCAATCGTGTCAAAAAGGGCTCTCTCTCTCTCTCTCTCTCTCTCTCTCTCTCTCTCTCACACACACACACACACACACACACAATGGCAAGTGGTTGTGGCTCTCTGTGGCTTTGTCTTGCATGGTCCATATACTGTAGAACCCCGAGGTCCACACCTCACTAAGAGGGAAGCACCCAATCATACAAAGATGTCAACAAACACATTCCCAAAAACAGCATAGGTGATTACATTTGGAGGAACAACTTGCTTCACATCCACTAAAAACAACCCACAACTTCTTGGGCCTTGACCCTCTTGGACATATGTCGCACTCAATGCGTATCGACGGACGATGATCCTAACAGCAAAATCCTCAAGCATAGGTGATTGCATCTAGAGGGATGTCCTTGCTTCGGACCTGCTGAAAAAATCCTATTGCTTCCTTGCCCTACCCTTTTCAAAATGGATGCAAAGCAAGTGCATGTACGCAAAATGTGATGGAATTGAGAAAGCACAACAAGCTCTTTAGGATTTCTTAGTCAAGAATGTCATCTCCTTGAGTGCATTGAGCGCGTACAAAGCAAGGGAATACCTCTAGATTCGACATCAACGCTTAAGGGAAAACGTTGAGGAGCTTCTAGTTTGGAACGTCATCTGTTGGAGTGCATTAATGTGGTGTGCTTGAGAAAGCACAAAAAGCACTTAAGGTGGTGTCAATTGAGAATGTCATCTTCTTGAGTGCATTGATTGCGGCATATGACCATGAAAGGTAGGGCAAGGAAGCAATAGGTTGTTTTCAGCAGGTCCGAAGCAAGGGAATCCCTCTGGGTGCAATTACCTATGCTTGAGGAGCTTGCTGTCCGGATCATTGTCCGCTGATACACATTGACTACTGCATATGTCCAAGAGGGGCAAGGCCAAGCAATCGTGGGCTGTTTTAGTGGATGCAAAGCAAGCGTGTTCCTCCAAATGCAATCGCCTATGTTGTTTATGGTAATGCATTGGTTGACATCAACGCTTAAGGGAAAAAGTTGCTTGAGGAGCTTGCAGTCTGGAATGTCATCTCTTCGAGTGCATTGATTGTGGGTTGTGGCATAGTTCCAAGAAGGGCTCCGGGGGAGGAAGTTGTGGGATGTTTCCAAAACGGATACGAAGCAAGTGCATGTACACAAAATGTGTACTTGAGAAAATGCAAAGATCCTCAAGCAACTTTTTCCCTTAAGTGTAGATGTCCACCAACGCATTCCCAAAAACAACATAGATGATTGCATTTAAGAGATGCCTTTTCTCTACATTTGTTAAAAATAGCCCAGAGTTGACCCTTGCCCTCAAGATGACCCTTGCCTTCAAGATGCAAGCAATTGTAATTGCATGTGGAGAGACACCCTTGCTTCACATCCGCCAAAAACAACCCAGACCTTCTTGGACATACCCAAGTTCGGAATATCCGGCAAACGACTTCCTTCCCCTTGCCTTCTTGGAACTATGTCACAATGAATTCACTCAAGAAGTGACGTTTCAGACTCAAAACTCCTCAAGAAACTTTTTCCCTTAAGCGTAGATGTCGACCAACGCATTCCCAAAAACAACAGACATGATTGCATTTGGAGGAACACATTTGCTTCGCATCCACTAAAAACAGCCCACAACTTCTTGGCTTTGACCCTCTTGGACATATGCCGCAATCAATGCGTATCGACGGACGATAATCCGAACAGCAAGCTCCTGAATCATAGGTAATTGCATCCATAGAGATGCCCTTGCTTCAGACTCGCTGAAAACAGCCTATTGCTTCCTTGCCCTACCTTTCATGGGCATATGCCACAATCAATGAACTCAAGAAGAAGACATTCTTGACTGATAGCTCCTTAAGCACTTTTTGTGCTTTCTCATGAACTTGCTTCGCATCTGTTTTGAAAACAGCCCACAACTTCCTCCCCGTGCCCTTCCTAGAACTATGCCAAGCCCACAATCAATGCACTCCAAGAGATGAGATTCTAGACTGGAAGCTCCTCAAGAAACTTTTTCCCTTCAGCATAGATGTTGACCAACAGAGTCCCAAAAACATCATAGGTGATTGCATTTGGAGGGCTTTGCATCCACTAAAACAGCCCACAACTTCTTGGACTTGCCCCTCTTGGACACATGCCGCAATCAATGCGTATCGATGGACGGTGATCCGGAAAGCAACCTCCTCAAGCATAGGTAATTTCACCCAAAGGGATGCTCTTGCTTTGGACCCGCTGAAAACAGCCCGTTACTTCCTTGCCCTACCTCTCATGGGCATATGCCGCAATCAAAGCACTCAAGGAGATGGCAATCTTGACTGACAGCTCCTTGAGTGCTTTTTGCGCTTTCTCATTTACTTTCTTCGCATCCGTTTTGAAAATAGCCCACAACTTCCTCCCTATGTCACAGCCCACAATCAATGTACTCCAACGGATGACATTCTAGACGAATAGCTCCTCAAGCAACTTTTTCCCTTAAGCGTAGATGTCGGCCAATGCATTCCCAAAAACAACATAGGTGATTGCATTTGGAGGGCCTCACATCCACTAAAACAGTGCACAACTTCTTGTCCTTGCCTCTCTTGGACATATGCTGCAATCAATGCATACCGACTGACGATAATCCAAATACGAAGATCCTCAAGCATAGGTAAATGCATCTAGAGGGATGCCCTTGCGTCAGACCACCTTTCATGGGCATATGCCGCAATCAATGCACTCAAGGAGATGACATTCGTGATTGACAATTCCTTAGGCGCTTTTTGCGCTTTCTGAAAAGGGGAGGGAGAGAGAGAGAGAGAGAGAGAGAGAGAGAGAGAGAGAGAGAGAGAGAGAGAGAGAGAGAGAGAGAGAGAGAGAGAGAGAGAGAGAGGTTCCGACCTCGCCTCTTTGATACTCATCTGCTTCGATCACGTAGCCTCATGTGGACTTGGGAGGACATGGGATGCATTGATTGCAAGATATGTCCAACAATAGGCTCAAGAAGCTCTGGGCTGGTTTCTACTACAAAGGGGACTCGCAAGAGTGCATTGATTGTAGGATATGTCCAACAACAGGGCCAAGAATCTTTGGGTTGTTTTCAGTAGATGAAGAGTGAGGGTATCTCTCCAATTGCATAGAGAGAGAGAGAGGCACACACCCTAACCACTTCGTTATGCGTGTGGGTTTTGAAGCATGGGGGCCCTAATTTACTTAAAGCATGTATGCAAAGCGACGACAGCCAACTTTCAGTGCCGCCACCCAAATCTACGGCCCACAATCCTTTGGCCGTAGTTCACAGGTTTCCAGAAGCAACTAGGATCTTTGTCTTTGGCCACTGTTTGATAAGAGAGAGAGAGAGAGAGAGAGAGAGAGAGAGAGAGAGAGAGAGAGAGAGAGAAGGCTATAAAGCCAGTACCATCTTTTGACGCTACTCCTTTCAACCAAAGCCATCATTCCAACACGTTAAAATTTTGCACACACATACTCACAAGAGCAATTGCTACAGGAGGCTGCGACTTCTTTCTACCTAGTACTGCAGTAAGATAGGAAGATGACAAGCATTTGTTGGAACAGATAACCCTTCTCTTTCCATGCTTTTCTTCTATGCTCCAAAATCGCTCGCATTTATTCTACACTTAAGAAACTTATTAGGAGGTTAATTAGTAGATGATTAATGCCCCTAACCACGCTTTGAGCAGGTTGAGCCGCTTCTACTCGCATATGAGGTCATATAAGAGAAAGCAATGGAGACAAAAATTTTAAGTACTTGCTCGCGCAGAGCTTTAATGGAACCATCAAACGCGGATCCTATTACCTTCGACTCATCCTCTGATCTATAGTGTTGGGAGTGGCAACGGGCCCATCTATGGTGTTGGAAGTGGAAACGCTCAGCTAGCTGTTGTACTGGCACCTCATACCTGTTCACATGAAAGGAAAGAGCCACGAAGAAAAGCCTACCTTGTCGACATGGGGAGAGCATTCTTCAGTTGTAACATTTAATGGCCTAAAATCTTTTGTGTAGCGGAATTTAGCATGAACATAGTGGGCATTTCATTAGAGTTGATTCTTAATGAGAATTACAAGAGTGCTTGGGTGGAGAGAGCAACAAAAAGCATAACACCTAGTTAGATAGCATCGACAATACTTTCAAAAGAGAGAGCAATTAAGCTATTGACAACAGTTGAGGACCGGATTTGCATGGAGCCGGTCCCCCCTCCAAAAGGCTTTGTATTATGGTTTCTCCCATCAAGAGAGACATTGTACAATACAATTCTTTGTGTTCCTTCAAGACTAGCTAGTGCAATGAAGATGGAAGCTTCATACACCAAGCAAAACACTTAATCAAACACAACTTGAATTATCCCCGTTCTCAGACCCAAGACCTCACACACCTTCGAAGATGGTGAGAGCTAGCAGGGTATGAGAGTAGATTGAGAGGAAAAAGAAGTATCTTACGAGAAAGAAGTACATCTCCTCACATAATCACTCATATTAGCATAGCTTAGCTTAGTAATTAGCTTGGTAGAGAAGATGAGCATGCATTGAAGCTTGGCTCTTGGTTGGATTTGCATCCACATGCCAAGAGAGTGTTGATGTAGGCTTCTATCTCACAAGCTTGGAGTAGGTGATGAGCTCTCCATTAAAGCTTGGGAGGAGATAGAGTATTTTCCCTTCACACATGGTCAAGTGTGAGAGTGTGTGTGTCAATGCCAAGCAAAAATCAGCCCCCCCTCTCTCTTGGGCGAGCCCTAGCTGCTAAGTAAGTCTGGCTTTTGCCTCATTGGACCTCCCCAGGTCAAGCCAATAGGGATTAAGCAGCATAAGTGATAGCCTTCTGACATGTGTCCCCCTTTCCCCTTTTGTGAGAGCTTTAGGTAATTAAATAATTAAACTAAACTCTCATTGGACCCCTTTGCCTCCTGGCCAATAGGAATCAGGCAAGCCATGGGGCTCTGAATGCTCATTGGACCCCTTGGGAGACTGCCCAATAGTCTTCTAGGACACTTAATTCTTATTGGTTTCTTTTATTAAATGTTTTTAAATTAATTAGACTAGATTTACTCTAGCTTAATTCTCATTGGTCCACTTCAAGGGTCTTCCAATAGGAATTGGGCACACCTTGTGGGCATCTGGCCTAGGGAGCTGACATGTGTCCCTCATTCCCTTTGTGTAAAGGGAGCCTGTGTGTGTGTGTGTGGCTTTCTCTCTCATCCCCTAGCTTTGGGGCTCGCCCCCTCCCATGTAGGGATATGCAAAGACTTTTTGGGCACACACTAAGCATCCAATTTTCCCTAGGGTTGACCTTTGGACACAACCTTTGAATTTTGGAACCTTAGCATTTTGGAAGTCTTAATGGGCTGAACCTTAGGGTCTTTTTGGCCCATTGTTTCACATGGCTCTTTTGCAGATGGCCCCCCCTTTGGATCCCTATTTTCCCTCCTTTGGATCCCTACTGTGGCCGGTCTGCTAACTTAACCAATATTCTAGCTTTTTCTCCCTTGGCACTTCCCCACATTAAATGATCAGTTTAATATGAGAAAATCATTTAGGAGAATTAGATATTGATTATTATGACATTACCTCTCTCTTGAAATCATAGTCGTCCTCGACTATGGTGTAGAGAAGATAAAGCATACGCATGAGTCCTTTTCTTAGCGGGTAGAGGATCCCTATGTTACCCTACGACATCATTCCATAATGGATGACTAGTCCATTTGGCGCTTGAGAGCCTGAGGCTACCGCAAGCATGTCTGCACATTAGTCCTATCAGTCTTCCATAGTAGAGTGACAAGCCCTACTTTGGTGTTTGGGAGACGTCGTCCCGCAAACTTGATCTAAGCATGCATACTACTTCATTTTTGTGCACAAATAAAGAAAAAGAGAGTCTTATAAGACAAAAAATTTTGTTCATTTTTATCATTTTGTACATTTGCTTACTCTTGGGAAACATTGTAAGCATTGACAAGGTTTAGGTTATCCTTTAATTGTATGCCTTGCATCCATCTAGCATCTTCAAAAGGATAATTCTTAAACTTAATAAGATATCGTCGGATAGTCTTACCGCCTCTTAATACCTTGTCTTCATGTCGGAGAATGGACTCGGGCTGCAGCACCTCCTCGTGGTCCTCAATCTCCGGTGGGTCTTCAATAGTTGGTTCTTGAGGTGGCTCTCCTTTGTAAGGCTTTAAGAGGCTCACATGAAAAGCATTGTGTATGAGCCAATGATTGGGCAACTTAAGTTGATAGGCCATCTCATTGATTGGCCTAAGAATCTGGAAGGGACCATAGTACCTTTTTTCTAGTTTAGCATAGTACTTTTGGTGGCCCGTAGGATTCTTTCCCGTAGTGTGCCTTAATCGAGCCTTGGGAAACTTTAACAAGACCCAATCGTTTTCTTTAAAGGCTTGGGCTCTTCTGTGCTTGTCAGCAGCAGCCTTTTGCCTTTGCTGTGAGATAGAGATAGCATCCTTAATCTTTTGGAAAGATTCTTGTAGGTCTCGGCTATACTCATCTGCAGCGAAGATCTTCCCATGTACCTTAAGTAGCAAGGGACTTTTTGATCTTCCCTCAATTACCTCGAAAGGTGCTTTTCCTGTAGAAGTATGTACAGTGTTATTGTAAGCATACTCTACTAAGGGTAAGTACTTCTCCCATTGGGATCTTTGATCTACTTCCGTTACATAGGCTTTTAGTAGATCGAGAATAGTTAGGTTAGCTATTTCACTTTGGCCATCAGTTTGTGGATGATAGGCCGAAGAGAAGTTTAGCCTTGTTCCTAAATTCTCAAAGAGACCCTTCCAGAAATTACTGGTCATTCTAGGATCTCTATCCGACACTATGGACATTGGCAAGCCATGGTACTTGAAAATTTGTGAAATGAAGAGGGTTGCCATTTGATGGGCTTTGATAGTCTTTTTGACAGGTATAAAATGAGCTTGTTTACTGAACCTGTCTACTATCGTCCATATTCCCGTATTCCCATGGATAGACTTAGGCAATCCAAAGATAAAATCCATGGATATGCTCTCCCACGGTGAATTAGGGATTGGCAAGGGTTGAAGCAATCCAAGTTGCTTCCCTCTATCAAATTTTGTCTTTTGACATACCACACATTTGGAAACATACTCATGTATGTTCACTTTCATGGTAGGCCAATAGAAATATGTTTCAATTCCCTTTAGGGTAGACTGAATCCCTCTATTCCCCGCATATGGGGGAGCATGAGATTCATACATTACTTTTTCACGTAGTGAGTTAGTAACGCATAGTCTATTGCCATAGAGAAGATAACCATCTTGTAAAGTAAATGGTTCTTCTTTCTTCCCTAATGCAAGGGCTGAAATCACATCTCTAAAATCGGGATCAATAGCATACTCATCTATCATTAAAGATAGATCATTGTGAGTTGCTATGGAAACCGCATTCACTCTCGGTCGTCTTGAGAGTGCATCGGCTACTTGATTATGCTTGCCAGCAATGTGAGCAATATGAAAATGAAATTGCAAAAGGAAATTTGCCCACCTCATTTGTTTGTCGGAGAGCTTGGTCTGCGTCATGAAGTACTTAAGACTTTGGTGATCCGTTCGCAGAATGAAAGGAGTCCCCAATAAATAGTGCTTCCATGAGTCTAAGGCATGTAGAACTGCAAGGAGTTCTTTTTCGTATATGCCTAGAGCTTGCTCAACAGGGTCGAGCCTTCGACTCTCATAGCCTATGGCGTGCCCTTCTTGGAGCAGAACAGCCCCAAGGCAATCACCACAAGCATCACATTGGACCTCAAATGGTTTTGAGAGATCTGGTAGTGTAAGCACAGGTTGAGAGATAAGCTTTTCTTTAAGCTTTTCGAAAGCATTGTTCTCCTTAGTAGACCACGTATACCTAACATTTTTCTTTGTTAGGTCATGTAATGGTCCCGCAATTTGTGAGAACTTTTCTATGAAGCGTCTATAGTATGCACACATACCTATAAAGCTTCTTAGTTCATGAAGATTCCTTGGTTTAGGCCATCCTTTTATTACCTCTAACTTGGATGGATCCATTTGGATTCCATCTTGAGAGATAATGTGACCTAAATATTTAATCTCTTGCAAGAAAAATTCACTTTTCTTTCGATTAACATAAAGTTTATTCTCTCTTAAAACTTGAAATATTACCTGGAGGTGTTGCTTGTGTTCCTCTAATGAATTAGAGTAGATGATAATATCATCAAAGAACACTCCAGTGAAGGTTCGATGAGGTCTGAACAGCTTCTCCATCAAGCGGTTAAATGTGGCTGGTGCATTAGTCAAGCCAAAAGGCATGACAATGTACTCGTAAAGACCAAATGTAGTACGAAATGCGGTCTTTACAATGTCTTGATCAACTATCCTTATTTGATGATAGCCACTTTTTAGGTCAATCCTACTGAAGTAGGTCGATCCTTGTAGCTTATCAAATAGGTCTTCTACCCGTGGAACGGGAAACCTATTCTTGATAGTGATCCTATTTAGTGCTCTATAGTCGACACACATACGATATGTGCCGTCTTTCTTTTGCACTAATAGCACAGGTGAGCAAAATGGAGATGAGCTAGGCCTAACCATGCCCTTCTCAATTAACTCATGCACTTGCCGCATAATCTCCTCTTGTTGAGCTTGAGAAACTCTATAAGGAGGTTTGTTAGGCGGTGAACTTCCTGGAAGAAGTTCAATTGCATGGTCGTCATTACCTCGTTTAGGAGGTAGCTCACAAGGGATGTCGTCAATAAAGACATCTTGAAACCCCTTGAGAAAATTGGATAACTCTAATTCCTTTTGGTTGCTTTTATTTTCTTTTGCTAAAGCATTAGGTTCATTTTGAGAATCTTTAACAAAAATCATGTACACGGAAATAGAGCTCTTTATTGACTTGTTGAAAGCTGGTGTATGTACAATGGGGATGGTGTTACCTATCTCCCTAGCATCTATATACATGTCCTTTTCCTCGAACTTAAAGGAGATTCTCCTTTCAGGAAATTTAACATGGGCAGCCAGACGGTCAAACCATGGTGCCCCTAGGATTACATCCTCATGCTTGAGAGGAGAGATAAAGAAGTCCTCTTTGTCCACATAGCCTTGGACATGAAGCCTCAATTTCCCGATTAAGGGAGTGACTGAAGCTTCTTGCCCCTTGAAGGCACTGTCTGCGGATAGGATATCTCCCATCTCGTAGGATTGTATGCCTAGCTTGGTGGCTAACTCCATAGATATGAAATTGTGAGTAGAACCAGGGTCAAAGAGAATAAAAGCATCATGTTCTCTTACCTTTCCCCAAGCATGGCATAGAGGAGATCCTTTGTGGTGAGTTTGGTGAATCTCCTCCTCTTGGATTTCAACCAAAGAAGCTCTAGGAGGATCTTGGCGGTTGTTCTTTTGGGGACAAGCGCAGTACGCATGCCCTTGTTCGCCGCACTTGAAACACCGGTTATCTTTACGATAACGCTCAAGCTCTTCAGGAGAGAGTTTATTCTTTCCTTTGTAAACTCCCTTCTCTTTAGCTTTGTTGGAATTGCCCTTAGGAGACTTTTGGACATTGTCCTTCCCCTTAGGCTCATTGGAACCCTTGTTTTCCGGGGTCTTATTATTTCTTTTACCCCCCGTTTGGAAATTGATTCGCGAGGCCACCATAGTATGGTGTATTACCGCCGATATGGTACGTGGCCTTTGGGAGTTGACATACTCCGCCATTTCTTCGGTTAAGCCCGCACAAAATTGTTGCTTTTGCTCTCCAAAATCCAACTTTTTGAAGACAGTGGCTTTGAGTTGTAGGTCCCAAAACTTGTCTACATATTTGTGGATGGATTCATTGGGAGAGAGCTTTAAGCTTCGCCATTCGGTGAGTACTTTGTCTTTGGCATCGGTGGCCAAAAACTGCTTCATAATGGAAGCTCTTAAAGCCTTCCATGTTCGTGGAGCTTCACCGTTGGCTCGTAGGCTAGACCACCATTGTCTGGCGGACTTTTGAAAGTGCATAGCTACATGGCGTAGCTTAGAGGACTCCGTGAAGCCCTCATCTCCAAACGCCGCATCGAATTGCTGGATAAAGGCCAAAACTTTGTCTGTAGCACCGAAGGTGCCATCATAGGTAAGGAAAGAGATGCTCTTCCCTCCCTCTTTGAATTTCTTCAGCTTGGATGACCTCTTCCATGCGGCATAGGATTTCCTATGGCCTCTTCTTTTTGATGGTTCAAAAGTTGCACCATCACTTTCTTCAGAAGATGAAGAATTTGAAGAAGGTGGAGAAGAGGGTGACCTCTTTCTCGCCTTTTTCTTGTCTTGATCTTTGTTGTCTTCACCATAGCTTTCATAAGAGGAAGAGGATGAAGAAGATGGAGAAGAGGGTGTCCTCTTTCTCGCCTTTTTCTTCTCTTGCTTTTTATCATCCCTCTTTGAATTGTGGTGAGGAGAAGAATATGATGGTCTTCTCCGTTTTGGTGGTGATGGAGAGCGTTTAGCCCGCCGTCTTCGTGGAGCCATCTCCGCCGAGGTGGCGGGAGACTCGCTTCTTTCTCGTTCCTTCGGTGGAGGCTCTTGAGTTCTCCTTTGGGAAGGAGATGCATCATCAAGAAGTAAGTTCTTGAGCCCTTCATATGGATTCTCTTCTTCTTCCCGAATCGGAGAGAGACCTCTTTTGGTAGTCTCACAAGGAGGCTTCCTAGGTGTTCTCTCGTCATGGTGATGAGCTTGGAGAATCCCGTGAGCACGGAGCTGCCGTTGCACTTCACTTTGGAGAGATGGATTGCCCATGGCTTGTTGAAGCCTAGAAACAAGATAGTTAACAAGCATTGAAGCATCATTAGTAGCTTGCTCATGAGCAAAATCAAAGTTATCAACATTAATTTCACTCTCTTTACTATTGTCAGCCATTCTAACAACTTTTAGGTGTAAACTTTTTAGGTGTACTTTGGCACTTCAAGCCCTAGTTGCTACTCCTCTTTACCCCTTTAGAAAAAGCACTCAAGCTACTGTACCCGCGGCTCGAATACCATTAATTGCAAGGAATAGAAGAGAGGGTCTTTCGACACCAAAACAGCACCGGCTCCTGTCAAGCTTCTAATAGCTCAATAGTGGTTAAGCCGTACGCAAGCCCCGTAGGACTCCACTATTAAGACCATAGCTCTCGACGGTGATGCCCCGTTAACTGCACAAAGGCAGGCGCACTGCAAGGCTGAAAAATCCCTATTCTACTTACTCACAGGCAATTAATAATACCAACCATTTGTAGCTAGCTTGAGGACCTCCCTTCTAGAGCAAGAAAAGAGAAACCTTGAGCTCTGATACCAATGTAACATTTAATGGCCTAAAATCTTTTGTGTAGCGGAATTTAGCATGAATATAGTGGGCATTTCATTAGAGTTGATTCTTAATGAGAATTACAAGAGTGCTTGGGTGGAGAGAGCAACAAAAAGCATAACACCTAGTTAGATAGCATCGACAATACTTTCAAAAGAGAGAGCAATTAAGCTATTGACAACAGTTGAGGACCGGATTTGCATGGAGCCGGTCCCCCCTCCAAAAGGCTTTGTATTATGGTTTCTCCCATCAAGAGAGACATTGTACAATACAATTCTTTGTGTTCCTTCAAGACTAGCTAGTGCAATGAAGATGGAAGCTTCATACACCAAGCAAAACACTTAATCAAACACAACTTGAATTATCCCCGTTCTCAGACCCAAGACCTCACACACCTTCGAAGATGGTGAGAGCTAGCAGGGTATGAGAGTAGATTGAGAGGAAAAAGAAGTATCTTACGAGAAAGAAGTACATCTCCTCACATAATCACTCATATTAGCATAGCTTAGCTTAGTAATTAGCTTGGTAGAGAAGATGAGCATGCATTGAAGCTTGGCTCTTGGTTGGATTTGCATCCACATGCCAAGAGAGTGTTGATGTAGGCTTCTATCTCACAAGCTTGGAGTAGGTGATGAGCTCTCCATTAAAGCTTGGGAGGAGATAGAGTATTTTCCCTTCACACATGGTCAAGTGTGAGAGTGTGTGTGTCAATGCCAAGCAAAAATCAGCCCCCCCTCTCTCTTGGGCGAGCCCTAGCTGCTAAGTAAGTCTGGCTTTTGCCTCATTGGACCTCCCCAGGTCAAGCCAATAGGGATTAAGCAGCATAAGTGATAGCCTTCTGACATGTGTCCCCCTTTCCCCTTTTGTGAGAGCTTTAGGTAATTAAATAATTAAACTAAACTCTCATTGGACCCCTTTGCCTCCTGGCCAATAGGAATCAGGCAAGCCATGGGGCTCCTGAATGCTCATTGGACCCCTTGGGAGACTGCCCAATAGTCTTCTAGGACACTTAATTCTTATTGGTTTCTTTTATTAAATGTTTTTAAATTAATTAGACTAGATTTACTCTAGCTTAATTCTCATTGGTCCACTTCAAGGGTCTTCCAATAGGAATTGGGCACACCTTGTGGGCATCTGGCCTAGGGAGCTGACATGTGTCCCTCATTCCCTTTGTGTAAAGGGAGCCTGTGTGTGTGTGTGTGGCTTTCTCTCTCATCCCCTAGCTTTGGGGCTCGCCCCCTCCCATGTAGGGATATGCAAAGACTTTTTGGGCACACACTAAGCATCCAATTTTCCCTAGGGTTGACCTTTGGACACAACCTTTGAATTTTGGAACCTTAGCATTTTGGAAGTCTTAATGGGCTGAACCTTAGGGTCTTTTTGGCCCATTGTTTCACATGGCTCTTTTGCAGATGGACCCCCCTTTGGATCCCTATTTTCCCTCCTTTGGATCCCTACTGTGGCCGGTCTGCTAACTTAACCAATATTCTAGCTTTTTCTCCCTTGGCACTTCCCCACATTAAATGATCAGTTTAATATGAGAAAATCATTTAGGAGAATTAGATATTGATTATTATGACATCAGTAGCATAGACTCTGTCGGCCAAGCTCCTCCCTATTCATTCCAGCAATATGAGGTTGACAATGTCACTGTTTGCCCCATTGGCATATTGGAATCTACCTTCTTTTGCAGTGAAGCCTATGTGCCTTCCCCGCGTAGCGATCATAGCAGCTTTGTGTGCAGCAAGACCCAGTGGCTAGTTGAACAGTATGTCCAGCTTCAACTACCTTACGCAGCTCGTTTCTGCAAGCGCAACTAGTTATGGCCAAAATTATGCCGCTCCAAGTATAGCTCATGCAAATTCAACAACCGTGTGCCCTAGGTCATTCTTCAATGTTCATGGAAGTGATATGCAGCAGGTCGCATGCCTAATTCTCAAGATTCACACCAATTCTTTTCCGCGCAGTATGTCTGTGTAGCAGTAAGCCAAAATGAACCCGAAAGGAGTATCGGAGACCTTTCAAACCCTGGTTATATTTCGCAGATCATGAAGCTGGAGAGTACTTCGGATGCTTGCCGACGTGATGAGCACTCTCAAAGATCATATATTTCGTGCAATCAACTCATGGTAGAGGTATGTTCTACTAGTGCTCCTGAAGCAGAAAATATCATATTTTGATTGAAGATCAATTGGCCTGATCTGTATCCAAATCACCAAAGCTCATTGCCTTTGCTAGCCCGTTCAACACATTTCTTTGTTGATGCTATAAGGCTGTTTGTGATGCAAAGAGGCGAAAAAATGGAAAGAGTAAACGTCAAATTGGACAAGGGCAAAAAATATTAGCAGGATCAATCACACCGAACCTTATGATGGATGTTATCCTGAAGTAATTAAGCCAGTGTCTTCAGTGCTAGCTGGTTGCACTTTTAGCAGAGCTTCACTTTTGTAAATGAGTGAAGCTCATTAGTTCTTGCATGACCCATAAGGGGAGTTCCCACTACAACTATTTACAGAGCCATAGTGGCTTATTGAAATGATGTTCTAAGATACTGCGCAAATATAACATGGCCAAGAGTAATTGCCGTCGCCTCTTCATCAACTCCCCGCATTCCACTCTACAAAATCATCATCAACTCAATTAGTAAAATAAATAGACAGCGCATAATTAACCATTACGCCAGCTATCCCAATTATGTTGAGCATGTTAACCTGTCGCGCTTTTTGTGCTAGTTAGCAGTTTCAAGTTAGCACATCCTCGAAAAGTTGGGCGTCCGGTAAATTTTTTACAAATAATATCAAAATTTGTCAGAGGTTGTACATTTGGATTCTTTGTTTCAAGTGCTTTCTATTGATATATCATATGTCATAGATCTTGGAGATGTAGCTCAAGTTATTGTACTAGTTAGCATATGTCAAACTTGTGCTAGTTAGCATTTTTCGGGACATGAAAAAACATGATAGGTTAACATGCTTTCACCAGCTAACCACTACAACAGGAGGGTGCCCAGTCTCGTAACAGTACAGCTCTTTTGATAGTCTATCTGAAAATTTGATAGAAGCATTTCAGAACGATCTGCAGAGAAAGAAAAACATCTCTTGTGACCAATTCAACACAGAATATGGTGTCTGCAGGAGTTGGTTAATGTGTAGCTGCAAGGGGATACAAAAAAATTGCAACGGAAGTCAAGTAGTCAATCATGCAGGTGTCTACGCTGCCCTCAAAAAATATATACAAAGAACAGAAGCGGAATCTAATTCTTTATTCCACACAAAGAGATTTGATGTTGGAGAAGCTGAGAACACGGACTGAGGAGTAATGGCATTTTTGGAGATAGGCATACCAATATGTGAGTATCTATTAGCCTCCAACAGCGGCTCACTGCTGGGTGGGGATAGCAAAAACCTTACAGACAATATGTAAAGAGATTTTTCTGCTAAACCACATGCAAGCGGCAGCCAATGCGGATGCAGTTGAGAATAGCAACAACAGTATACTGTAGCATTTCTCTTCGGCAGCTGCAAATGAGGCAGGGAATGCTTATGGTGTGGATTTGAAAACATAGAGGTTACTACTTCAGAGCTCCCTTCTTGCCAATCACCACGATTTGGTGGCATATCCTATGAGAAAAGGTCCATGTATGCAGCAGCTATCGGATCAAGTTCAGATGGCTGCAGATGGAAGGCATCAATTTGGTATTGTAGCCAACACAAACCCTCATTTTCCCTTCGAGGAAATCTATTGATCTAGGGCGAGCAGTGAAAATCTATTCACATCTTCTCAAAGGACCTTTGTGCAGCAAGCGGCCGAGGTAAAAACTCCATATAGCAGCCATAGTATGCCAAACAGGCCGAGTGCCAACAACGAATTAACATTCCACAGCGCAGGACATATTGTTGTTAATATATTGTCTGAGTGGAGAGCCAATTTCAGCGTCAAGAGGATTGTACAGAGTTTGTCTACTGTTGAACGCATTTTGCAACCTCAAGATTCAAAAATTATTTTATTTAGTTAAACACTCAATATATCATATATGTTGGGAGCCCAGCGCCCTCTTCTGCAAATACATTCCTCATGATGGTGCATCTTATCACGGTTTTCTTGTAGAGATGAGTCAGATTTCTTTGCATATCTTACTGGCTTAGCATATAAGGGTGTGGTCACACGAGAGCTGATGGTACCTGTAGCACTGACAGCTGGAGGTTGCAGGGCAGTGACTCGCCGGTGACCCGATAGAATTTGATGATACCTAAGCGTAGACATAAAGTTGCATGTTGTTGCATGCCCTACGTGGCGAGCATGCTATGGAATCTGCACTCTAGCGCTTCGAGGAAAAGCTGGAGTAACTCTGCTTGGCAGTCGCGCATTAAAATCATTCTTGTTCACGTTTTGCAACTATGCCAAAGTCGGCATAGTTGTCCATGGCATACATAGTTGTACTAAGCAGACTTAGTTATTTGCATGCGACGAGAAACAAGGCTTAGTAACTAGTGCAAAAAACTGGAAACTAAGCGGACGCTCAATGCAGAAAACAAATCCATTGCTCTTGAAAGAGAGATCAGTGTCAAAGGCATCAATAGACCTTTTATAGTTGTTGCTGATGATCTTGAGTATACCGTCTCTATGGCCACAAAAACACACTCATTATACCCTCATCTTCGGGTGGTGTTGAAGAGAATTGCTACTTGATTGAGACCCCGATTCAAACCCCTTGGAAATAACATACATCAAACCGACTGACAAATTCGGCATCATGTTGCCTTGAACCGCATGTTGATGTATTGAGAAGTATAACATGGGGCATTTACAAGTTTTCGTTTGTCATAGCTTGCCACAATCCCTAGTAGGCAGCTAAATGCAAGGTAGTATGGGCTTCATAATTGCTAAATATGACAACGTCTCCATCACTTTTTGGCTCTGTTTTGAAGTTGAATGATATTGAGTGGAACGCCACCCGTACTAATGCCCATGAGCGTCACGTAATAGTAGTTCGCCAGATATGAGCGGATTGAATATGGTGCCTTCCGCTATAGGGATGCCAACCTCAAGATACCCATTATCATGTGCAGTTAGGAAGCACGATTCATAACGCGAGTTAGTCAGCAAAGGGACAAGAAGACAGAATTGATGAGCTAAGCAGAGAGAGAGAGAGAGAGAGAGAGAGAGAGAGAGAGAGAGAAGGTAATACTAATCAGAGGACATAAAACATAAATTTACATATGCGTGTTTTGTGTATGGCAGGGAGGACACATGTATTCACAACACTGCATGTTCCAAATGCACAAGCGCAATCCTAGCTCGACAACACTGTAAGGTCCGTTATTTGCATCCAATTCCCCATGCGCATGCGTTTTCTAGGCGCAACACATAAACGCTACGGGGTAGGGCACGGCTTCCGTTTCTTATAGTTTTCTGGAGAGACCACGATGCCAGCTCTCCACCATACTTTTGTATGGCACCTCTGTATGAGATGCACTATATACTTTGCACTTTCAGTCCGTGGCGTTTCATTGCAAGACAATATGTGAAACTATTCACATTGCTTTTTTGTAGCTTGACTCAAATATCGGCTTGTAGATTGGACAATTGAAAAGCAGCAGTACAACATTGCAGGTCAGTAAAGCACCTCATTCTCGTTTTCAAAACTATACACTCGATGTCGATCAACATCTATATATGTTAGTTACACACACAACTCTTTGCATATGGTTGCTAGCCAATGCATGTGATGTATTACAGTAGTGAATACACAAGTAGTGAATGCATATGGTGTATCACTAATAATTGATGCACTTAACTTTCTTAAACGTTATAGCATTCTTTAAATGTATATGCACGGCCGTGGGTGCCAAATTATTAATGCTCTTGTTCTTTTCAGTGCTAGATTCTAAATGTCAATTTGTATATGTCCTATTAGATGCTGTATAGCAAGGCGCACCAAGCAAGACTAGTTATGAATCCGTGAGCATCCTCTGCTCAGTGCTCACCGATTCTAAATTTAGGAGAGTGCAGACGCGGTTTAGAAGGTTTATGCCCACGCAGAAACTCGACGACGCAGGGCCAATCGGCGGCCCGCTGCACGCATGCATGCCAATTGCTCACTACTCCTTGTCGATTCTATAAATACCGCACCTCCTGCCACCATTTCTCTCAGCCCGCACTCTCCAGCTTGCACTAGCCTACGCCAAGCATGGCCTACAAAATGATGATCGTGGTTTTGGCGCTGCTGGCCCTGCTGGCAGTAAGCAGTACTGCTGCCGACAGTCGCGAAAGCGAGTGGCGTATGCGCCTCCAGGCTTGTGACGACTTCATGGAGCAGCGCGGTGGGCAGCAACGTGAACGCACCAGTCAACCCAGCCAGCGATGCTGCCAGAATTTGCAGCGCATCTCCTCCGAGGATCGATGCCGTGCTCTACAACAGGTTTATGGTGGCCGGGGCCGCCACATGTATCCCGACTCCGGCCGTGAGTCACCGTACGAAAGCCAGCAGGAGCGCACGACCAGAATGGCATCTCGTCTTCTTCAACAATGCGATCTGCGTCCTCGAGAGTGCAGAACTCGAGATGCAGGTACAGCTATTAGTATTTGTGTCTTTCTTTGATCCACTATTGCATGTCATTTTTTGCCCTACTAACATGATTTTCTTTTGCCTTAATGCAGAGACCTGGCTTTGGTGGTGAGCTGATGAGAACTGCCAAGTAAACTAGGCACCAAAGTTTTCCACTTCAGTTTTTAATATACATAAAACATGTACATACCGGTCGAGATTGTCAGATACCGATCGGTATCTGAACAAGTCTATGCAAAATGTAGCTGGAAATAAATTGACTTTTGCCTGCTAGTCAGGCCACTTGAAAGGCAAATCACCTTTGATCTCTCTCTTTCTCTCTCTCTCTCTCTCTCTCTCTCTCAGTTTATAAAGCGTTTTGAGGTTCTTGTTGGTGGGAAGCAGCGACATGCAGACAATTTACTGGTAATAAGCAATTTTTGTTTAAAGCCTGGACATTGCCCCTGCTTGCCCATAACCTTTGATCAATCATGCTCAAGATGAGGTTGGACATTTCTACTTCTGAGGTATCATCTAGTTTTTGTTTTTGTTTTTGCCTGAAGAATGCCTGGTATATTATGTTGCCTTCAAATTGGCGGGTACCCTTACTTTTACTGAAGAATTCCCTTAAATCTGAACAGTGGATCAAAATTGAATATATGAACTTTTAACGAACGGTTTCAACCGATGTACATATAAACTGGTTAATTCACCTTGTTGGTTCCTCTCATGTAAATATCATAATCATATTTAAAAGAATAAGATCTCGCTGCAGATATACATGTTACAATGTCTATCCCTTTCATGCATTTGCTGAGCTTATTTTGTGCACACAAGGTGAGGAATTGGATGGCAATTTTGTCTATATCGTTGCACCAATGGATGTGACAAAACCATGGCGACCTTTGAACTGGAAGTATCCATGTCCTCCACCGTAACTTGGTCATGTACTTCCGCTTCCTTTCATCTTTCTCCTCTCTTCAATGCTTTTTCAAGAAGCTTCATGTTCAGGTTTTAACAGCTTGTTTCTATCCCACATTGCCAAGGTTTTCTCTTCTCGAACAAAGCTTCTTCTCGCCTCATCTCTAGGGCCTCATACGAATTACAGAATTGGATGTATCATACCCATTCCACCGATCGCGGTTTCCATTTGAGTACCAACTCAAAAAAGCTTCCATCTATTCATCTGCTTGTTTTGACCATTTTGTGCCCTGCGAGCGTGGCCGTTCCGTGCAAGACTATCATGAATCATGGCTCCACGGTTGACACAAGCGCCCTGTCTGTATTTTTCAGCTTGTTGGACCTTCGCACTGCGGTCATACCAACCTTTGGAGGCATTCGGGCCCTGTCTGTATTTTTCAGCTTGTTGGACCTTCGCACTGCGGTCATACCAACCTATGGAGGCATTCGGGTTCGATTTCCGTTTGCGCTGATTCTCAAGACTGGGTCTGTCTGCCTTAGGATACCAAGGTGCAGAGGACATGAATTGGAGAATGTGAGGGTTGATCTCCTTTCCATCCTCGTCGAGCTCCAGCAGGAGCAAGCCCCGCCTTGCGAGCATATCGGTCTCTGGACCTAAATCCCACGGCTGCTGTCGCCATGGCTGAGGGCTCCTGAAGAATGGAAAAGATCAGCAGTGCTCGAAATCACGTCCTCGCTGCTTTTTGAAAAGCCAGCTTATTAACCATGGCTCGCCAAAACCGAGCTCGACTTTAGCCAGCATTTTGTAAGTTTAAAATACACTAAACCCTGTTTTTCCTATAGGTATAGTTCCTTGGCTTCTTGTGTGAAATTAAGCCAAGCAAGGATACTCCATAGCAAGAAATCCTTCCTCTCTAATTCGCCCCACCTAGAACCATCTGCCACAATGAAGTGCTTTCGATTAAGAGCTTGCGCTTCAAAGTCGAAGAGACTCCCTAGATGAAGAAACGAGAGGAAGCGCGTGGTGGAGGAGAGGCAAGACATAGGAAAGAGAGGGGGTTGTGTTACAATTGGCATTAGAGAAGTGAGGAGGGGTCCTCCGTTCATAAGCATAAGCCAATCCCTTTGATCATTAAGGGTGGATAAAGAATTTATTAGTGTTTTGGAACCTCTCTAGATAGCTAACAGGAATCTTCTCCACTATTCTATGGCAACATTCCCCCAAAACCACATGTTTTGGTTGTCAAGAGAGAGTGATTGAAAATTTACAACCTTTGAGAAAAAAGGCAAACCTCTTTCAAGAAAAATGGAAGTAGAGAGAGAGAGAGAGAGAGAGAGAGAGAGAGAGAGAGACCATGAATACTAATATGAAGTTATATATCAATGATGGAGGTAAAAGAGATTGAGCGGAATCCTCCCTCTTCCTTCGGTCTATGCATGTCCTTGCCAAAAGCGTGGAGAATAATTAAGACAAATGATCCCTTCCTAAGTGATTTTGAAGAACTGGTGGGTGTTGAACATGGCGACACCCCAACATCCACTCAATAGGCTATTATGGTGGGTCTCAAAAGAGTGTGTTCTCCCTCTTAGATAGCATTGAATGCTCTACATTTCCAAACATAGTTTTCTCACTTTCTATCTCCTCTTGATGAAGTTGCAACTAGTGTCTAAAGCTAACTATTGGTCACTTTGGTAGTGTATGGGACATACATATTCATGAATCTTAGTCTCTGCATGGATGAATCCTAGTTTTTGCATAAATACCATTGAGTTTCTCATAAGCTAGTTGATGTAGTAGGGCATCCTCGATGGTTGCAACTCATTGGGTATGGTCCATGTCTTCTATAAATAGCATTGGCATAATTCTGATCACAAGTCTTGATTCCTCTTCCTCTAGGAGAGGTGGATGTGCTTGGGGTTGGGGGGGGGGGGGGGATCATATGGAAATTCACATTCACATGTGTAGCAAATTCCAAGTAGGCAATATCATGTGACCCATCTATATATTTTATCTATGAATCCATGAGAAAGAGAGAGAGAGAGATCTATATAATTGTCTATGAAATTCCTAGTTGGCTTTGAAAAACCTAATTGTAAAATTATTGTGTTTAGGCAACACCCTGTTTTTCCTATGGGTTCCTTGGCTTCTTGTGTGATTGACAAAAGCCTCTTTCACACCTTGTATCAAGAAATTAAGAGGGGAGTCCAAGCAAGGATACTTCATAGCAAGAAATCCTTCCTCTCTTCGCCCCACCTAGAACCATCTGCCACAATGAGGTGCTTTCATTAAGAGCTCTGAGCTTCAAACTCGAAGCGAGACTCCCTAGATGAAGAAACACGAGAGGAAGCAGGTGGTGGAGGAGAGGCAAGACATAGGAAACAGAGGGGGTTGCTTTACAATTGGCATTAGAGAAGTGAGGTGGGGTCCTCCATTCATAAGCATAAGCCAATCCCTTTGATCATTAAGGGTGGATAAAGGATTTATTAGTGTTTTGGAACCTCTTTAGATATCTAACAAGAATCTTCTCCACTAATCTATGGCAACTTTCCCCCAAAACCACATGTTTTCGTTGTCGGAGAAAGTGATGGAAGCCGCGGGGGGAAGAGAGAGAGAGAGAGAGAGAGAGAGAGAGAGAGAGAGAGAGAGAGAGAGAGAGAGAGAGACCATGCATACTAATATGATGCTATACATCAATGATGGAGGTAAAGAGATCAAGGGGAGTCCTCCCTCTTCCTTCGGTCTATGTATGTCTACCAAAAGCGTGGAGAATAAGCCATATGATCCCTTGTGATGTGATTTTGAAGAACTAGTGGGAGTTAAACATGGTGACACCTCAAAATCCACTGAATAGGCTATTATGGTGGATCTCATTGAGTGCGTTCTCTCTTAGATAGCATTGAATGCTCTATGTTTCCAAACATAGTTTTCTCATTTTCTATCTCCTCTTGGTGAAGTTGCAACTGGTGTCTAACCTAACTAATGGTCACTTTGGTAGTCTTTGGGACATACATATCCATGAATCATAGTCTTTGCATGGATGAATCCTAGTCTTTGCATAAATACCATTGAGTTTGTCATAAGCTAGTTGATGTAGTAGGGCATCCTCGATGGTTGCAACTCGTTGGGTATGGTCCATGTCTCGTATATATAGCATTGGCATAATTCTGATCGCAAGTCTTGATTCCTCTTCCTCTAGCAGAGGTGGATGTGGGGGGTGTGTGAATCATATGAAAAAGAGAACAAGCACTTGTTTAGATGGATTTGACTAAGACACTATGCCATCAATGATAATACCATGATTCCCCATCCCCTAGGTGTCATCTGCGAGAACCATCCATAGACATATGTGTGACTATATGTGAAGCATATTCTCTTGAATCAAACCTCCACCACCTTCACATGTGTAGAAAATTTCAAGTAGGCAATGTCATGTAAAGAATTCTATATATTTTATCTATGAATCCATGAGGGCAAAGTCTTGATGCTCCATCTATAAGGCAGTAGTGACAAGGTGTCAAACAACCCATTTGTGTTCTCTCTAGATAGCATGGGAAAAGCTACGTATCCTCATGTTTTTGCCATAAGCTTGCAAAATAATTGTTCATTGGCTACATAAGCATGGTGAAATCCATGATTCCCTATCCCCTAGGTGTCATCTCTGAGGACCATCCATAGACATATGTTTGACTCTATATGTAAAGCATATTCTCTTGAATCAAACCTCCACCACCTTCACATGTGCAGAAATTAATCCCAAGTAGGCAATGCCATGTGAAGCATTCTATATGGTGATAGCCGTTTTTCGGCTTTCCATAATTGCCATAGTAAGCTACCTCACCCTATCAAATCACTCAAACATTTTGGTTATCCCTACCATTTCATTGTACATAGGCGTGTGTGAGTTAGGGGACTTTTCCCATATCTTCTTAAAAACCCTTAATTAGCTAGTCACTGGGCTAGTTGAGCCAAAAAAATAAAAAATATAAGTATATTATGGCCCATTTGTGTGTAAATATTTCATTGTATATAGGGCCTAAATAAAAAGATTTTTCATAATTATTTTGGTATTTATTTAAATATTTCTACCTATGGTGTGTTATTTATGCTATGTACATTGACTCACCATTAACATATTTTTTCTTACCATTTTGCATACTTTTTATTCCATATAAAAATAATTTCATGCAAGATTCTCTTATTTTTGGTGTAACTCCATCCCAATAAAAATCCAAAAAAACTAGTTTTATTTATGTGTATATTTTTTCACTATTGTGATTTTTCCTTCCTACATCTATTCTCTTTTACTCTCATAAATTAGAACACCAAAAATATTCATCTTTTTATGGTAGAATTATAATGAGAGAGATTTATTTTGACCCCTTTATATTTTTTCCACCTATATTATTTATATTTGACATGTACATATTTTTTTGGACCTCTAAATATTTGATTTTCTTAGTTATACTATTCACTTATATCATGCTCTCAACAATATCTTCAATTATAGACCTACCAAATAAGGTCAAGGGTATGTGGAATGCATGCATGCACCATGGGGAGCTCACTCTTGGAGGTATTCAAAAGAATCATCCAAAGAAGGACCTCACAAGGACCTTGTGCAGTGGAAAAAACAGTCGGTTTTGCTGAATTTTTAAAGATCACATGCTCCCTGAATTTGGAAAGGTGATACAAACAAAAGTTGTAGCTCGTGATCTGAACTTTCACCTCAAATTTTTTCATATTTTTTTGAGCTATGAGCTGTGAGCTATGATTTTATTGGTGGACTCCAGTTTGCCCATGATATGCAGCCACACTCCCTCTTCCACTTTATCATTTTCCTCTTTCACACACACTCCTCCCTCTCCTTCCCACTCCCAAACCTGCAACTCACATGTCCTAATTCACCCTCTTCACCATTGCCACACCTCCATAGCCTTCATCCTCCATTTCTACACCCTATGTGTCCCCCTTTCTCTCTACATATATGTCCATATTACCATACTCTCTTCAACTTTGTAAAGAACTTCAAAAAATCAGCAAAAATCCAAAGATAACCTCTGCAAATGAAGGCTTTTATGATGAATTTTCCAAGGTTTGAAATAACATAGGTTCATCGACACGCGCTGCTTCGCCATGCTGATTGCTTGTTCTTCTGGTGCTGTAAAGAGGTGAATGTCAACTTCTCCAAAGCTTCAACCTCTCTTTACAAACTCATCCCTTCTCTAACTTTTCTCATCATATATCTCACCATTTGGTGAATGATTTTGTAAATATTTTTTAGTGATAATTACTAACTATTAACCACTAACCTTATTGTAAAATGCACCCTCTACTAGAGTAGGCACTCCCAAATTATTCACTCAATCCTCTCTCCTATCATCTTCAATAATTCTCTTCCCTTGAGCCCACATCCATGTGACTCAAAGGACAAGAGAGACCCACCCTCATCAAAAAAAAAGAAAAACATAATCTTTTATTCCTTCAAATAAAGTTGATTAGGCCTAATCCTAATCGGGACTTCTAAAACCTATAAATAGAGGCCTTCTCTCCCTTGTAAATCATCATATGATCACACTACACCACACCATTCTCAACACATAACACACCACTCTTCAAACCTAGTTGTGTAGAGTGTGTGCATCGTGAGTGCTCTATTCCATCACTACACATAGGTGCATGGAGAAGCTTGAAGTTAGTTATGCCATCTAGAGGAGTGGAGTGATACTATACTCTGGAATCACACTTGTAGCCTACTCTTGTCCATAAATAAGGTTCATAGTTTTGGGTGCAATTGTATGCTGCAACTACGACTCTTCTCTCCAGATTGACTTGATAAGTTGGCTCATCAGGTGGTTGAAGGTATATTGTCCTTGAAGTTTGTTGTGCCATTTCATGCTTGGTGGTTTGAGGGCTTATTGAATTGTTTGCCTAAAAGGTAAATTGCAAGAGGGTGCTCGGTGAGAGGGCTCCCGTGACCCTAAGACAATTTGTGTATTGGCAACATGGTCAAGTTTTGTGTTGTCTCTCTATTTCTCATCAATCTTTGTGTGCATCTAGTCTTTAAGGTTAAGACTGAGTTGCTCAAGTTGATTTGTGCTCTTTACCTCTCTCTGGAGTGGTGAATGTTTGTGTTTGGTGTGTGTGGCTATCTTGCATTCCCCTCTCTTTGCGCGTTTGAGTACAAGGAGATATCACGTGCGTCCTAGTTCGCATCTACAACTAGGTGGTGCCCCTTTTCTTGTTTGGTTTCTGGCTGTGGGTTGTTGTTGTCTCTGATTGTCCTTGCCCTAGCCCTAATTGAGCAGCACGGGAGCCTCGAAGGGTGTTTAGAGGCCGCTCTTCTTGTTGCCCGCCCCGGACCGCCTCAATGGTTTATCTATGAATCCATGAGGGAAAAGTCTCGGTGCCCAGATTGTGACTCCATATATTAAGGCAGTAGTGACAATGTGTCAAAACTACCCATTTGTGTTATCTCTATAGCATGGCAAAAGCTACGTACCCTCATGTTTTTGCCATAAGCTCGTAAAAGAATTTGTCTTTGGCTACATAAGCATGGTGAAGCAACCATAAGATACAAAGTCAAATGCTAGACCTCTTATGCAATAGGCAACTTTTGCTTCTTTTGGACAAGCACATCATGCATATGGTTCTTCTAAAGCTAAAAATTAGTGCCATCAAACTTCTTTATTTCATAAATTTCATGGTCTTTGCTAGTAGACATGGTGACAAAACTACCAAAAGATTTGGAAAAATTTTGACAGAGTCTCCTTTGTATTTGGGACTATGTCAACCAAAATACGAGACAAAATGACCAAGTATGTCACTTAAAAAGCATAAAAGAGGACAATGCCTCTCAAAAGCACGCACCAACTAAGGCTCATAAACTGTCAAACTGACCATAGACCGCCAACTCGCCGTCAAAAGCACCTATACTACTTTATACATGTCCTATGGCGAGGCCTTATAAGGGATACTCTAGCTATTTGTATCACCGAAGGTGTCTCCACCTTTGAGAATACCCCAGCTCAATGAAAACCCCATGTTATTGACCCTCAACAATGTAGGTTATGCAACAAAACGTATAGCCAAGTCCCAAAATCCATACCAAGTCTCATAAATGATCAGGATTGTCGTACTAGCCAAAAGATGGGTCCACAAAAGCGGTAGTATCCACAAAGACGTACAAGTCTGTCACAACGATCAAACAAACGTCAAAGAAATATCCATGTGGGACAGTCAAGAGAGCTCAAACACTGTCAAAAGTGCCAACATATGCATGTACGCCTAAAAAACTGCTCCCACTAGAACCAGAATATCGCAAGCACTGAAATCTGTAGCCTGTGAGTCGATGATGATGCCATAAACTAAATCAAAATTCACATTGAGAAGCACACAGAGGAAGCTAATCAAGCCACTCTATGTACCTGTACATGTACTTGTACCTGTATCTGTACCTATAGTCGAAGAAGACAATGCCGTCAAACTCTCACTCTATGTGTGTGTATGAGGCCACTTCAAAAGAGGCTACACACTCCCAAATGATCCATGGGCTCTTGTAGATGGAAGAGACTGCAAAAATGGTACATGTAATGGCTATGGAAGCTTTGCAGCACAAACTACCAAAAGAGAGCTGAAAAATGCATCTCCTAAACCATAGCTCAAATGCGGTTTGTGATGGCACGAATGGCTCCGAGAGGGGGTTAAAACAGCAGGACACCTGCTGGAAACGCTCTCGAAATGTTGAATTTGCCAATGCCGAAGTCGAAACCCTGTTTGCATCCTTGAAAGTGCGCACGCGTGTGCAGAAGCGATTTTGAGAATGAAATAGCTCTGATACCAGATGAAGGAGAGGAGCCGAGAACACAATGGAAGAGGAAGATAAATATACACACACGCAGATACATACACACACACCCCACCATAGCCACAGACACAGATTGGATGGGGAGCCGACACACACTGTGTGCCCCCTTTCTTTCTTCTCTATCTTATGCACTAAGCCACAATACACACTCTACTTTGTGTTAGTGGCTCACACAAGTGTATAGTTGTACACTTAGGGTTAGTAGCAGTTAGTGATGGGCGGTCGGCCACATGGCGATTAAACTTAACATTAGGAAGAGAATGGGGTGTAGGAGGGCCTCTTTATTTGCCATGAGCTTATGGAGGTGATTAACATTTTGACAAGTAGGTGTATGCCATGTGTGCAAGAATGGTGGGTGTGTAAGAGATGTGTTAAGAGTGGGCAAAGGATGCACTTTCCCCCCCAAAAAGGAGGTGGTCAATTTTATGATTTTTGGCCTTCCATAACTCCCACATATGATCTCCAATTTGAGCGGAGATCATAGATCTGCAATCTACACGTTGAGCTCTTTCCATAGATATGCTACATGATATGGTTTTACCCACTAGATTTTAAATTCCATTTTGGGGGGAAACTTTGAATTCAAATAAACTAGCCATTTTGCCTATTTTAATTCAAAATATGCCCTTTGATTACTTTCTCAATACTTAAGGTTTGACTTCCTTAAACTGCCAAATAAAGAGGCCCTCCTAGACCCCATTCTCTTCCTAATGACAGGACCATACTTACAGAGATATAAACCAAGCCCCAGTAGAAGACTTTGGTGTAACTATTGATTCTGGAACACAACTTATTGCTTAGTTGGTGAAGAACGATATTTGGATGTGTCGAGCATCAGAATGTGAAATCTCAAGAAAGAGGATTGCATCCTAGAGAGATCAACAGAGGATGAATCTTACATTCGAGAACCATTCCTAGTAGAAGATTTGTTTGAATCCTTTGGATGAGAGAAAATACTGGCTACTCTTAGATGTGTGCGTAAACAAAATAACGACTACAAAATTTTGTGAGGAGCATGGCTATGACACAAATCCCTGCTTTACAATAAAGGTATTGAAGGAAGCTAATGAAACTTGTGAGTGTGAAAGTAGAATAGGCAAAACAAACCACTTTGTCACAAAGCATGGTGCAAACTCACAGACGAAGGAAGAGAAGCAATCGCGATATTATGTCATCATTGACATACCCAAAGAATCAACAAAAGATGTTTCAAAGAATCCAACTCCAAAAAAAGCGGAATAAAAGTAGATGAAGAGGAAATTCCTCCAATTACCACATCAAATCTTCGACAAAATCAAGAATAAAAGAAGAACAAGGATCACACAGAAGATCAATTGTCTCCAATAGCAATCAAATTCAGCATATGCAAAAAAACAGGACTTAAGATCACATCTTCAACTATGATAAATCTAGATGCAACAAAGAATCTAATGTCTTACGGCACATTGATAATGATGGGAAAGCCAATCATCAAGCTAGAAGAAATGGTGTACATACATCCAAAAACACCAATTTCTAGCTTTGGAGTGGCAGAAGATGTACTCAAGTTGAGTATTGGGGAGTTCAAGGATACATTCTATATAACCGATTCCCATCATATCAAAGAGAGTTTGATCTTGACAAACAATTGGATGGGCATCTTATTTTGACAACCACAACAAGCTAACAACAACACCAAAAGTCACAAATGCATCTCAAACCCAGGCAGTAAAGAAATGACTCGCTAAAGTACTAATCAAAAGGAGATCAACCTTGCAAGACAACTTTATCTTCGATGAGACTCCACCCAACTTCAAACGTAGCATCTACATCAAGAGCCACACCATCGACAGTACAATGGAAACCTAAGCCAAAAGTCTATTAATGAAAGTTTTCATCACAAAAAAGCCTCCAAAAGAATCCAAAGAGAATCAACCAAGTGTTGGTATCCAAAGAGCACATCAAAGTAAAAGACCCAGTTTTGATACATCAAGCATGGGTTCAACTTCAACACCCAAAGGTCATGTGTGGGTCACATCAAATGATTCAATCATTACTCAGGGATACTTTCAAGGAAACACTAGTGTTTGGGCCAAAAAGCCTACGGTAATATCCTGAACCTACTCACCTCAACCAAAGAGTCCTACAAAGAGCAAGCCAGGATATCAATGGAAGACAAACAACTCAACCAGGAGAAAGAACAATCGTAAAAAGAAATTCTGTAGGTGTCGTTGGCTTGGCAATGGACCCACTTATCTGTGAAACACTGTGCTGAGAGGATGTGTCATCTCCTTGACTCTTTAAGTCCTTTTCTTTGTATGCCTCACAGTTATCCACTAGATAAAGAGCGTCTTTGATCAACTCGTTTAGCGTCATCCTCCTTATCATATGCAGATCCTTCTGAAGGCCCGCATGTCTCATTCCCTGGATAAAGATCAGCATCAGCCGTTCTTGCGTAGGTAATTCCGCTCTCAGATAGAGCTTAACATATCTCTTGAGCCGTAATGATGCTTTGCGTACTGATTCATCCTCTTTCAATTTGAATCTATGGATTTGCGAGACCGTGTTGTGAGCAATGCCTTTTGGCAAGAATTCTTCAATAAACTCCTCAAACAGCTCATCTAGGGTCTCAAAATCCGATTTTTCCACCGAGTCGAACCACGTAGCTGCATCATCTTCTAGAGTCAATCCAAATCCCGCAAACTGTGTTGCAAAATCTGAAACTTCCTCTGCTCTAATCACTCTTCTAAAAGCCGTCACGTGATCTCTCGGATCTTTATCTCCGGAGTATTTTCTGTTTACCCATTTCTGGACTTGGGATGGTCTAACTCGTCGATTGTCTACAAGTCTAACCAGAGACTCTCCCAATCCTTCTCTCGTTATCGCTCTTGAAGGGAATCTTGGTGGCTCTCTTCTTGGAATTCCTATAGGAATTCTCGTGTTTGGTGGAGGAATTTGTGGTCCTTCATTGACCAAATATCCACCTCTTTCTAGTACAGTCTGTGGATTTGTGCTTTCGACAAATCTATATTCTCGTCCATACTTGTCGACAACTATAGATCTCCATTGACAGTCTACTCCATATGTGTAGACATATAAGAGCTTGTAATCCGTTATCTCTTCTAGGTATGGATCTGAGCACCTATAAAGATTGACCTCATTGTCGTCAATGTATCTATATAGTCCTTCACTCTCATGACCAATCATCCAAACTCTCTCAACAAGATGGATCTTTATCAATTGCAAGTTTGGAAGATCCGTTGTGGGAGGATATTCCTCTATAGTTGGGATCTCCAAGCTTGTGTAAGCTACGTTTGAATCTAGGGTAGACATGATTTCTGGGCTTAAGAGCTTTTGCTTGGTTCAAGTAGACTTAGTCCACTGTGTTCAAGTTCTTTGGTTAGGGAAAAGTCGAAACTATGTCCAAAACCGCAACCGTTTCGTCACAATTCTCGCAAATTGTCGCTTTCAGACACCCCTAACTTGCGGATGTATTTTGAGGCCTCAAACGACCTTTTTTTTTAAAAGTTAAACTAAATTGTTGCTGTAGGCATACATTTAGTTCAAGTCTTGCTCTAAGATCTCTAGAGTCGCTCTCAAGCTACGTTTTGATATAAAAACTTTTCCGATCCGATACCATTTGTAAAAGTTATGGCCAAAACAGTGAAATGCAGTTTAGAATGGTCAAAATGAGTCCAAATTCCATTTTAAAAGAAGATTTGGGATCTATGTGACACTGTGAACACTTCTGTATGGTCAAAAGTACAATTGGACCCTAAAACTCGCCTAGAGACATCCTACGCGTAGGATGTCTATATGCTAAGAATTTAACAAAATTTGGTCCAGAGACTCCCCTTAAGTCCAGCAACACAATGACCGTATGCTCAGAATTTCATTCGGACCTAAAAATGTCCTTGAGACATCCTACACGTGGGATGTCTTTTTGCTCACAATGACTTGAAATTTTCACCCCAGATTCTCCTTAATGTGCTGATCACAGTGGTGTGCTCATAGGTTGGTTTGGAGTCCTAAATCAAGCTGGAGACATCCTACGCGTAGGATGTCTAACTACTCAGATTTTGTCCAAACTTGATCCCAAGATTCTCCTAGTGCTCAGAAACCCAATGGTATACTCAAAATTGAAATTGGATGCCAATAGGTCAAGATTTAGGCTACAAGAGCTTCTAGTGCACTCCAAGAGTAGGATGTCTGACAATTATTGTCTTTGCTTGGTAAATAGGCCAAACATGGTCCAAATTCACTTTTGAAAAAAGATCTGGAATCCTTGAGACACTTAGAACCTCCCTTTATGGCTACAATAGAATTTTGACCACTTTATGACCCAGGAGACATCCTACGCGTAGGATGTCTTTTTGCTCTATTTCAGCTCAAACTTGCACTGTAGCTTCCCCTTGATGTGCTAAACTCACAGCTATTTTTACTTTTTGATTATGACACCTATAGGTTGGTCAAATGATCAAGAATCTGTTCCAAAAGCCTGATGTCTGTTCTGATGGATTCCCAAGTCAAATCTGTTACCATATACATGTGGTAGTGATGTGTGTGAACACACTAGGACCGCCGGGGCATTTTTTCCCTCTTTAGGAGGTTTTTTCCCCCGTGCATTGTATATACGCCCATCACTCTAGGGCTATCTATCTTTCCATTGCACACTAAGTAACACACTCTCTATTGTGTGCCTTGAGCTTCCTTCGTCTTCTCCAAGCTGTTTGTGTTTCTCTGCAACCCTAATTCCAACAATTGGTATCAGAGCAGGTAACGTCCTCCCGGGCTTAGTCGCCAGCTGCTCCAGCACATGCCTGCTCACTTTCTCTGATTTCAGTGAGCTTTGGCGAGCGTTCGCAGGTCGACAAATATTTTGGGACGGCTCGGAGAGCTCTGTCTGCTCAGAATTTTGATTTGGGCTCATTTCGGCCTCCGTTTCCACTACGGGCAGTACTGCACAGGCTATTTCGTCATTTTGTGCAGATTTTCTATCAGTGTCGTTTTCTGCATAACAGGTGCCTTATAGTCTTCTACGGTTTGTGCTATATAGCACAAGTTGTTCCCGCTCCATTTCTCCTATTTTCGGGCAGTTTTCACATCAGGTGCAGCATTTACCATGGCTGACGACAACAACACAGATGTGTTCAAGATGTTTGCTGTTGAGGACAGGTTGGATGGGGACAACTACCCTATGTGGGCTTATATGATGCAACATGTTCTTCTGTCAAAAGGTGTCTGGAACATTGTGCAGGGCATTGATGTACGTCCTGGTTCTGAAGATGTAGGCGATATTGAGGATGTTGCAGGTCTTGCTGCAAGGATTGCAGCTGTTAGAGTTGTTTTGCCTACGGCAGAACAAGCTCCTTGGGATGTTAAGGATGCGCAGGCTCATGCATTGATTGCGCT
This sequence comes from Adiantum capillus-veneris, assembly GCF_014529385.1. NCBI lineage: Eukaryota > Viridiplantae > Streptophyta > Polypodiopsida > Polypodiales > Pteridaceae > Adiantum > Adiantum capillus-veneris. Next base: position 107,663,949 of record NC_140941.1, read on the forward strand.
GTCTGTGAAGCGCACCATTATTCCTCACATCCGTTCAGCAAAATCTGCAAAACAGGCTTGGGATATTCTAGCAGGTCTTTATGCAAGCCGCAATGAGGCTAAAATTGCTTTGCTGCGTAAAGAGCTAGAGTTGAAGATTATGCATGAGGAAGATGATATGGACACTTTCCTTGCTAGTGTCAAGGATATCAATGAGCAACTCATTTCTGCAGGTGAAGTCATTTCGGACAGTTCCCTTGTGCAGATTGTTCTTGATGCCTTACCAGATTCCTACCAGACTTTTGCTAGTACTTGGAGACTGATGACCCAAGGAAATCCTGAAGTTGTCAAGTTTGATGCATTATGCACATTGCTGTTGCAAGAGTCACTTTCTAGAAAAAACAGGACTAGGCAGCGTGCAGTTGAACAGGCTTTTATTGCTTCTCAAAGAAAGGGTGGTAACAGTAATGCAGCCACTTCTTATGGTTCTGCTGCGAGTGGCAGAAATTCTGTTCCTAATGCTTCTGCTGGCAGCACTTCGTCTGGCAATTCTGGTGATAAGGGCAAAAAGAAGATGCGTTGCCATTATTGTAAAGCCAATGATCACTTGATCAAGTCGTGTCCTAAGTTGAAGGCCAAAGAGGCTAAGAAGAAAGAGGGTGGTTCCACTGCAAATGCTGGTTCCACTACAAATGCAGCCATTGTTGAGTCTTCTGTGAAAGGAGATTGTGATGTTGATGTTGATGCAGAATGGGCTTTTAGCGCAGAGTGCACTTACAATCCTGTTGTCCATGATGCATGCTTGTCAGTTGCTGCAGATTCACATGTGTGGTATTTCGACAGTGGTGCTACAAAGCACATTACCTCACATCGTGAATTGTTTACCTCTCTCGAGTCTGTCCCTCATGGGAATTCAGTCACTTGTGCCAACAACGCCTCTTATCCAGTTCAGGGAGTTGGAAAGATTGTGCTCACTGCTGCTAATGGCAATTCCTTCACACTTGTTGATGCACTTTATGTACCTGGGATCAAGAAGAATCTCTTGTCTGTATCCGCACTTGCTAGACTTGGACTTGTAGTCAAATTTGTGGATGACAGATGTACAGTTCATGATCTCAGTTTTGGTGATGAAATTGTTGCATCTGGGCTTTTGTGCTGTGGGCTGTATAAGCTCACTTTGTATGACAAGTGTGGACAAAATTTTGCAAATGTTGTTGCAGATTCAAGGGCTATTTCAGATGCAAAACTTTGGCATGCACGTTTTGGTCATCTGAATTTTGCCAGTTTGCTGCGTTTGCAGAAATCTGATATGGTTGCTTCTTTGCCGCCTCTTAAAGCACCTGTCAAACATGTTTGTGAAGGCTGTATTCTGGGTAAAATGCAGCGTTCTAAGTTTCCAAAGGATGGTTCAGTTAGGGCCACATGCAGGTTGCAGCTTGTGCATAGTGATGTTTGTGGGCCCATGCAAACTCCGTCCTTGGGCAATTACCTGTACTTCCAGACTTTCATTGATGATTACTCCAGGCATGCATGGGTATTTCCGCTTAAAGAGAAGTCCGAAGTTTTTATGTGCTTCAAACAATTTTTGGCTATGGCTGAAAATGTCTCAAAATGTACTATGGGCACCCTCCGTTCCGATCGAGGGGGGGAGTATATGTCTCATGAATTTAATGCATTTCTGGCTAGTCGTGGGATAAAACACCAATGTATAGTGCCTTATACACCTCAGCAAAATGGTGTTGCTGAGAGGAAAAACAGGTCACTAACGGAAATGGCACGATGTATGGTCAAAAGTCAAGCTTTGCCGCATTCTTTTTGGCTTGAGGCCATCATGTGTGCCACTTATGTACTTAACAGGTGTCCTACGAAAGCTTTGCAGTCTATTACTCCATATGAAGCATGGCATGATAGAAAACCTTCTATTGAGCACATGCGTGTTTTTGGCTGTTTGGCATATGCTTTGGTGCCACAAGTGCAGTGCAGAAAATTGGATGATAAGGCTGTCAAATGTATTTTTGTTGGTTATAGTGCTGAAAGCAAAGGTTACAGGTTGTATCATCCGCAAACAAAACGTATTCTGGTTTCACGGGATGTAGTGTTTTTGGAAGACTCTGTTCAGCCCTTGCTGTCATGTACTAGAGACAGTAATGTAAGCTCACAGGACATTTATGACACTTTGTTGCCTCTTTTCAGTGGTGGAAATACGAATGTAAGTTCCAATGAGGAAAATGTACAGCCTATGGGGGTTTCTGAAAATGTTTTAGAACAGCCTATTACTGATGCAAATGTACATGATGTACTTGATGAGGAAAGGGCTGAAAATGACCAGGCTAGAGGTATGCCAAAATGGCTGGTGCACACTTTGCATGACAGTAAATTGGATGCACCTTTATCTAGTTGTACTCGTTCAGGCTCTTGCCATGCATCTTATGCATCAGATTGTTATGCTTTGGCTGTGTCTAGTTTACATGATGTTGAGGAGCCTCTGTCTTTTGATGAAGCACAGAATTCAGAAAATTGGATTGCTGCCATGAAATCAGAATATGATGCACTTATAGAGAATGACACATGGACTTTATGTGATTTGCCTCCTGGCAAAAAGGCCATTGGTACGAAGTGGGTTTACAAGTTGAAACGCAAGCCGGATGGTGAGATCGATTGCCATAAGGCTCGACTTGTTGCAAAGGGTTATGCACAACAAAAAGGCATAGATTATGAAGAGACTTTTGCTCCCACTTGTCGCATGACTACTGTGCGTTTTCTATGTGCATTGGCAGCTCATTTTGGTTGGGATGTACATCAATCAGACATTGTTACTGCTTTCTTGAATGGTGACATATTTGAGGAAGTTTATGTAACGCAGCCTCGCGGTTTTGTCATAAAAGGACAAGAGGACAAAGTGTGCAAATGTAAGAAGGCTTTGTATGGGTTGAAGCAATCTCCTCGTGCTTGATATGAGAAAGCTGACACTCATTTGGTTAAACGAGGCTTTCGTAACAGTCCAACAAAAAGCACATTGTATGTAAAGCGTGAGGATGATGTATTTCTCATTGTGGTTCTTTATGTTGATGATTTGCTGATCACTGGACCAAATGAGAGACATATTGCTGAATTTAAGGCTGATTTGAATGCTACTTTCAAGATGAAAGATTTGGGGCTGTTGCATCATTACTTGGGTATAGAGTTTAAGCAGTGTGATGGTGGTATTGCCTTGTGTCAAAAAAGTTACATAGAGACATTGCTATGTAAGTTTGGACTTGAGGATTGCAAACCTATTGCCACTCCCATGGAAACAGGTTTGAAGTTGAGTCTACATGATGCTGGCGATCCTGCTGATGTCACTCTTTACCAAACTGCTGTTGGCTGCCTCATTTATGTATGCAACACGAGGCCAGATATTCAGTTTGCAGTCTCGCAAGTCAGCAGATTTATGCATAGCCCAGGGTCTAAGCATTGGCAGGCTGTCAAGAGGATTTTCCGCTACCTTAGTGGCACTTTACATCTTGGCTTGTTTTATCCCAAGGGGGGATCATTGCCGCCAGACTTACATGCTTTTTCGGACTCAGATTGGGCTGGTTGTTTTGACACGCGAGTGTCCACAAGTGGTTTTTGTTTCATGCTTGGCAGTTCATGTATATCATGGTTGAGCAAGAAGCAACCTACTGTGGCCACTTCGAGTTGTGAGGCTGAGTACAGGGCAGTCTTCACAGCTACGGTTGAGTGTGTATGGCTCAGACGCCTTATGACTGACTTGGGTGTTGGATAGGACACTGCCAACACTATCTACACTGACAGTCAGAGCGCATTGGCAGTTGCGAGGAACCCAGTTTTTCATGCTCGCACAAAGCACATTGAGGTGCATTACCACTATGTCAGGGAGAGGCTCTCAGCAGGAGATATCAGCTTGGCTTATGTGCCAACACAGGACAACCTTGCAGATCTTTTCACAAAGGCATTGTCTCGTGAGAAGCTTGAAGCTTTCCGCAAAGCTTTGGGCTTACTCCGCTTTGTGGACTGATCCTGTCCTCAGGGCATGGCACTTCCCTTTACTCATGTGCCAGCTCTCGTTCACCGCATCACTCCAGGGGGGATTTGTTACCATATACATGTGGTAGTGATGTGTGTGAACACACTAGGACCGCCGGGGCATTTTTTCCCTCTTTAGGAGGTTTTTTCCCCCGTGCATTGTATATACGCCCATCACTCTAGGGCTATCTATCTTTCCATTGCACACTAAGTCACACACTCTCTATTGTGTGCCTTGAGCTTCCTTCGTCTTCTCCAAGCTGTGTGTGTTTCTCTGCAACCCTAATTCCAATAAAATCAACTCCAAATTGGACCAAATTTTCCTAGGAGGCTTATCTAAGGCTATATGACAGCATGGTATGGTTACAGGAGAATTTTGGTTTCAGAATTATGCAGTAGACATCCTACGCGTAGGATGTCTTTTCGCTCAGAAGGAACCCAAACTTGGACCAAAGATCCCCCTAGTCTTCAGCAATCCACTGGTATGCTTAGATTTGAGTTTGGATCTCAAAAGACCCCAAAACTAGCTATTCTTGCCTTTTTCTATCCAAAAACGCTAAAGTCTGTTCAATCTTCACTTTCACTGACCCAAATGAGATGAAATTTATCACATGCACTCAATACAACATTTAGAACATGCCTATGGAGTCATCCTATGGTTTGGTCTCAAAATTAGGCCTTGATACATTTTGGGTAGGATGTCTGGCAATTCTCGTCTTTTGGCTTTGATCTGTCAAAGTTTGGTGAAATTTCCACTTTCCAAGTGAAAATAGGGTAAAACCTACCTTCTAAACACACTGGTAACCTCATATTTTCAAAAAAATGCCCAGATCACCCTATAGACATCCTACGCGTAGGATGTCTACTGCTTATTTTTTCAGACTGAAGTGTCCCTGATGCTTCCTTATGCTCTCAGCAAGTGCAAGTATGCTTCACAATTGCAAAAACATGCAAAAATCACTCAATTTAAGCCTTTTTTGAAATTTTACGTTTTCTGACTCCGCCTTTTGGCTTTTGGTCAACAAAAAATAGGGAAAAACACCCAAGTCAATATGTTACTAGGGTAAAACCTACCCTCTGAACCCACTGGTAACCTCAGTTTCCCCAAATTCCCTGCCAAAAGTGCCCTAGAGACATCCTACGCGTAGGATGTCTACTGTCTCAAAATGCAATTTTTTTCTGGCAGTAGTATTCCCTATGCTCTGTAAAGCTCTCAGCAATAATCACAGAAACTTTTGGACTTCAAATCCGCTTCCAAACACAATTTACCGTCTTTCCTACTTAGTGTTTTCCACTTCTCTGATGAGCCTAACAGCAAATGAGACATGCATAAAGTACTCTAGATCAGTTAATCAAGATATCCTACTTATCCTACTCCTACTCATCAATGTGAGATGGTGATTTTGATGTCTTGGTTGCTTCCTAGCCTCACACGGACTCTCAAGTCAACCTACCACCACATCTACCACTCCAACTCCTACTCTCTACACCACAACCTACTCTAATCCACAGATCCTAACTAAACCTATCTAGTCGCAAACCCTCGGCAAGACACACGATTCCTGGCTATCCACTTGATGCGGAATATCCTCTTCCGGATCCACTTAAGAAAAACGCTTTCTTTAGCCAAAACTAAATCAAGCAACCATCACACGAGTGTTAGTAGGAAACCTACTTAGGTCCTTGTGTCCCCGGCAGCGGTGCCAATGTTGCGGGAGCGACTCACACACCCATGAAGTGCATGCAAACACTACCTAGATCAACATAATGTCAATCGAGGACACAGATGACACGATAGGCACACGGAGGAAATCTCTTTAGCTTGTCAGGTTGAGACCATCCTACACATAAAACACTCTAGAAGGCCAACTAAACCACAATCAAGCACCTCACTGCTCTCAACTACACCACCTAGCCACATACACACGTACGGAAGGTAACTCACCTAATCATGCCAGATTTGTACGAAACTTAAGGAACACCATCCCCTCACTAGGATACACCTGGCCAAAAGCTTCTACACTCAAAACCCTCACTCTAAACCCATCTGCGGAAAATGCGTAGGATGACAGAGCAGAATTTTGAAAGTGCCCGAAACTGAAATTTATGAGTACCTATGCGTAGCTTATGTCGCTAGGATTCTATAGACTACTAGCACGCAGAAAACAGACATCGTTTGATACACTTACAGCCACAAATAGCTCGTAGATGCATCGGCGTGTGCGCTTCGTCTCGCGTGGAATGCTTGGCGTTGTCGCATAGCTCTCATCGAGCCTACAGCAATGGTGCAGTCGGATCTCCAATGTGTTGAGCGAGCCGGGCGTAGCGAGAGGATAAAGCTCACGCTCACTCTCTTTCTCTCTCACACACAGTAGACGGCAGCGCTAAATTTTTTATTATGATTAAAGTCCCCCCTTTTACAAAATGACCTAGGTGCCTTATATACTAAGGCTACCTTAGGTTTAACCAAAAATGGGGTTGAAAGGGTCAAATGGCTTTGTATTTACAATCTGGAAGTGCCATTGCACCCCGGATTCTGAAACTAGAATAACTACTCATTACAAATGACGTTTATAGCCATAATCCGCAGCATTTCATAACTCGCAAAAGATAAGACTTTGGTACGAAACTTGAGTTATGTTGTGTTGTTGACCCAGCGGTCAACAACCAACCACATTCAATCATTAAATGAAGAAAATCTTTAGAACCTACCACAAATTCACTGAAGTGTGATGATATCATCATCTACTCCAAGTCCTTGGAGGAACACAAGCAACATCTACAGGTGATTTTTGAAGCATTGATGGAAAACAAGCTTTTTATCAATCAAAAGAAAAGTGAATTTTTCCTTCAAGATATTCAATACTAAGGTCATATTATCTCTCAAGATGGTATCCGTATGGATCCAACCATCAAATTTGGAGGTAATAAAAGCATGGCCTAATTCAAGGAATCTACTTGAGCTAAGAAGCTTTATTGGTATGTGTGCATACTATAGATGCTTCATAGAAAAATTCTCTCAAATAGTAGGACCATTACATGACTTAACCAAAAAGAATGTCAAGTACTCATGGACTGCTAAGGATCAAAATGCTTTTGACAAGCTCAAGGAGAAGCTTATCCCCCAACCAGTCCAATGTGATGCTTGTGGTGATTGCCTTGGAGCAGTCTTAATTCAAGAAGGACATGCCATAACATATGAGAGCCGAAGGCTCAATGACGATGAATGAGTCTTGGACATATATGAAAAAGAGCTTTTAGCTGTTCTATATGCCCTAGACACATGGAAGCACTATCTATTGGGGACTCCATTTATTTTACGAACAGACCACCAAAGTCTCAAGTACTTCCATGCCCTAGACACATAGAAGCACTATCTATTGGGGACTCCATTTATTTTATGAACAGACCACCAAAGTCTCAAGTACTTCATGACGCAAACCAAGCTTTCCGACAAACAACGAGGTGGAAAAATTTTCTTTCACAATTTTATTTTCATATTACTCACATTGTTGGTAAGCACAATCAGGTGGTTGATGCACTTTCACGACGAGAAAAAGTTAATGCGGTGTCTATAGCAACTGACAATGATCTATCTTCTATGATAGATGAGTATGCTATTGACCCTCACTTTAAAGACAAAATGTCAGCCCTTTCGTTTGGGAAGAAAGAAGAACCATTCACCTTGCAGGATGGTTATCTTCTTCATGGCAATAGGCTATGTGTTACCCTCTCCCTTCGTGAGAAAGTTATGTATGAATCCCATGCTCCTCCCTATGCAGGGCATAGAGGCATTCAACCTACTCTTCGAGGAGTAGAGAAGTACTTCTACTGGCCTACCATGAAAGTGGACATACAAGAGTATGTTTCAAAATGTGTGGTATGCCAAAAGACTAAGTATGATAAAGGGAAGCAACCTGGATTAGTCAAGCCATTGCCAATTCCTAATTCACCATGGGAGAGTATATCCTTGGATTTATCTTTGGATTACCCAAGTCTATCCATGGGAATACGAGAATATGGACATTAGTCGATAGGCTTACCAAGCAAGCACATTTAATTTCTGTCAAAAAGACTATTAAGGCACACCAAATGGAAACTCTCTTCATATCACAGATTTTCACCATGGATAGTCTCCCAAGAGGTTCACTGAGCATTCAACAACCCAATGGCTTTCCTGATTCCTATTTGCCAGGAGACAAAGGGTCCAATGAGAGTTTAGTTCCTTTAATTAATTACCTAAATCCCTCACAAAAGGGAAAAGGGGGACACATGTCAGAAGGTTATCACTTATTCTCTTGAAATTCCATTGGCTAAGCCTGGAGAGGTCCAATAGGGTGTGAGCATGAGCAAATAGCAAGAGGGGTCTTTAATGAAGCTAGTTGTACCCTTCAAGTATGTGAGGATTTTCTTCACTGCTTCCCAATGCTTCTTGCCAGGATTTGCCATGTACCTACTAACCACTCCCACTGCATGTGCAATGTCTGGTCTTGTGGCTATCATAGCGTACATCAAACTGCCAGTTGCTGAAGAATATGGCACTTTCATCATTTCCTCTTTCTCAGCAGCTGTCTTTGGATAATCTTCCTTGCTAAGTTTGGAGTATGCTTGTATTGGGGTACTCAGTGACTTCCCCCCGTGCATACTAAAACATTGTAAGACTTCTACATATCTTGTAAACGGATGAAACTTGTAGTGCGATGGAGACTGAGGATGCAATCATGAAAGAGGTGAGCCATTCCTGCTCATAGATGCAGCATCTATGAGCAGAGATGGATCACCTCCTTCGCAATTGCAACCTCAGTCTCCATCGCACTCGAAGCGCAGTGCTGCGTCGGTGTCCTCCTCCTCAGTAACTTCTTCACCGCACTGTTGTGCGCTTTTCAATTGGTTGTGCAACCATCTTAAGCTCATAAATGTTGGTAGGCTCTCCAAACCCACCGGATAATGCATCGGCGGTCGCCTTCCCCGTCTCCTTTCGATTGATGCCCTTTCTTGCTCTTGCTTTACATCCTCATATTGTGAAATCCACTTTTGCATCACTAGATTGTGAAGCATGCAAAATTGGTTGATTTTAGCGTCTAGATCTTCCGTCATCTTCTTCTCAACACGGAGATTGCACATGACAATCCCATATATGCGCTCATCATCTATGGTTTGCCATAGCGTGTCCCGGGATTTATCAAATTCGTCTAGCCACTCTCCAATGTAAACTAGGGACTCTGATACCAGCCAACCTTCTGCCATGCTACCCTCCAGACGTGCCTTCTGACGCACATATCCCTTGAGCGTTTTCATGAAACTTTCTAAAAAGAAAATCCATCTAGAATGTATTGTGCCAGCTATTTCCACCTCATTAACTATGTGAACAAGAAGATGCACCTGAATGGTTAGGATGGTGGTAGGAAAGTGTTTCTCAAACATACACACAACCTCCACAGCCTTTAGTTTGGTGAATGGTATGGACTCTACATTGATCTCCTTTTGTGAGATCCATTGCACCAACTTCGCAAGTTTGTAGATTGTGTTACGGACATCATGAGACAAACATCCCTCAATGGCCACCGGTACAATAAACTGCAAAATACTTCTAGTAATGATATTAAAGTCCACGCACAAATTTGTTACACAATTCTCACTATGATATATTCCACTTCAAACATACTTGACACATTTTATGCTAATTGTGTGACTCAAACTGGGAAGCTTTCCTTCTTTAGTGAAACACGTTCGGAGCGAGTGCATTACACCAGTGGGGGTCCGCACAGATTGAATGGTCTCTTTTACTTTGTGTTCTTGGGCTCCTGTCAAAATCCATGGGGCTTTAGGGAGTTTTATTGATCCATCGGATGCTGTCTATGGTAATATTGCTCCATACGATCCACATTTCTAAGGTCAACTCTGGCTCCCAAAGTATCTTTCTTGCCGGTCAGATGGTCCCCACATCACATAATTACCCACATTCTTGAAAATGTGCATTGGATCGAGAAAGTGATTGATCATGAGTCTGGGCCAATATGGTAACGTGTACCATAGAGAGAGTCTCTTCATCCTTGGGGGCAAACCGTCATCGCACATCTCCTTCTACTCTAACCATACTTGTGCAGACATCCTCGGTGGATCTCTTCCCAAAAAGCCATTGCATAACACATGATTCTCTAGAAGATACGCTTGATGACCTTCGTAGGTTTACTTCTTCAATGAGGGTACCCGACGTGCATTAAGTCTAGGTCCACATGTGACACATTCTCTGTATCCGCTTGTTTGAAGCCATGCATGTATACACATGACAATAGATAAGCTTGAAAAAAACCAAGATTTACAGTGTTTGAGTTTTGAGTGTAAATCACCTGAGCATTTTGTTAGTCCGGGATAGTCATGCATGGTCCACATTAGAATGCCTCTGATCAAAGCATTCCGTCAACCTGTGTGTCGGCTCATATCCACCACTTATATGCCAATCCACAATTTTTGTAGCTCTTCCAATAGTGGACAAAGATACACATCCATCTTCTTCACTTTTACCGCCCCGACACAATCAAGCTTAGCCACAGGTGCCCCTTCTTAGTAGTCAACCAGAGGGGAATGTTGTAGTTGACGATGACAAAGGGCCATACACTGTAAGATGTTCATCTCTGACCAAATGGATTTACACCATCCATAGCCAGGCCTATGCGCAAATTTTGAGCTTCCCTGGCAAAATACGGCCATGTATCGTCTATATCTTTCTAGGATGCGCAATCTGCAGGAATCCGTAGCACACCATCCGAAGATCTATTCTCCTCATGCCATGATGCTAGGGCGGCCATGGACTTACATTCGAAGAAATGCTTGATGCGAGGAAGCAGAGGAAAATGTAACAAAACCTTTTGTGGAATTTTTCTTCTGTGGAGATCTACTTGATATCTCTCGAAATCACATTTCGAACACTTCTCCATGTCTATGTATTCCCCTCTGAAAAGAATACAGTCGTTAGGACAAGCGTGAATCGAATTGTAATCCATCCCCAAGTTTTGCAAGATCTTTCTTGCTTCCTCTCTAAAATTTGGCATCACATTATTAGCTGGCAGTATGTGCTCTTTGAGCAATCTACACAGCGATAAAATGCGGTACACTTGTGTAAGTAATCTATCAGATCATTATACATCTAGAGTATTTTATTGAAGTAAACACATTGTAATACTAGATCACCTGAAAAGCACTGCAACGCTAGTGTTACTCCATCCAAACTTTGTCTGCATGTTGAAAAGAACCAGGAGCGCCTTCAATCTAGACACACATCTCCGTCATACAATGGCTTCACTTTTCATATCATCATAGATAAGCCTTTCTGAATCCATGATCATCTCGATCATTTCATCGATCATGGGCTCAAGCATTGCCTCGTTGGGAATGTGGTTTGCATGATCATCCTCCCAGCTGTGTCAGAGGCTACATCTTATGGCCTCACATATGCTGCTTGACCAAAGCGCCCGCGAATACGTCTATTGGGTTGCAAGATTGCTACGTGTTGGCCAGCGTCAGAGTCCGACGAGTTATAATTGGCAACAACTCGATCTATAATAGATGGATCAAACTCACCAAATTCATGAACGTTCTGCAAAGAAACACATCTTGTCCGTCGTACAGCATGCTTGCATTGATTTCAAGGACATAAGATCCTTGTTGAGAGATAGGTGTTTTGGTTGGATGGCCCCACATCCTCGTCACTACTCATAATGAATGTAAAAACCTTATAACCTGGACATAAATTTAATCTTCTATTGGCATCCTCCGTCTTTTCTCTCTCTCTCTCTCTCTCTCTCTCTCTCTCTCTCTCTCTCTCTCTCTCTCTCTCTCTCTCTCTCTCTCTCTCTCTCTCTCTCTCTTTTTGTTCACACTGTAAACTACCTCACATTCTCTAGTCATGTCCGATCCCCGCACACCTCGGTCTAGAGGTGCACGGAGATTAAAATCGCTGGGTTAGCATCTTGTCTTTATTGGTCAATGCCTATATTTGTGGGTACGAGAAATCTACACACCCACATGATAGTATATGTAGTGGACAAAACCCCTTTGCTTCTTCTCTAGCTGTAGCAATTCACAGCATCTTAACATCTCTTCACAGCAAATCCTTGTTTGAGGGATTACTTAGCACATTACATGTTGGCCTCCAATCTGAATATCATACCGTTGAAAGCTTTCCAACTTAAGGTCGGATCAGTAGAGAAGAAGAGAGGGATCATCGTTCGCCTAACTCTAATTTTTTTTCGTAATCCCAAAGGTAGACTTTAATATAAAAACTAAATCCAAAATCTAACCTAATTGAACATATGGTGATTCTAAGCTAATTGAACATGGTTAGTGGGTGAGTTAACAGGTGTCAAATTCTGATGGGAATATACATATTGTTGTGTACCTAGTGTTTGCTCTTTGGGCAAAGCCTTCATTGACATGTCCTAAAATCTAACCTAAATCTAACCAAACATAAATTTAGATTTAATCTAATCTTAAACTCAACAAAAACCTAAATCTAATCTAATCTTAAATCTAACCTAAACCTAAATGTAGTCTAACTTAAATGTAAATCTAATCTAATCTTAAATCTAAATCTAATATAATCTTAAACTCGATCAACATAAACCTCAATCTAATCCAATCTTAAATCCTAAACCTAAATGTAATCTAACTTAAATCTAACCTAGCCAATCTTAAATCTTGCCCTAATTTTAAATCTAATGTAAATCTAAATCTAACATAATCTTCAACTCAACATAAACCTAAATCTAACCTACACCTAAATGTAATCTAAACTAATCTTAAATCTAATTTAAATCTTAATCTAATCTTAAGTTTAACTTAATTTTAAATTTAACGTAAATTTTAAATATAAGTTAAATGTAATCTAACTTAATCTTAGATCTTACTCTAACTTAATTTTAAATGTAATTTTAAATCTAACCAAATCCTAAATCTTAATATAACATTTCATTTCATATTTTCTCTACTTTTTTAATATGTCTCTCTCTCTCTCTCTCTCTCTCTCTCTCTCTCTCTCTCTGTTTTCTCCCCTTACCTCTCTCTTTTTGTCTTCTCCCCCTCTCTCTCTCTTTGGGTTTTTTTCTCCCTCTTTCTCTTTCTCTTTGTTTTCTCCTCTCTCTCTCTCTCTCTCTCTCTCTCTCTCTCTCTCTCTCTTTCAGAGACACAATGTGTGTGTGTGTGTGTGTGTGTGTGTGTGTGTGTGTGTGTGTGTGTGTGTGTGTGTGTGTGTGTGTGTGTGAGAGAGAGAGAGAGAGGGGGGGGGAGAGAGAGAAAAATGGAAAGGGAACATGAGAGAGAGGAGAGGGAAGAAGAATACATGGTTCCTCTCCTCGTGTGTGTGTGTGTGGGGGGGGGGGGGGGGGGGGGGGGGGGGGGAGGGGGGGAAGAAAGAGAGAGAGAGAGAGAGAGAGAGAGGGAGAGCACGGGTTTACCTTTTTTGCTTGAGCGCCAAAACTCAGATCTGAGATCTGAGTTTTGGGCGCTCTCAGTTTATATTTTATCCCTATCGGCGTCGCTATGCAACAAAAAAAATAGCGACGTCGTGGATTTGCACTTTTGAGCGTCGCTAATGTGAAGGACCTCTTGTAGTGGAGAGCTTCAATGAAGACCTAATGAGGTTCGAATGTGGGAATACTGCAAGCACAAACGTTCTGAAGTACAAAAAGCAATAAAGCATGGGTGGAACAGACCAGATTGGCTGGCGAAAGAAGATTGGAAGAATGCAAAGCGAGCAACGCACGAGAATCCTGACAAGTGGAAGCAACAAAAGGAGGCAGCCAAAGCGCGAGTAGAGGCAGGGAGCTCGCACCACTTGGGGAGCGGCAGGTGGACATCATTTGAGGTCGATTTTGTAAGTGTTTTTGCATTTTTCTTTAGGTTTGGTAGTTACGTATATTTGTACTTTTAAATTCTAACATAATGGATTCTTTGCACGTTTTGAACAGTGGTCGATGACAGGACGTGACCCCACACTGTACAAGCGCAAGTACGCAGGCAGAAAGGGCTTAAATGCCCTGATGGACATTCTGAGTTCTCGCGGTGGCATGGTTAGTATTTCACTTTACTCTTTTACATTTGTTGTATTTTAATGATAAGCTAAGAAAATAGAATTTTTTGTAATTATATGTTTATACTTACAGAAAGTCTTACTGCTTTTTTTTGCAGAATCCGAAAGATATGCCACTTAGACGCGATGAGATGTCTGATCAGACGACGTCAATCTAGTCGTAGCCAGATAGCATTAGTTTTCTTTTATCATAGCATGTATAATGAGATGACGTGTGTACGTCTTTTTGTAAATATTGGAAAACCATGTATTTTCTCAATAATGACAATTGTGTTGTAACTATTACATTTGCAAAGCTTACAATCAAGTGCTTTTGCCTATGATGTATATAATTGTCATTGATTTACTTTCATCAATTTACTTTCAATTACTTTTGTCACTTTTAATTTGTATCTTTATTCTGCAAACTGCAAACGATACTATGCATGATGGAGTTAATGGTTATATATTGTCTTGTGGGTGACTACTTTCGGTCTATACCTTGCACTTTCTTTCAAAGGTGAATTTGTGCTTATCTTGGATTCATTTAGGTATACCTTATTCTGGAAACATTCAATATGGTTGATGGGTTGAATGCCCTACCACCCAAAAGTTTTTACTCTCGGACGTCGCTATAAGAGTCTCTATATAAGGTTTTGCAACGTCTCTATAAGCATCGCTACAGAAGGACTGCAATTGTCGCTATAACCATCGCTATATAACGACGCGTATGGCGACTCCTATAGTGACGGTTATTGGCGACGGTTTATAAAAACGTTCTCGTAGTGACGCTTTTAGCGACGGTCTTAGCGACGTCGGGGAGTATAAAACTAAATGTATTTCCGTCTCTAAAAGCGTCACAAGTGCACATGAACTCTTGTAGTGAAACCCACACCCTTTAGGGGGTCAATCTTGCAATCGACGATCTACACCAAGAAAGCCTGTAATAAAAATGGCCTATGAACTTTGAGAATAGCGGAATTTGGAGAATTAGAGTGAGCATTTTTGTGAGACTACTTTGAGAACATAGAGGGTGAACTTAATTAGCGGTAGCAACATAACCATGATATTTAATTAATTTGGCATGAACAATATTTTCGCAAGAGAGAGAATTTAGAGAACTTGACAACAATTGAGGACCGGATTTATGTGGAGCCAATCCCCCCTCCAATAGGCTTTTGTATTATAGATTCTCCCATCAAGAGAGACTTGGTACAATACAATCTTTGTGTTTCGTGTGACCTACTTGAGGGAAGCTTCATGCATCACGACCATAACATAGAATTTTTAGAAAGCATTAACCATCCCCGACCTCAGTCCCAAGGCCTCAAACACCTTCAAAGGTGAAGAGAGCTAGCGGGGAATGAGGTTAGGGAAGAGGAAGAAGAAACATTCATAGGAGAAAGAAGTAGTTCCTCACTTATCTTCACTCTTCTTGCTTAGCATACATAATAGCATAGTAATGAAGATGGAGAATATGGAAAGCTTAAGCATGGAGCATGGCTCTTGGTTGGATTTCCATTCCATAGCCAAGAGTGTTGGTGTAGGCTCTCAGCTTGAAAAGGAGATGGAGCTCTTGCACTTAGCACTTCACACAATGAGAGAGTGTGCGTGGGGGAGAGGGGAGAGTATACCCCCCAAGCTAGCCCCCTCCTTGCTTTGGTCAACCCCCTCTTCTAGCTCAAGATGGAAGCTCATTGGACCCCTACAAGACTGGCCAATCACATGCAGAGTGCATATCAAGCAAGCATGCTAGCCTTGGGACAAGTGTCCCCCTTTCCCCTTTGAGAGAGAAGACTTGATAAATGCATAAACAATTAATTTAATTAACTAAATTATCATTGGACCCCTTGGGAGGCCAACCAATAGGCTTTGCCTAAACTAATGGTACATAATGGTAGGTTCTCTATTATATTCATTTAGTGGCTAGATTCCTTCAGCTCAATAACGACTTCCTCCATGGGTGGCGATATTCTGCATCAACCAAAAGATTCTCTATTCGATACGAATCAAACCCAAACCCTTTAGGGGTTCAATCTTGCAATCGACGATCCACACCAAGAGAGCCTGTAATGGAAATGGAATATAAACTTTGAGAATAGCGGAATTCAGAGAATTAGAGTGAGCATTTTTGTGAGACTACTTTGAGAACATAGAGGGTGAACTTAATTGGCGGTAGCAACATAACCATGATATTTAATTAATTTGGCATGAACAATATTTTTGCAAGAGAGAGAATTTAGAGAACTTGACAACAATTGAGGACCGGATTTATGTGGAGCTGATCCCCCCTCCAATAGGCTTTTGTATTATAGATTCTCCCATCAAGAGAGACTTGGTACAATACAATCTTTGTGTTTCGTGTGACCTACTTGAGGGAAGCTTCATGCATCACGACCATAACATAGAATTTGTAGAAAGCACTTACCAACCCTGACCTCAGTCCCAAGGCGTCAAACACCTTCAAAGGTGAAGAGAGCTAGCGGGGAATGAGGGTAGGGAAGAGGAAGAAGAAACATTTATAGGAGAAAGAAGTAGTTCCTCACTTATCTTCACTCTTCTTGCTTAGCATACATAATAGCATAGTAATGAAGATGGAGAATGGCAAGCTTAAGCATTGGAGCATGGCTCTTGGTTGGATTTTCATTCCATAGCGAAGAGTGTTGGTGTAGTTCTTGCACTTTGCACTTCAACAACATATTAGTGAATTTGGGAATTTCCCAATTCCCACTTTTAAAACAAAGGCTTTGATTTTAAAAAACAATGTTAGATTTGTTCATATAGAAAAATCTTCAAGACATTGGTGATTCCCAAATTGGCTCTAAAGTCTCAAACTCTCTAATATGGTGTTCTTCACACAATGAGAGAGAGAGAGAGAGAGAGAGAGAGGGAGAGTGGGGGAGAGTATACCCCCCACCCTTGCTTTGGTCGACCCCCTCTTCTAGCTCAAGATGGAAGCTCATTGGACCCCTACAAGCCTGGCCAATCACATGCAGATTGCATATCAAGCAAGCATGCTAGCCTTGGGACAAGTGTCCCCCTTTCCCCTTTGAGAGAGAGGACTTGATAAATGCATAAACAATTAATTTAATTATCTAAATTATCATTGGACTCTTGGGAGGCCAACCAATAGGTTTTAGGCACACCATGAGGGCAACATGAAGAGGAGCTTGACAAGTGCCCTAGTTGCTTTCTTTATACCAAGCTTGCCTTGTGTAAGGGTTCTCTCTCTAGCTCCTACACTGAGGACTAGCCCCCTCATGAGTAGGGATGTGCTTTGACTTTTGAAAACCTTAGCCCCTCAAGCACCTTAGTCATGGAGAACCTTACTCATTAAGCACCTCAATCACCTTAAGCACCTTAGTCAGGCGCAAGCATGACAAGCACCTCAAGCTTGGGCTAGGCTCCCACCTCAAGCACAACCCTAGCTTGCCTAAGGTAAAAGTACTTTTAACATTGACCATTGGAGGTCTTTAATGAAGCTAACCCTAAGGTCTTTAAGCTCCATTAGCTAGCCTTTCTCTTTGACAAATCATCTCTCATTTGGACCTCTTTAACCTTGGCCCCGTGTTGAGATAGATCCATAAGCACATGTCTATATTCTAACCCTTGTTCCCGTTTATTCTCCCACATTAAATAATCAGTTTAATATGAAAAAATCATTTGGGTTGATTAGATATTAGAGATTATGATAGAGCCACACTGCCTCGTTTCTCTCTCGATGCACTTTAGCTTTAAGAAAAAAGAAATTTTTGTTTGCTCCCCCATCGTCCATCTTTTGCAACACTCTCACACCCTAGTTTGCCTCCGTCGACATGGCCTCTTGCTTCTTCCCTGTCTGCCTCTTGCTTTGTCCTCGCCTTCTTGCCTCTCGCGACACCTTACTCATCGCATCTGGAAAGATTCACATGTTCTTTTCTTTTTCCAAAATCGGCCACACATACTTGAATTATATTTTAGTAGAGATCCATTGTTTGAGGTCTCCCTCACATCATTATTTAAATGAGCAAATTCTATACATACATTGTTTATCTCAAGGACGCTATTCCATAGGAGAACTTTTTGAGTCTTATTCGTCATGATTATTTTGTAGTGAAGAAAACTTGTTTATTGCAAACATTTTGCTACTCTAATGGAAACATTTTTGAACCTTAGTCTTCACGATGGTGATGACAACTTTTTTTTTTTTTAATAGCAAAACTCACAATTGTGAGTAAATTATATTTATCAACCCAAATAATTACAAGGTCTTATCATGCTCGTGTTGAGCCATGATGTCATCCAGGGACCATAATTACATCGGCTATGAGGGCAACCATCCCACCCAACTCGCCCCCTTATCCTTGATACGTAGGGTCCCTTATCATGTTCTTTTGAGATCTTTTAATTACCGATAGCCAATATTTTCCCCCGTCCTAGGCATGCCGTTTGCTATCAACAAGGCACAAGTAGTCCTAGACCAATCCTCCGAGTGTTTCTTGCGTCCGAGCATCCATATTAGCACTTTGCTTTCTTGTATAATTTCTACAAAGCTTGCCACCTCAAGACCTCCTTCAGACACACGGCGGTTCCTTGTCTGCCATACATTATGTAAGAAGACGTACCTAACGATTTGACTGCTGATGAGGATGGCAGGACCACCTGAATTCTTCCCTCCAAGGAAAAGATCAGTCTTGTAAAAACCAATTTTCCATGTTCTTTGGACCCACTTACATATTTTCCCTGCGAGGTCTTTGATAGTTGGGCAATCCATGAAGAGGTGAGCCAGATCTTCACTAGCCAACCTGCATCCCAAGCATTGATCTGACCCAATCCCTCTTTCCTGAATCTTCACCCCCATCACTAGAGCACCCCAAATTACCTTCCACAAAAATACCTTCATGTGTTGCGGAACTTTTGGCTTCCAGATATTCTCCATTACTTGCTCCCACCTTTCCTCCGGCCATTGTTTTTTCCACATCTTGTTAAGGAGGCTAGACCAATTCTTCTTATGCATCATTGTCTGGTAAATGTCTTTAGGATAGGGTTTCCAAAAGAGTCTGCTTTCGGGCCATTTCCAAACATTCCAGTCAAACTCCGAATCACAGATAGGCATCACTATATTTTCAAGCTCTTTCCTCACTTTGTGGACCAGCAAGACCTCCAAGCTATTAGCTGGTACTGGGTAACTAGAAGGTCAATGGTTTTCCAACTCTTGTTGTCACTGTCCCAAAAGTGCCCCAGTCGATTCAGACCCTTATTATTCAGCTTCCTGGTTGTCTCTATCCAATAGGGAATTTGTGGCAAATCTACAACTTTGGAAAGCTAGGGAGACCAATGCAAAATGGAGTTCTTGAAGTATCTGGTTTTTTCCTCCGACACTTTAAGACTCCTGCTGTTCTATTGCATTTTCTTACCAATTCTCTTGTGCTGTCCCCCAGTCTTAGGGTAGTCCACATCAGGGCTAACAGCTTGTCATGAACCTCCACCCCTCTCCACTTTCCCCCTTTCGAGCCAAGTTTAGTTGCTTCTATCATATCTTTGATCATGACAGTCCAAACTTGATCCTGTTTCGCCAAGGAAACAACAAATTTGGTGCAACAAGCTTCTGCATGGTCCAAAGGGTTAAGAATTTCGAGGCCTCCTTGATTCATCGATCGAGCAACTGATTCCCAACGGGCCCATTGCCATGGCCTGGAGGATTTCGTGTTGTTTTTCCATAAAACCCTTTTCACTGGTATTAAGAACTCTTTCCATTGACACTTAGCCATCTTGAGAATCGGGCTAGTGAAGGCAATATAAGGAATCATAAAGGCATTTATCACTTTTATCCGACTTGGGAATGGAACAAGAGCATACTCTCACCTACTCATTTTTGTTTAGATTTTTTCAAGAACCCACTCAAATCTTTGCTTGTGAGTTACGTCCATCCCCAAGGGGGCTCCCAGATGTCTGAACATATTTCCTTTTGTGACAATCTCCCTCGACCAGTCAGAAGGGTCAAATGAGTCATTTTTCGATAGGGAGATCAGCCTTGACTTCTCTATATTACACTGGGACCCCGAAGCTACTGAGAATATTTGTACAATCTCCAGAGCTTTCCTGATGACCTGGGGGCACGCCTTCAAGAAGAGGAAAGAATCGTCTGCAAAAAGTTTTGCTAGGAGTTGGCTATTTCTTGGCAAAGCCAAGCCTTGCAACTCCCCTCGTTCCGCACTAGCTTCGAGCTTTGTGATAGCCCACAACTCTATTGTTGAATAGGAGCTCTGACTGGCTTCCAGCTCCCAGTACACTTACCAGACGACAAAGGCGCGGCCCAAAGCCCAGAGCTTCCATGACGGCTTCTATGATTCTGATGACAACTTGTTAGATGAAAGTTTCTTACCTCTTATTTACATTACAAATTTATATATTCAATTCTTCAATTTTCAGCCACACTAATGAGTAGGTTTATGCATAGCCTTGGTATCGAAGATTGGATAGGTCATGGTCTAAGGAAAACAAGGTGCAATATACCATGCATCGTATTTGCATCTCTTATGGGTCATCCAAACATAGCAATGGTATCCTAGCCATGTACAAATTTGAACTATGCTCCCCTACACTGTTGGGGCAAGTTTTGCAACCTATTAACAATGTCATGATGTTTGTAAGCCTCAGAAGCAATGTCTCTACCATGAGTCATAAGAGTATCTTCCATAAGCCATTTAAGATAGCAAAGGTATCCTAGCCATGTGAAAAAGTAATATATGTTCCTCTACATTGGGCAAGTAGGAAGTACCGGCTCGAGAAAAATGTTTTAAAAAAAAAAATCTCAATTTATACCTCTGGCAGTGAAGAACAAGGCAGTGACGATGGTGCGCAACAGTTGATGTGAGGCTAGAGGCAACATACCAAGAAGGTACGAGGTAACGAGACTCGAGGGTGCCAGCCTTGGCATAAGGGGAGGAATCTTCCCAATATAAGGGCAAGTTTTGAAAGTTGAAAGTAGGATGTCTGGTGAATTACACAATGGTACATACTACCTACTGGCAACTAGAATTAAAATCAATCAAAGCGAATATCCCCTCCCCCCTCTTTCACGTGCGTCGATTTTTCCCAGCTTCTCCTTCCACCTCCTTGGCTTCGATCAGCCTTCCCTCTCCCGCCCTGCACCTGCATGATCTATGTACCCCATCTTCCTCTCCTGCCCTTGTCTCCTCCCCATCCCCCTCTCTGCTTCTTCAGCTAAGACGCTTGTCCATCTGCCTCTCTTCCTCCCTCCTCCCACTTGCCACAGTCCACCCTCTCATCAAGAAAATCCCTCTCTCTCTCTCTCACACACACACACACAACTCATCAAATGGAGAGAAGGATCAAGACGGCTGCTGCTCATCACAGGCTGAACCGGAGCATGTTGGTTGGAGGAAGTGACCCGTGGGACTAGTAGAGAGAGAAAGAGCGATGTGATACTGTGTTAGGGAAAGATCCTTCCATGCAACCTTAACGTGTATGTGTGTGTGTGTGTGTGTGTGTGTGGGGGGGGGCGCGCGCGCGAGAGAGAGAGAGAGAGAGAGAGAGAGAGCAAGCAACCTTACCCACACACGTCGCCTTTTGTATGCGCATGGTGGGCATCATTTTCAGCTAATGCAGTTGTTACGAGCGCATCTCTTCAAATTCTCATTTATTTTCTTTTTTTCCTAATCGTAGGGATATACTGGTGAATTTTAAAAGTATGTGGTATATGGCTAGGCACAGCAAAGGATGCATTGGTATCATCGTGTTATGCTCACCAATTCTAAATTTAGGAGAGTGCAAACGTGGTTTAGAAGGTTTATGCCCACGCAGAAACTCGACAACGCAGGGCCAATCGGCGGCCCGTTGCACGCATGCATTCCAATTACGCACTACTCCTTGTCGATTCTATAAATAACGCACCTCTTGCCACCATTTCTCTCAGCCCGCACTAGGAACTTGTGAGAGATGGCATCTGTTGTGCTTAGCAGTTGCATCCTCTGAAGGTCAAGCAACACAGTTGTACAAGAGTGCTCAAAGTCTTGGCCCATGTCATTGCTTGAGCATGATTCAGAGAAAGGGAATCGCTCTACATGGTTTGAAAGCAACAAAAAGGGATCTTGAAGGTTGGAAGATCATTTCTTTGAAGATTTATTGGGGCCAACAATATATTCATCTAGAGGGATTTTCTTACTCAAAAGTATACATATGCGGCGAGCGATATGAAGAGAAAGACAATGTGGTGATCACTTTAAGCAGAAATACTAATTTAGGACATCAAAATAAAGCAAGGGGTGTATGCAAGATCACAGGTTTGTTGTCACATGAGCATAACAGGGGCATTGAGTTGTTCTTGATTGGGGAGTTTATAAATGGAGGCAATGGAATAGATGCTCTTCAATTTGATAAGGTCACTGGAATGAGAGTGATCAGTGATGTGGATTTTTCTCGCAAAAAGAAGTGTCTTTTACCAACATATGCCATACTACACAAGTGCTTCTTTCTACCCTTGCGCAATACCCAGAACAAGGTGATATATAAAATGAGCGACACCATTTTTCAAACTTGGTTGCTACAACCTGGCAAGGTTGGATATGCATGGCCATGGGTGGAAATAGAAGATGTAGTATTGGTTGTAAGCAGCTCCTCCATGTCTACCCCATCTTTCAAGGTTGCTGTCGTGTTCAATATAAATACATAACAAAAAGCAGTCAAGCTAGGGTTTTTGAGGAGAGATCTAACCACAGATTATTGGAATGTTCAAGGAGAAAACAAGTGGCAGGATTTGGAAGCATGTTTGGAGGTGCTCCATGGATGGTCTCCAATTCAAAATGCCAATGATGCAAGTGTCATGCCTACTTGTTTTAAGAAAGGAATAAGAAATTCTTGATAGGGTCACTCATTGGAGTGCTCACTTTTTCAACCTTTAAAGACTTTGTCACTTTAGAAACCTCAGTTCATCGAGTGATTTTGTAGATAGCAAGTGGATACTCATTTTGGTGAAAGCGGCCCACATTTTTCCTGATTTGTTTATCTTGTGTTATGGTTATAATGGGGAGCCATTTCTTGAGCATAAAATTAAGTAGCCATACTTATCGCTTTGGTGTCACATGAGGCTTTTGATTTTACTATAGCACCAAAATTCCATGTGTAATATACCATTCCCTCTCTCTCTCTCTCTCTCTCTCTCTCTCTCTCTCTCTCTCTCTCTCTCGCGGAGAGAGAGAGAGAGAGAGAGCTCCAATTACGCGAGAGAGAGAGAGAGAGAGAGAGAGAGAGAGAGAGAGCTCCAATTACGCGAGAGAGAGAGACAGAGAGAGAGAGAGAGAGAGAGAGAGCTCCAATGACGTGAGAGAGAGAGAGAGAGAGAGCTCCAATTACGCGAGAGAGAGAGAGAGAGAGAGAGAGAGAGAGAGAGAGAGAGAGAGAGCTCCAATTACACGTAATTGGAGACACACACACACACACACACACACACACACACACACACACAGAGATTTGTGCTCACCTACAAGTAGAAAAGATTTGAAGCTATGAAAAGTGGACAAAGAAGAGATATATATGTCATTATTTCTTGTGGTAATTATTTAGAATTAAAAAACACAAGCCATGAGACAAAGATTGTGCAAGACTTGAATTTGGTGTTTAATTTAAGCCCTAAACATTATTATCTCTCTACATTGCCCACACGTATGAAGGACAACCACCCCAACAACGTCGCACACCCTATGGTGGCCACAGGAGGTCATGTTGAAGCTCTCTACCACATCATCAAGCAATGTGAAGACGAATTAAATCATGTCGACATACTCTCTATTCACAGGTTGAGGCAGAAGCCCTTTTGACATGGTGTCCTCAAGAAGTTGAGAGATCTGTGCATGTGTCAAGCCCTTCCCAAACCTACAAGATGGTGGTGGAGCATAGCATAAGAAGCACATATGCACGGTCATTGGTATAAAGGGAGACGTTATTCCACGGAGAAACCACAGTGGAAGCACTAGCAACCACCTTAAACATCCACCTTGGAAGGAGAAAAAAATCATGCTCTTGACCTCCAGTATGGGTGCTGGTATGTTCGTAGGTTGTAGGTACACACAATCCTCATTCAAAAAAAATAGATGGTGAGAAAAATAGATAGTGTGAAAGATAGTTGGTTATAATTATTTAAGTGGGACTCACATAAGAGTGAAAATTTTTTGCATATGAAAATATATGAAGGTGTGACAAAAATTCACATTGTTTATATTTGTATTAAAAAATTACGCTTGAAATGCTACTGGAAAGTACGAAAATATACTCATTGCAAAAAAAACACATGGACTTGCTTAACGTGTAAACTATTCACACATAAGAAAGTTACAAACTTTACCTAGAAATTCTTTTTTCATTGCTATAAAAAAGCATATGTTCACTGTAAAAAAAAGAGATATAGAAAAAATTCATGTGTAAAGACCACAATATTTACATTCAAAAGGCAGTTTTTTGAGTCTAAAAAATGTTATTACTTCGTTAGCAAAGTGGCGGATTTTCCCTTCTTGGCTTCTCAGCAGCCCACGTGGCTTGACATGATCTCCCTCTAAAGCTCTAAAAAAGTCGGCGCTGTGAAGCTCTAATAAAAGCATATATTTCCATAAGAAACTCTCGTGAAGCCGGCTTAGCAAGAAGTGGTGGCTTCATTGTCAGAACCTGAGGATTTCCCCCTCAGTGAGAACTCAGGATGTCCACTGTACTCGTCGCTCATGATGTGATTATGATGCAAATATAGAGTGATGGCAGAAGAGTTGCAAATCTTGCAGGAAGCAGATCTTCAAAGTCTTGTGCTCTAAAGACATTGTCAATGGCGATGCATACAGATGCTCCTGATGTTTGTAGAGTTTCCAGCCTTTCTTTCAATTTTCCTTTTCCCGCCAGCACACTTTGGAAGTCCGTGGATTGACCTCCTAATTGCCACATCAGGGATGATTGCGTCTCTCTGATCCCCATACTATTAGGGCTTTCATTCACAAATTCCACATGTGCCACATGATTGAATGCACATTGCGATTGTTGCAGCTCTTCGACAATGTGAGCCAAGAGTGTCTCTTTGACGAGCCCACCTTCGCCCACTATACCCACTAGACAAAGCCGTGGTGCCCTATAACTGGCTGATCCTGTGATAAATTGCAAAACCTCGCTAGCTTGATCCAAGCCTATTTTGGTGATGGGAGCTTCATCAGTGAACATAGCATCAGAGGGGAGCTTGGCAAGGGAGGCAAAAATAAGTGTGATACGATTTACAAGAGAGTTTAGCCCGGCGACTGCAACGTCAAGCTCCTTATTAAGACTGTGACTGTGTAGAAGGCCATAGAAAGGGAATGGGACACGGTACCAAGTCGAATTCATTGGCTGAATAATTTGTAGAGTTTGCTTCACAGAGTGCAGACTTATGGCAATACCTGATGCCTCTTCATCGAGGCGTGTGCATTTTGGAGTTTTCCGTCTAGCAGTTTTTGCACCCAGTTTGCATAGTGCCATACTTTCTCAAGCTTCTGTGACAGTTGAGAGCCGTTCATGGTTCTGCGGTAAGCACACTGGAGAGCTAGATTTGGTTTCGTAAGCAATGTCAAGATGCTCAAAAGCCGGTAAGGGGATTGGGATGACAAAGAGGCTCTATAAATCAAGGTGTCACAGAGCTAGTCCGGGTCTGAAATAAAACACGCGTCTCATCAAGGTGCCACAGAGCTAGATTTCGTTTCATAAACAATGTCAAGATGCTCAAAATCGGGTAAGGGGATTGGGATGACAAAGAGGCTCTACAAATCAAGGTGTCATAGAGCTAGTCCGGGCCTGCAGCTCGAGAAAGAGCAATACTCTCGAAATCTGCTTCTTACGTTCTTAAGTTCGGGCCTGCAACTCGACAAAGTGCAATACTATCAAAATCTACTTCTTGCGCTCTTGTTCTAGAGTAGCCATGCACATGCAAGTGTAGGTGATTATCGTTGTCGATACGTAGGAGCTCTAAGGGGCTCAACTGGGTGACAATGCATTGCTAGCGTTTCCAATCAGATCTTGCGCAATTTGTTGTCCCCCTTTGCACTATTCATCTCTCGAAAATTCAATGCTCCAGGGTTTGCGGCAATGATGCAGGGTGTGGTAGTAGCGTTGATGCAATACGATCTACTGCATGTTGTCGACCTAGGAGTAGTTGGAGGACCTCGAGGGCCATGGAGTACACAGATGGCGTTAGCAGACCAAGGCTAGTCAAAGCGCACAACACTACTAGCAAATCCCTCTTATCAACTCTAATTGTTTGCTTGGTGATTCCTTGTTTTGCAATGCTGTCAATTGTCCTGTAGATCTTCATTACTTGCTAGTGCATCTTGCATGGATAACTAATTTGATGTTTTGAGACCATGTCCACCTTGTGCAACGTCTAGGAGGGGAGAGTTATTATGCACGGGTAGGGGGTGTCCATGCTGAGGATAAAGGGGTCTCACTAGCAATTATAGCAGCTATGTGTGTATGTCCACCTTCAACTACCTTACTCAGCTCGTTTCTGCAGGCGCAACTACTTATGGCCTAACTCTACCGTGTTTCATTGCAGACAGATCAAGAGAAACTTGGACACCACTCCTCTACATTTGCAACGACGACATATTCCAACGTGCGGTGAGTACAAAGTGCCACATTTTAATCTTAAACGCTGAGGACACAGTAAAAAGGAACACACCGAAAATTGCATGCTGCCGTGGGAATGGTACGTTCCCTCGTATTATAAAAATTGGGGAGGACTGTGCAAACTCCCCCGTGCAGGAACACCAGCACGTTTTCTTTTTTTTCTATAACATAAGAGATAAAGAACACATACAAATAATGAGATTACTCTCAGAACCTTAAACATTGTGCTATTACTTTTCTAACGCTTCGTACTTATTCTTTGCAAGGGACATTCAAGAAATCAGCTACCACTTGCCTCTTCTCAGTCCGAAACCCCACAACAGCGCAATCCAACACCAGGTACATAGTTGTTTCAAACGCTTGAACTATCCGTTGCTTAGCCGTGACTAGTAACTAAATATCACAAGGTTCTGATCGCAATGAACCATTAAGATTGAGTCCGACTGAAGCCTTCAATGGACCATCACCGAAAGCGTAGGATACACCTCAGCAGATCGAAAGCGAGACATCGCACTTCAATCAAGCAGAAGGCTAGATTTCTACCATCCTCACAATCATGGATTGATATCGTCGATTTAGTACACCGATGGAGTTCAGAAATAGCAACGACATTCAAACCTTTAAGAATATGCTTTGTTTGTGGTGTAGTTTCATCCAAAGAAGTGCCTCTTTTCATTGTACTCGAGCTCCAGACGAGACATCGGTTGCAATGTTTGCTAGCAGTCTACTGGTATCCATCTTAGAGGCTACACAAATAGAAACGCAATGGGTGCAGTGCTCCGCTTGTGAGAACTCAAGTGCACGTCGCAGATATTGTGTCCCATTACTTCCAGACTACACAAGAAGAATACTGAACGGAAATCAGCTTCACATACAGCTACTGAGCGTCATTGACATATCTATGAATGCCATCTCAACAGTGACAACAATTGCACGTGGTACACTAGACAGACGTTCAATATTAGATAACCCTCTGCTATCATGGAGTAAAGAGCATAGAACAACCTTCACAGAGCAAGCCCTAGCTACATCACAAGTGGCAGACATACTTGCATTCAATCTTGAAAACAACTTCGTACTACAGAAGTACATATCAATGGCTGAACGACCGAATAAGAAGCTTGGCCTCTGCATACTAAGTCAAGATAGTGTGAGCAAGATCATTCAGCACCAACAAGACAACGCACCATTTGCACTAATGGCGCAGCTTGACACGAGTTTGATGTTTGGCATCATCGAAAACATCATTGAACCAGCCAGGAGAAGAGCATTCACCGCTAGCGATACTTACGAATTTGCTTCTCTGCAGCTCCGTGGCCATCAACAATTGCTCGAGAGAACAGTTACTTTCAAGCCCAACGGCATGCCTGCCGCATCAAGCTCCGTGAACTGTCGACATCACAATAGAGACGGCAGCGTTTCCATTCTTGTTCCCTTTCGGCAAAGTCCAATATGATGGTAAAATCAACTTCAGTATATATGTGAAGATACGTGCATCGACTATGTTCTCCAATTACACCCTGTACAAGCCATACCTCCTCATAATGTACCAACTAAAGTAGGCTCTTATGTTGGCTAACAATACACACACGAGCTTGTTGCAAAGGGACATTGACAACTACAAGAAGGCCAATCGTACAGCAACTGACGAGGATACTATGAGACATGTGCTTCGGTACAGCACCCCTTCCAGCATGCTAGGCTCCTACTCGTGGCACCGCAAGAACCTAAAGGACTTGATAGCAATGGTGGACGAATGGGGAATGCCTGATTTCTTCTTGACTTTCACTGCCGATGAGGTCACACACACAAGATGGCATGAGATTGACACGATCGAGAGCTAATTGCACGTCATTTGAACGCCTCCTTCACTTGGACAGACTGCCCAGTCGAATGCGTCCTCACCTTCCACACTAAATTCCAAATGCTTATGTCCAAATATATACTTGCGAAAGTTGTGTTGGGCCGTGTGCAACACCACTTGGTTAGATACGAGGTCCAAAATAGAGGATCACTGCATGCTCATGTCATACTGTGGATGCATGAAGAAGACAAAGAGCAACTATCTGCTCAGATAACTGCATACATCCCGCCAGAAACTAGCATTGTGGTATTGGCAGAAGTGAGCCGCCTCCGACAACTCGTGCTCAGAAAAAACTTCACAAGTTTCGTACAAGTTGTTACCACGGTCAAAGAGATGGAGTATGTAAACACGGGTTTCCATTTCATGCGCAGCCAAATCCAAACCCAGTCTTCAACGAACAAAATCACAGATAGCAATACTTCAGGCCCCGGCATGAAGACAGAAATGTCGTACCGTACCACCCTACACTGCTCTTGCTATGGGGTGCACATATGAATATACAGCGGGTCACCAATTCATCGTTGTCCTACTACCTCTTGAAGTATGCACTCAAAACTGAACCAATGGGCCATCTCAACATCCGCTCAAAAGATGCAGAGCGCTTAGGCCTAGGTGGCCTTGATACTGTGAAATTGAAGCTGATCTCAGCCTCTTTACTGTCGAAGCCTATCTCAGCAACAGAAGTGGCATTAAATTGTTTGCAAATCCCAATCATTTCAAAGAGCGACACCGTCCAATACGTCGACTCATCACCCCTGGCCCTACGACAACGGATCATTTCTCACAACAATGATGTCGTGTTGCACCCTGTCGATCTGTAGTGCGCATGGCCACAAACTCTGGAGAATCTTACGTTCTACGACTTCTACAAGAATTACACAGTGACGAAGGGGAAACAAAGGAAAAAACATATTTCAGAGGCGAACACCTACGGACAGTCGCTAGAGCGGCAACTGGTCCGTTTCACAAACTTCCACTCAGGGCATCATCCGGAGGCTTTCTTTTACAACGTGCTGCTAAAGAGCATCACCTTCAGAAATGAATCCCAGCTGCTCTCACTGGAGAACACGTCCATGTCATACTATCTTGAGTGCAAACTTAGAAATTTGATACTGACAGATGAGGACCTTGAGATGTACATCACAGAGTATACACAATGAAATATGCTCACGACAGATCAAACACACCAATTTCACAACATGGTACTACAGAAGACATCCTCAACAAAGGCTGCCTCATTTCAATCTCCACATGTGCAAACAGACTACGAGCAACAGGACACGACTTCTCGTATCTCTGCCCTTCTAAATGAGCTTCAAAACGTCCAGAACGCGTCAGTGAGATCTGAACAAGCAGAGATCTACAAGAAGCTCACAGTAGCAAAGGGTGGTTTGCATGTGATCACAGGCACTCTTGGCAGTGGCAAAAGCTTCCTCATAAGATATATCACAAGCCAACTCATAATGCAAGGGAAAAATGTCACACTCACTGCTTCGACTGGTGCAGCGGCCACGAGGTTAAGCAGCATCGCAACAATTGTCCATTACCAATTCAAGATACCAGTGGGCACACAACAGTATCCCCTGTCAATCTCCGAAACTGATGACAGATACGTCAGCATCAAAGAAGCAGACACGATTATCATAGACGAGATTTCTATGTTGACAAAGCAAACTTTTGATCTCATAGTACGACAAATTGTGAATGTCACCAACGGCACACTGATTGACCCATTCAAAGATAAACAGCTCTTCTTGTTCGGTGATTTGGCACAGTTTCCGCCGGTCTGCAGGCATCAAAGTGATCATTGATACTCATGCCACATCACAAGCTCCACTTATTGGTCCACTGCTACTACGTACATTATGTCTTGCTCAGTGCGCCATGCAAAAGATATCTCTTTCATAGAGTTCCTCAATACAATAAGAGTCAGGCTCCCCACAAAGAAAGAGATCCACGATGCGCTCGGTGACCGCATCATAACGCAGGATCAAATAGAGCAACACATGGATAGGAATATGACAATCATTTTCACACACAAGAGTGACACTCGATATTATAATAACCTTCTCTTGGAACGCTTCCATCGTCATAGTCACATCATCCAAATCGGCCTCAAGACAAATGCACACAACGTCCCTGAGCTCCAAGCATGGCTTGAAGATCCCGACTTCCACGCAATTGACAGAATAGCAGAGGGAGAAAAGGCACTAATAACAGAGAACATAGACTTAACGGAGCAACCAATGGCTCCCTATGTCGCGTAGACGAAATCCTCCAAGATGAAGAAGGAGTTGTCAAAGCAATCAAAGTCACACTCAACACATCCAAACAGGAACTTACACTTCGACAGTCAAAGCATAGCAGACGGACATTCAATGGGCACTGGTACTATAAATCCACATTCCCACTAGCTCTCACCTACGCTTTGACTGGACACAAGTCCCAAGGCGCAACAATCAACTCCAACGTCTTGCTCATTGTAAAAGAAGTTTTCGTCCCTGGCCTTCTATATGTGATGTTGTCACGCGTCACTGAGCGAACCTGGCTACATTTACTAGAGATACCTACGCCAGAGATGTTCACACCATCTAGATTTTTGAACTTCTAGCCGGGAATGTTTCCTACGCCCTCTTCAGTATCAATTCCTCTTTCTATTAAACAAATGAAATCGCCTTGTAACTGCCTTCTATATAAAGCATGAATTTTTGTTTAACTGCTCATCTTCTCTTCTGTGGACTTCTCATGTTCAATATGTTGCACTGCTCAAACACCTTCCCTATCACCGCTGCTCACTCTGATCCACCTTCTGTAAATTTACTGTTGTTCCCTTTTTCACTTCATTCATTTTTGTTTAAATGTTTGTCGGATCTTATGCTTCAGAAATACTGCAAGAGGTCATCAAAATAATTTTTTTTATGTGCAAAAAACTGAATCAAACAATGGATCACAACACGGTACATTTTGGACGCTTCTCTAATCTTGCATCTGCCTGTGTATACACATGCAAATCAATCACTAATCTTAGTGTGCAGCTCTTTAAGCAATACACGAACAACGCGAAGGTAACGCAACCAGCGATACAACCTAAGAGATTTTACCTCATGACTAAGCAAATGAGATTGGCAAACTCAGCAGGCGAGAAACCCCATGCGTATATTGAGGGGTTCCATACTTTTCAAGAGCGTCGCAACTTCATGAATAAGTGTGACGCAAGATATAAAGCTCTCGACCGATCGATGGCCACACCAAGCACAGATAGAATGACAATAGGTACTATTAGAAAAGAAAAATGTAATGCCTTTTATCTGTCGTGCTAACAAGCTTGCTCCTACATCCTGCAAGTCTCATGAAGAAAATACTTGAAGAGCTTGACATCCAGTACGAAGAAGATGAGAGTATGTTGCGTAATGTTGAAGCACAACAACTCCTCGACACAAAAACTGAAGGAGTTACATTGTACACGATGGAGCAGCTGCGGTTTGGTTACAACATTGATTTGGCTGAACTTTCAAAAGCAACTTAAGACAACTGTGCCGCTATCTTGATAAATTTCATGACTTCGGCAAACCACACGCACGATGCAACTAACCCACCTATCACAATCCAAAAGGTAGCATGGCACTACAGTAAACACAAGGCAGTAAATTATGGACAACCAGCCTCCCCATACGAGCCAGTTGCGACAGACCAAGGCAAGTATGGATAACAAGTATCACTAGCTTCCATTCATTTCTCCGTAGCACCCTCATTTTTTTATTTACCTAACCAATATGCATGGACTGCAGATTTAGACACTCATCAACAACGAGAGACAAGCATCGGTCTTCCCCCCCAGAAAAAGCTGCGTCACGGCAAGAATACATAGTCTACAGAATACGCTGCACGAAAAACGATAGGAGATATATCGGAGTTGCAAATAACGTCCATAAACGCGTCGGCCAGCACAAGCGAAATCCCCCGAGGAGAATGCAAGCGGACATGCAGGCACATAGTCCTTTCGAGGACAATTTTGAAATTACCACTTTAGCAACCAGTACCAACAAACATAAAGCTAGAAACTTAGAACATTTCTATATTAAACATCACAAGACAACAACTGCATTAGGTTATAACGTTTGTTCAGGACATCCACCAAGGTTGAGAAAATATTATTTTTTGAAAAAAAACAAGAAGGTATAGATGTGACCTTCTGCCATCTTCATTTCATTGTTTTGTTCACTGCCATCTTCATTTCATTTCATTGTTTTGTTCACTCTCTTTGTCACATAACGTTGGAAATTGGCTACAACAATGTCTTCTTTTTTTTTCATTCAAACTATGGCAGACATGACAACTTATCACCTTCTTTGATTGAAATGCTTTTTATTTTTAGTTTAGAATGGGTAGGCCGATTCCAGTTGATCTGATTGAGCAGTAGTCAGAATTTCAGACCGCAATGTACATGTTGCAATACTGTCTTTACCCACATTTGCAAGAGCGGCTGCTCAGACACTACATGCATAAATGGAGTGAGTTCATTCCATGGCCAGTTCAGCCACCTACCCCATGGCATCCACATTACATCACTTGAAATACACTTGGTCGACAAATCACCATCGACATCGCCGTGCTATCTGGTTGCTCCACAAAACACCATTGTATGTGGTTCGTTCAGATTGTGGACGTGCTCGGCCTACTCGAGATTATAGAATTAAATTACTCTAATGTGGTCCCCAGCCACCTTCAGTCAGCTAAACAATTTGTTTCACGCTATTTTTCTGTCAACCAGTTTCCCACACGCGCAACTCTAAAGAGCATCTTACCGATATAGTCCTCCTCCTCTTCTCCACAAAAGATTTGTCCATTTCATTGTAAAGAAATCATTGCATGCTACATTCAAAGTTCCGTTCTTAATTCCTCAACTTTTTGGCATACTATTTTCATCAAATCGTTTCAATCACTTACACTCACTTGGCGTAAGAATATTTGTGCAAAACAGATAATAACTGCTCTCTCTCTCTCTCTCTCTCTCTCTCTCTCTCTCTCTCTCTCTCTCTCTCTCTCTCTCTCTCTCTCTCTCTCTCTCTCTCTCTCTCTCTCTCTCTCTCTCTCTCTCTCTCTCTCTCTCTCTCTCTCTCTCTCACCTTTCGTTTCGACAATCTTCTTTACAGATCTACACTCTTCTTCAGTGCTTGCTCTCTCTAATTGCAATCTCCTTCAAGGCGTGTACCTGTATACCAGTTTGTTATCCACTTCCGATTATACAGGCTGACGAAGCACTCTAGTTCACACTCTAGAGTGAGAAAAGTGATATTTACACTCAATTTTCATAGGTGTAAAAATGTCTACTTGTAGTTATAGATGTTGTATATCAAGGCGCAGGGCTAGAAAAATACATTTTTCCTAACCGAACAAAACAAGGGGAAACTTGAAATCCTCCCAATTTTCAGGTCAAAATTCGAAGCTTTCGCCAGTAATTACACTAAAACTTGTGTGAATTTGCAGTTTTTCTTAAAGGCAAGCTCAAAATCTAACCGGGATTTTATGATCTCAGCCAGTTAAAAATACACTAGACCCCGGTTATTTTCTAACACTGGCAAGGCGCACCAAGCAAAACTAGTTATGACCATGATCCATGTTATGAATCCGTGAGCATCCTCTACTCAGTGCTCACCGATTCTAAATTTAGGAGAGTGCAGATGTGGTTTAGAAGGTTTATGCCCACGCAGAAACTCGACGACGCAGGGCCAATCGGCGGCCCGCTGCACGCATGCATGGCAATTGCGCACTGCTCCTTGTCGATTCTATAAATACCGCACCTCCTGCCACCATTTCTCTCAACCCGCACTCTCCAGCTTGTGCTAGCCTACGCAAAAGCATGGCCTACAAAATGATGATCGTGGTTTTGGCGCTGCTGGCCCTGCTGGTAGTAAGAAGTACTGCTGCCGACAGTCACGAAAGCGAGTGGCGTATGCGCCTCCAGGCTTGTGACGACTTCATGGAGCAGCGCGGTGGGCAGCAACGTGAACGCACCAGTCAACCCAGCCAGCGATGCTGCCAAAATTTGCAGCGCATCTCCTCCAAGGACCAATGCCGTGCTCTACAACAGGTTTATGGTGGCTGGGGCCGCCAAATGTATCCCGACTCCGACCGTGAGCACCCTACGAAAGCCAGCAGGAGCGCACGACCAGAATGGCATCTCGTCTTCTTCAACAATGCGATCTGCGTCCTCGAGAGTGCAGAACTCGAGATGCAGGTACATCTATTAGTATTTGTGTCTTTCTTTGATCCACTATTGCATGTCATTTTTTGCCCTACTAACATGATTTGCTTTTGCCTTAATGCAGAGACCTGGCTTTGGTGGTGAGCTGATGAGAACTTCCAAGTAAACTAGGCACCAAAGTTTTCCACTTCAGTTTTTAATAAGCATACATAAAACATGTACATACCAGTCGAGATTGTCAGATACCGATCGGTATCTGAACAAGTCTATGTGAAATGTAGCTGGAAATAAATTGACTTTTGCCTGCTAGTCAGGCCACTTGAAAGGCAAATCACCTTTGATCTCTCTCTCTCTCTCTCAGAGTATTGCTCTTTATAAAGCGTTTTGAGGTTCTTGTTGGTGGGAAGCAGCAACAAGCTGACAATTTACTGGTAATAAGCAATTTTTGTTTAAAGCCTGGACATTGCCCTTGCTTGCCCATAACCTTTGATCAATCATGCTCAAGATGAGGTTGAACATTTCTACTTCTTGAGGTTTAGGTTTTTGTTTTTGCCTGAATATTGTCTGGTATGTTATGTTGCCTTCAAATTGGCGGGTACCCTTACTTTTACTGAAGAATTCCCTTAAATCTGAGCAGTGGATCAAAATTGAATATATGAACTATAAACGAACGGTTTATACCCTTACATATAAACTGGTTAATTCACCTTGTTGGTTCCTCTTCTAGTAAATATCATAATCATATTTAAAAGTAAAGATCTCACTGCAGATACATACAATATGTTACAATGTCTATCCCTTCCATGCATTTGCTGAGCTTATTTTGTGCCCACAAGGTGAGGAATTGGATGGCAATTTTGTCTATATCGTTGCACCAATGAATGTGAAAAAACCATGGTGACCTTTGAAATATCCCATGTCCACCGAAACTTGGTCATGTACTTCCGCTTTCTTTCATCTTTCTCTTCAATGCTTTTTCAAGAAACTTTGGATTCAGGTTTTAACTCGTTTCTATCCCACATTGCCGAGGTTCTCTCTTCTCGAACAAGCTCCTTCTCGCCTCATCTCTAGGGCCTCATAAGATTGGCTCCTCCAATCAGGTTCTCCCAGATCAGCAGCCGGAATGGGCTTAAGGTGACGACACCTTAGCAGCTGTAATACTGTCGCACTGTGTCGTCAGTGTACACTGCACCTCCTGCAGATTTTCCCATCAGATGGCCCCCCTCCCCCCCAACACATATGATGCAAAGGCAGTGGTTGATTTTCATGTGATGCCAGCAGGGTTGGGAGCATATCCTATTATAATGGGCAGACCATGGTTACGTGCAGTGGGAGCTCTTCAAGATTGGCGACATGGTACAATTAGCCTCTATGGAAAGACAGGTACCAAGAAGCTTTATAATATGGACACAAGGAAACGATTAGAGGAGCTTTATGAAGATGAGGATGAGTCTAGTGATGAAGACTCTTCCACGGTGACAGATGAGGACAGTGATAGCACTACCAGCAGTGATGAGGATGCTGATGTTGCATTTCTTTTGATGGACAAAGAAATACAGGAGTTTGGTTTAGTTGCATTTGTGAATGAGGTTGAAGATGAAAGTGAAGGGCCTTATGAAGTGATTGAAGGGATGATGCAAACCAAGGTTGAGTTGTCAAAGAAGCAGGAATTGATGACACAAATGATCAGTGGAGACCTCTCAGCTTGGAGAAGGATATATATTTGCATATGTTGGCTAGTTTTCCTGATTTGTTCATTACTTCATATGAAGAGATCAGAGGGTTCAAGGGTGAAGAGATGCATATAGAGTTGAAAGAAGGTGCTAAGCCAGCGCGGCAAAGGCTAAGAAGGATGGGTCAAGAGCAAATGGAAGCCTTGCGAGAAGAGGTGGACAAGTTGTTGAAGGCAGGGTTCATAGTCCCTGTGGAGACCACAGAATGGGTGAGTCCAGTAGTAGTCAGTCCAAAGAAGGATCGGAAGTGGAGGATTTGTGTAGATTTTAAGCCCTTAAACGCAGCCACTAAGAAGAACCCATATCCTCTTCCATTCATCGATCAGATCTTGGATTCAGTGGCAGGTTATGAGAGGTACAGTGTGTGTGATGGTTTTTCAGGCTATTTTCAATTGAAGATTGCTCTTAAAGACCGCACAA
Source organism: Adiantum capillus-veneris (assembly GCF_014529385.1). Classification (NCBI taxonomy): domain Eukaryota; kingdom Viridiplantae; phylum Streptophyta; class Polypodiopsida; order Polypodiales; family Pteridaceae; genus Adiantum; species Adiantum capillus-veneris. Next base: position 107,700,872 of record NC_140941.1, read on the forward strand.
AGACCACTTTTATTACGCCATGGGGCTGCTATTGCTACACAGTATTTCCATTTGGGTTGTCAAATGGACCTTCCTTCTATCAAGAGAGAGCAAATTGGGTGTTGGAACCATTCATTGGTAGTTGTGTTAAAGCTTTTATGGATGACTTCTGTGTTTATAGCAGTAGGGCTGAACACCATGAGAAGCTGCAGATGGTATTGGCTCAATATGATGAATGTGGAGGACAACTAAATCCAAAGAAATGTCATCTAGCACAGCCAAGGGTGAAGTTATTGGGCCATATGGTGTCAGAAAATGGCATTGAGGCTGATCCAGATAAGGTTAAGTCTATTATTCTTCTTCCATCACCTACGAGTACGAAGCAATTGGCAACCTTTATACACAAAGTGAATTACATGGCAAGGTTTATTCCATTGTCTTCTCAGATTCTTTATCCATTACAAAAAGTGGCAAAGCATGATCCATTGCAATGGGATGACAAGTGTGAAGAAGTGTTTCAAGAGGTGAAAGAGGTGTTAGGGGGTTTGTCAGCCATGCAGGCTCCTGATTGGGAGAAAGTTTTTTATGTAAATCCCTCAGTAGGGGATGATTCCATTGGAGCCATGCTATTGCAAAAGGGGAAGGGCAGCCATTATATGAGGCCAGTGTATTGTGCAAGCCGAGTGAAGTTGGTAGCGGAGAGAAAGTTCTCGGTAGTAGAGCTAGTGATGGCCAGTGTGATATTTGCTTGTCGACGATTTCGTCATTACTTGCTACCACGGCCTTTTGTTTTCTTGACGAGTTATGCCTTTTTACCACAGTTAATTAATGGTACTAACATGTCAAATGTGGTGAAGAAATGGGTAATTGAGCTGCAAGAGTTTGAGTTCTCTTTTCTAGTGGAAGATAGTACAAGGGCTACCCTAGCTGATTTGTTGACCTACAAGGAGAATCCCCTTATTGTTAAGGAAGAGGTGGTGAGAAAGGTAGTTGAAGAAGTGCCACAGGTCAGCAATGCACATGTGTTGTTCTTTGATGGTTCATACAAAAAGAGCCATGATGCAGCTTCAGGGGGTATAGCACTTTATGATCCAGAGGGGAAGCTAGTATGCAAGAGAGGGTTCAAATTGAATGCTCATAGTAACAATGAGGCTGAATATGCTACTCTGGAAGCCGGATTACACATTTGTTTGAAGCATGGGGTTCGAAGGTTGAGCATAAAAGGTGATGCCTTGTTAGTGGTGAAGCAAGTGCTGGGTGTGTGGAAGAGCAAGAACACCTCATTGAAGGAAATGTGCTTCAGAATTAAAGGCCTGTTAAAAAAGTTCGAAGCATGGAGCATCAAACACATTGAACGTGCTCTAAATGGAGAGGCACATGAAGCAGCTCAAGGCATGATTGGGGAGCTATTTGTGTTGAGGACCACTTTACCTCTTTATCATGCCCGGGAAAGTTTGGCTCAAGAAGAGGAGTTTTTGCTAACAGGAATCATTCCAAAGGAGATTCAGAAGTCTAAGAAGTATGGCTTTGTGCGTAGAGCATACAGGTACAAATTGATTGGTGATGTCTTATACATGAAAGGGGCTGATCTCGTGTTGAGACGTGTACCTTGGCGGGAGGAGCTTTACAGAGTGTTGGAAGAGAATCATGAAGGTGCATGTGGTGGCCATTTTTCTCTAAAGATCACCTTGCATAAGATTTTGCAAGAGGGGTATGTATGGCCTAGTTTGCACAAGGATGTTCACCATTGGTGTACGTCTTGCAATAGGTGTCAAGCATTTGGGAAGAGAGTGTTGAAGCCAGAGCTACAAAAAACCATTATGGCGTTTGATGTGTTTGAAAAGTGGGGGATTGATGCAATAGGCTCGTTACCTATCACAAGCAGGAGCAAAAGCTATATCTTGACGGCAGTGGACTATCTCTCTAGATGGGCAGAGGCTATAGCAGTAAAACAGATCACTGCAAAGGATGTGGCAAAATTTGTGTATGATGAAATATGTTGCAAGTTTGGGGTGCCATTAGAGCTACTTTCAGATAAGGGGCCAGGATTTAGAGCTAAAATGCTAGACTTCTTATGCACAAAGATGAAGATTAGGCACCAGCATACCACTCCTTATTACCCGCAGTGTAATGGCTTAAATGAAAGATTCAATGGTGAGTTGGTACAAATTCTTTCTAAAGTGACAGAGCACCAAGGAAAGAATTGGGATTTGGAATTGCCTAGTGCATTATGGGCTTACCGTACTTCACTGAAGACAGGTACAGGGTTTACTCCATTTCATTTGGTGTATGAAAAGGAATCACTATTGCCTATGGAGGTAGAGTTGCCTGCGGTTAAGATGTTAGAGAAGTTGCTTGGGCTGCCTAGTGATGCATTCAAAGAGAGGCTCTTGCAGTTACAAGAGGTCCAGTTGGATAGGATGAGCGCATTGGAGCATTATGGGCAGATGCAGGATAAGGCTTTGGCAAAGATAAATGAAAAGGTCAAAAGTAAGGGTATAAAGAAACATGACTTGGTTTTGCGCTACAACAGAGCTGGACAACACCTTCCAAAAGAAGTTTCAAATTAAGTGGGAAGGCCCTTTCAAGGTAGTGGAGTGTTTTCCAAATGGCACATATCAGCTGGCTAACCTGGATGGTGTTCTACATAAGTCAAGGGTAAATGGATTGAGTCTTAAATTGTATCATGCTAGATTGATGATGGTGGAGCAAGATGAGCTGTCTGTGGATAAAGCAGTGTTGGTGAGGGATGAGGAGACCTGTGATGCGGCGAGTCTCATATCTCTCTTTGCTGCTGCTGATCATGAATGATCTAGCAGGCTAGGGGAGGGGCAAATTATGTCAGGAGTTTTTTGGAGCAAGGGATTGCGCATACGTACATACACATGCATGGTGCATCAAATAAATAATTGCCCATTTTCCAGAGCCAGGTGGTTACGTGGGGCCCACATGTGTACAGGTAGGACAGCATGTACATAGTGCATCGATTTTCACTATCACCAGTACCAGTATGTTTTTTCTACAATAATGAGGAGTTTATAGCGCGTAAAACTTCTCGAGGAAGCTATCCGCGGGCCGACGACATGAGGTAAGGAGGTGCGTCAGATGGCATCTAGTGGCGTCAGGAGGGCGAACGGGGTCAATATTTGCACGCCGATGAGGATGGACACAACGTGGGTGTTTTCTTGTGAGAGTTATGCAGAAATTTCATCATTAGGACCACTTTTTGGGGCCACTTCACGTGGTTGCGTGATGCATTATTGAAAAGAAATGAGTGCCAGGTGTGCGGATGATGCAAAAAGGTGACAACTATGCACTGCGAGGTCAGTTTTTGGCCTGTTCCGGGTCCGTTTGAGGTCATCTAAAAGGCCAAGGGTGCCCAACTAATAAATCTAAGTGTGGGAACTGAAAAAACAGAGAGAAGACCAGAAAAAACGTGGAGAAGAGAGGAGGAACAGCCGCAGGTGTGTTTTTGCTCATTTTGGAGCTTGTTTTGGTCGTAAACTGCTCATCCGAGGTCGGATTTGAGCACTTTGACATTGTAGACTGGGGTTTTGGGCCATTCCGGACGCGATGGTGCTGTTCATTTTGCCAAATTCCTCACTCTTTTCCTGCTTTTTTTCTATGTAAGTTTCTCCTATGAGCGAAGTTTCTGCTCTAGTTTGTGATTGTATCTAGCTTATTTTACCCATATTGTGTGAGCTATTTGCCCCATTGGTGTTGGCCCAAGCTCAATTGTATCTAAACATTAGAAATTATCCTCTTTTGAGCTGAGTTTTTTGGGCGTCTGTGTGTGTGTGTGTGTCTGTGTGGAGTGGGCAAGTGGATAGTCTCTCTCCTCTCACTCCAGAGGTGTGTTCCCTGTCTCGGCCAGGTGTGTTGTCTAAGCTGAGTGGTGCCCCATAGTGTGTGTGTGTGTGTGTGTGTGTGTGTGTGTGTGTGTGTGTGTGTGTGTGTGTGTGTGTGTGTGTGTGTGTGTGTGTGTGTGTGTGTGTGTGTGTCTTCCCAAGAGTGTGTGTCGGGTCGTTATAGAGGCGTTGTGTGTGTTTTCATCCTGCTCACAACGTGCTTTCATTAAGAGCTCTGCTCTTCAAACTCGAAGAGAGACTCCCTGGTGGAGGAGAGGAAAGACATAGGAAAGAAAGGGGGTTGCTTTACAACTGGCATTAGAGAAGTGAGGAAGGGTCCTCCATTCATAATCATAAGCCAATCCCTTTGATCAATAAATGGTGGATAAAGGATTTATTAGTGTTTTGCAACCTCTTTAGATAGCTAACAAGAATCTTCTCCACTAACCTATGGAAAATTTCCCCCAAAAGTCAAAACACATTCCTACTCATGAGGGGGCTAGCCCTCATTGTAGGAGCTAGAGAGAGAACACACACCCCCTCACACAAGGCAAGCTTGGTATAAATAAAGCAACTAGGACAACACTTGTCAAGCTCCTCTTCGGCTAAAAGCATGCTTTGGTGGTACAAAAAGGACTGTCCTTGATAGCACCTTTGACAAATCTTTGAGCTACAATTTCTACATGTCACATAAAAAACTACCTATCAGATTGTATATCACTGGATAGATCTTCAAAAGGAGAATCCAAGGTCCGAAAAGTTTTGACCTAAACTACAAAAATTTTACCAATTCCCACTTTTTCATTGGTAGAAGTAAAATAGGTCCTTTTTTTGTACCACCAAACCACGCTTTCACCCCTTCATGTTGCCCTCATGGTGTACCTAAAGCCTATTGGTTGGCCTCCCAAGGGGTCCAATGATCTCTCAAAGGGGAAAGGGGGACACTTGTCACAAGGCTAGCATGCTTGCTTGATATACACTCTGCATGTGATTGGCTAGCCTTGTAGGGGTCCAATGAGTTTCCATCTTGAGCTAGAAGAGAGGGTCAACCGAAGCAAGGAGGGGGCTAGCTTGGGGGGTATGTACACACTCTCTCTCTCTCTCTCTCTCTCTCTCTCTCTCTCTCTCTCTCTCTCTCTCTCTCTCTCTCTCTCTCTCTCTCTCTCTCTCTCTCTCTCTCATTGTGTGAAATGCAAAGTGCAACACCTCCATCTCCTTCTCCAAGCTTGTAGAGAAGTTGAGAGCCTACACCCACACTCTTGGCTATGGAATGCAAATTTAACCAAGAGCCATGCTCCAATGCTTAAACTTGCCATCTTCTCCATCTTCATTACTATGCTATTATGTATGCTAAGCAAGAAGAGTGAAGATAAGCAAGGAAGAACTACTTTTTCCTATGACTTTTTTTTCTTCCTCTTCCTACCCTCATTCCCCACTAGCTCTCTTCACCTTTGAAGGTGTTTGAGGCCTTGGGGCTGAGATCGGGCATGGTTAATGCTTTCTACAAATTCTATGTTATGCTCGTGATGCATGAAGCTTCCCTCATGTAGGTCACAAGGAACACAAAGATTGTATTGTACCAAGTCTCTCTTGATGGAAGAATCTATAATACAAAAGCCTATTGGAGGGGGGACCGGCTCCACATAAATCCGGTCCTCAACTATTGTCAAGCTCTCTAAACTCTCTTGAAAAAGTATTATTCATGTCAAGTTAGTTAAGTATCATGGTTATGTTATTCACCCTCTATGAGAACTCAAAGTAGTCTCACAAAAATGCTCACTCTAATTCTCCGAATTCCACTATTTACAAAGTTCATAGGCCATTTCCATTACAGGCTCTCTTGGTGTAGATGCAGCCACCATCAGGGATAACTATCCACTGCCAATAACGGATCATGTTGTTGAGAGGGTAGCAAGGAAAGAGGCCTATAGTTTTTTCGATGGGTTCTCAGGCTACAATTGAGGGCGAGCTTTTCGAAATGGGGCCTCTAAACCCAAACCAATGGGCCTACCCTCACAAAATGTTCGTAAAGAGGTACGCACACTACTTGGGGCACCACCTTCTTTTGGGAGTGGAGAAGGAAACCAATCAAAATAACACTTGCACTCACCCACTCAAGCAACACACTTTGAAAACCCCCTTACTCTATATACACTTTGGACACTTGAACACCATCAACAATTATGCAACCCAATGCCGTGCATCAAAATGAAATATGCAATTTGTGGAATAGCATTCACCTTCTCCCCATAAGAATACCCATAATACATCCAAACTCTTCCTCTCTCAAGCACTCATCAAAAAATCATGCGTACAAGACTTTCCTCTCAAACACACAAGAGAATCACTTACATCAAACTAACACACTTTGCATAGAGAGCTCATCTCCATCTATGCAATGCCGTGACACAAATAAAATCACCATGAGAGGTAGCCACATGCATATGTAATGAAGCAAAAGAGAGTTGGAGTGAGAAATTTCTTTAGACCAATTGAATAAGTGTGGAGAAACAAACCAATGGTAAATTGAGAATAGAACACTTACTTGATTTCTCGCACACCTTTTAAGGGGAGGACAGACGTTGGCTAACCATCACGAATTGCGACACTTGAAAGTTTTGAAGATGATTTCATGATCATTAACATAACCATGAGAGAGATCATGATGTATTTACAAGTTATTGAGGTGCTACAAATGATTTATTGGGTTGATGGAGTAAGAGATTGTAGAATGGAAAGAGTGGAGAATAGAGTTGCACTTCCTCCAAAGAGGAGGGTTAGGAGGGAGGATGTGAAAGAGGGAGAGTTGGGGTTTTCTCTACTGTTGATCAAGAAACAACATGAAGTTGAAAATATAGGTGTGTGTCCTTGAGTCTCTCCAAGGGGGCTATTTATAGTTGTGTAGGAGTGGGATTATGCTACACTTAATTAGAGTAAGTGATTAGTCCTAATTAAGTGTCCTTTGACCACTCATTGAATATTGGACATAAAAGGGACTATTTATTCACCAAAAATATCATTTTAGACCATGAAGGCTCCATAGGGGTGCATAATGTAGGTGGGCCCCACCATGAGGCCCTACGGGTGGCTCCTGCGGGGTATCTCAACTTGTCTGTCTTAGCATTTAGAAAGCATCTTTAGGTTGGTCCCATCACATGCAAGTGACCTTGAACACTCATTGCTCTTCTAAAAGATGAGTAGGGGAAAAATAAGATCTCACCCTCTTGATTTACTTGATTTACAGTTCCCTTTCGCTGCAAATCTGACAGATTTACACTATTTTGACCATAACTTTTTACCTGTAGCTCGGAATGACATGCTTCAAAAGGCAAAATTGACCTTCTCAACATGTTTGATATGAATTTGTACTATTCTTCACGCCCATGCACCAAGGAATTCGGTTTGGAAGGTTCACACTAGGCTAGGGAACCTTTTGCTTCCAAGTCTTCTTGTATGGGCCCTTTGCTTGTATGCATCCAAGGGGAATCATGCTTTTTCAAAAGGCTATGATGCTTAAACAAATAGAGGAGGGCCCAATATTATTTTCTTGTGAAAAGAATATACAATTGGAGTCTTTTTGAAAGGAGAGAAACTATATGTATATTCTTAAGAGATATTGGGCCACCTATGTAGGGGGCATAGAAGACTTGTAGAGAGGGACCATAATCTTTGGTAAAGACAAGTGGAGAGTTGATTTCCATGGGACTTTATCTATATGGGGTGGAAGATGGATATATTATTTTTCTACTACTAATTCACAAGAGGTAAGAAATTTTGGGGGTATATAGTTGGTTATTGTATGCTTATTCTATTTACAAAGCAAAAAAGAAAAGGGTGGTAATATAAATATATGACTAAGGTGACATTTTTGGGAAGAGTATAATGTATGTGTCACCACAAAGGTTAAACGAAGAGGGGGAATTTACTCTAGATAACTTAATAGCGTAGAAAAATATATACACATATGAGGAAGAGGACGTTGAGTAGGCTGACAAATGTTGCAAAAAGATGGTTACGATTTTATGCCACTCACAATCAATTGACGATTAAAGCGGAAGATTAGCATAAGACAGCTTTTGTGACAGAGTGGGGTGTATTTGCCTACAAGGTAATGCCTTTTCGCCTAACCAATGCCCCTACTACATTTCAAAGACTACTGAGCCACGCATTCAAAGAATATCTCAGACAATTTCTGGAGATTTACATGGATGATTTTTGTGTTCATTCTCATCAAAGAAGTGATCACATCACTCATCTAGAAAAAGTCTTTGAAAAGTGCAGAACATATTGTATTTGCTTAAACCCGAAAAATGCGTCTTCATGGAAAGACAAGGTAAAATTTTGGGTCACATTGTGTCCAAAAACAGAATTTCAACTGATCAAGAGAAGGTACTAACAATTGTTGCACTACCGAAACCAACGAAGATGAAAGAAGTGCAAGCATTTATGGGGCATTGCGGGTAGTACAAACATTTCATATACATGTATGATGTAATAGCTAAGCCATTGTACTCCCTCATTGCTAAGTTCGAAAGGACGGAAGAATGCGAGCAAGCTTTCCAAAAATTGAAGCAGCAATTAATTTCTGCTTCAATTTTGCAAGCCCCTAACTGGAGCAAAATCTTTCATGTTCATGTTGATGCATCAGCTTATGCCATTGGATGCATATTAGCCCAGCCAGAAGAGAAGAAAATGGATTTTCCCATTTGCTACTCTAGTCGGCAACTAAACAACGCAGAGAAAAATTATACCACTACAAAAAGAGAAGGTCTGGGGATGATATATGCTGTCAAAAAATTTAGACACTACCTTCTAGCAAACAAGTTTGTCTTCTTTGTGGATCACCAGGCTCTGCTATATCTAGTAAACAAACCTTGCAACACTAGAAGAATTGTTCGTTGATTTATATACTATTGCTTGAGTTTGACTTCACAGTAGTCGTGAAAAAGGAGACTACACACACACGAGCAGATCATCTTTCATGATTGTTTCATGGAGAAGTACCTGAGGGTGTCGATGATGATCTTCTTGATTCATATATGTTTAACATCAAAATGGTACCGAGATGGAGTGAAAAGGTCATTCCTCTACTCACAATCGGATCATTACAGATAGAAAGACGACCATCAATTATACATCAAACACAAAATCTCCAGCTTTTAGCAGGACGACTGTACAAACACGGTAATAATGGGATATTGCGACTATGTGTATAGCCCGAAGAATCCACCTACTACCTCAAACAGGGTCATATACGAAAAACAGAATTTCACAATGGAGAAACACAGATAGGCCAACGACTAAAGAGACTGGGAGTCTACTGGCCAAACATGGTACACAGCGTCCATACATATGTAAAATCCTGTGATAGTTGTACAAAACAACCTCCAGTGGAACACGCCACCCTGTTTCGAGTAGTACAAGCACCCAAATGGAGTACTCACATAGTTGAGTACTTAAAAGACTAGACCTTCCCAAAGGAATGAGGCAAAGCAAGAATGAAAATTGTAGAAGAGGCCAAACACTATCTGCTCATTGCCAACCCGCTGTATAGGCAAGGAAAGGACAAACAACAATGGTTGTGTGCTACAGAAAGCAAATATTACATTATCTTAGATCAAGCACACTCAGGACAACCAGGGGGATATTTCTTTTCTGCTGATAAAACGGCAAAGCTCGTGCTACACTCAAGCATATGGTGGCCAAACCTGTTTATGGATGTAGCATATGTCAAACAATGTGATGAATGTCAACATACAAAACCACCCCTACGAACAGATGAAATGCCATTGAGGCCAATGATGGGGGTATGTGCTTTCACCAAATGGGGCATTGACTTCATTGGTCCCATCATACCTCCAGGATTTAGGACGCACGCACAATACATCATAGTAGCAACAGACTACAAGACAAAAATGGGCGGAAGCAAATTAAGGTGACCCAAAAAACAATGCAAGAACTACAGCTCAGTTCCTTTTCGAACACACCTCTACGAGATATGGACTACCAATCAAAATAGTGAGCGATGGGGGAACAGCCTTTTTAAACGACATCATTGAAAGCCTTCTTGACAAATTCATGGTGGTCCATCGCAAATCGGCACCCTATCATCCGCAAGCTAACGGTCAAGTAGAGAGTACCAACAAAATCTTATGCACCATACTCACCAAAATAGTCAGTGACTCAAGAAATGATTGGGATCAAAAGCTACACACAGCCTTATGGGATTACAGAGTAGCTTTTAAAACTTCCATTGGTACAACTCCCTTTAACCTGGTATTTGGGATTGACACTAGTTCTATAATTGGACACTTCAGTGTCCTGAGATATTAAAGTGTCCTGTTTTTCTACCATGTTTTGGCAATTTATTTGTCAAGCTAGAAAGAAGTCTTTTACACCTTGCTTCTACCGTATTGGTTATGAGGGAAAGAAAACACTCGATCTTTTTCCATATCCAAATACAATCTGTACGGAGAGAATTCTCGTAAGTTCTAAGACATAAATTGTAGTAAAATTTCAAGCTGTTTTGCCAAAAAAATCATAAAATTATCATATCTTTTTGTAGAGATGGCCTTTTTTATGTTTATAAAAGCCAAGTGCAAGCATTTAGTGTTACAAAACAATGGAATGCACTTCAAAGATAAGTTTTCAAGTCATATGTAAGCTATAGACATAATTTCATACTTGAGCACATGCTGAATAAGAGCATAATTTTGGTCTTCCAAAGGTCTCCTGATGAAATTGGTATTATTCTAGTGCAATTTGACAACTACAAATGACTTTATATGTTTAAACCAAGAAACTACGTATTTTTTGGGTTCCCTAACTCAAGTAAATCTCGTCGCTTGAACTCTATCTTGAATTTTTTATCGTGCAAAAACTCTTAAAAATCTTGAGTTCTCCATAATAACATCCAAACCAAGGTTTTAGGCACCCCAATTGTGTATGTACCGTGTTCTTTGACACATTTAGTTGATCTACATGGAAAGTTTGATATTATTTGAGGCTTTGAATGCTTGTGTCTCAAGAATAAAAATATGAAAGTTTTCTCTTATGCAGTTTTGAATATTTAAAATGATCCAATAGTTGTTACATACCAAAGCCCTTCTGCTTGCAATCTTGAGTGCTCAATGGAAAGAGCAAGCAATGTATCACTTTCTAAAACTCACAAACACATCAAAAACATACTTTTCTTTGTATACAACGATATGCTTAAAATGACCATATCAAACACATGGAACTTTCCATTATTTTATATACTCCAAAGTCAAATTTTTTGCACATGAAACTTTCAATTATCTATAGCAAAATTATCAAAGAGTCACCTAAAAATTTTTACAAGGTCGCTTCATTTTTTCTTGAGCTTATAAAGGCAATTTCTTCAGAGCGTCAATCGCAGTCTTACGAGGGTCAACTTGATGAGTATAGTTCTTGATCATGATAGATTCTAAAATACAAGGTTATATTTTTAAAAGACCCTCTAACTAACATGTTTAAGCATATCAAGAGGGTTTTCTTAAATGAACCGTCTAATGCATTTAATTCAAATTTGTTAAAAAAGGACACTTAAAGTGTCTTGTTTTGGTACCAAACTAGTGTTAATGCGATCCTACCATTGGAATTCCTAATCAAAACCCTAAGAGTGGCAACACAATTAGGATGGACGGGCCATGAGCTATCGGAGAGACTAGACACCCTGGAACAATTAGATGAAACCCGACTTAGAGCGATAGCTGGGATATATGCTCAGAAAAAACAAATGAAGGCTTTCCATGATCAACACGTGATCGGCAAGGAGTTCCAAAAAGGGAATTACATTTTCATGGTACCCTCAAACAACACTCCAAAGAACTCAAAAAGCGAGGGATGCGGCCTTTTGTAATACATGATATATCACAAAGTGGCGCCATCAAGCTTGCAACATTAGCAGGTGAGGAGATGCCCAATTGGACGAGTGGCTGCAGATTAAAGAAATATCTTCTTCCGCTGACACCAGAAGAACTTGCAACAATACATGCAACAGCTCAACATAGAAGTTAAGCACATGACATTCAAGAGCAGGCACAGCAGGAAGCCAAAATCAAAATATTAAAGCCCAAGGAGCAAGCAAACTTCCAGAGAAAAGCACAATAGAACGATGCTATCGATACTGCTCCGATAGCATCCATACAAACGGCAGCTACATATTTAGGAGGAATGGATCTACGCATTAATTTACAACTTGCAGATGGCACCACAGAGCAAGCATTAGTGGACACAAGGGCCAGAGCTAATGTAGTTAAGTACTTTACTTTCAAAAAAATCATGCGGGAGCCTCTAATGCCAAACACTATGGGGTTCAAAGTAGCAAACAAAGGCACTATGGACAGTCTGGGCCACATAAATTTACTAATCACCATTGATGGAACAGTTTATCCACATCAGTTTATGTGGTCAACAATCAGCATCTTAACGAAGCAGTTATTTTGGGAGTGTCGTGGATGTGTACTTATCAAGCTATGCCAAACTCGCAAGACAATACCTTACTGCTCAAACAAGATGAGGAATCTTTTGGCACGCACTTCGTACAAACAGATCATGGATGGGAACCTCTACCATCGCCACATGCACCAGCTCAGCGATATTCCACAACTGTGGTCAAGAACATATGGGTTAAAAAATCCATCATGCAAACCAATCCTAAGCAATTGTGAATACCAAAATGACAAAACAATACAAGTCCGCCTACATTGCCTACACAGAAATCAGACCTCGCCAAATTGCCTACGGCTTTTGTCAGACGAACTAGGCCAATGGAACACCACCCTCGAAAACCCAACAATGTCAAATGGGTATGGAAACCAAAATAAACTTGCTCCCACGAGGCCCCTTCTCAGAAATCCACAAGCAAGCAATTTCAGTGGCAAATAAAACAAATCCCTCAAGCCCAACAACCAGCAGCATCACAACATCTGCAGGTCACCGTCAAACACAGGGCACGTCTTCTACAATTACTATTGTTTGGACCATGCAGCTTCAATGTGACCTCGCCACCAACAGCCACTGAACATATTGTTCAGCACCTCTCTCTTGCACAGCATTTTTTTTCCCCATGCATATCCACCATCAGCATCATAGAGCCACACTATACAGCTATGCATAGACACATGCTTTGTTCCCATGCACTCTACCACATGTTCGCCTAGGACGACTCACTCTAGGAAGGGGGGAAAATATGGCAGGATTATCATTTGTATATATTATTATTATCAACTTATTTCTTTTCTTTTTCTTTCCTTTCTTTTTCTTTAAAACAAGTTTTTCAGAGCCTTATAAACTCTTAGCCGGCATAATCATAAGCCATCCCGTCACCATCCAATACCACGATAAGAGTATGTATGTAGGGGAGATTACACTAATTTTGGCTAATTTTTGGACGACTAATAATAATTATAAATAATTTTCTTTTATAAAAAAACAAAAAAAGACAGATAATCAACAAAAATTGATAATTGTTGGACGCTCAAAAGTGAAACTCTGTGTAAGCGTCGCTATAGGCATCGCTATTTTATTTGTTACATAGCGACACCACCCAAATCGACATCGACAGGGGTAAAAAATAAACCGAGAGCACCAAAAACTCAGATCTCATATCTGAGTTTCGACGCTCAAGCAAAAGAGGTAAACCCGTGCTCTCCCTCTCTCTCTCTTTCTCCCCCCCCCCCCCCCCCCCCCGCCACACGCACGAGGAGAGAAAGGAGAGCCAGGTATGCTCCTTCCCTCTCCTCTCTCTCATGTTCCCTTCCCCTCTTTCTCTCTCTCTCTCTCTCTCTCTCTCTCTCTCTCTCTCTCTCTCTCTCTCTCTCTCTCTCTCACAGACACACACACACACATTGTGTCTTTGAAAGAGAGAGAGAGAGTACACACATGCATAAACAAAAAACACATACATGCATAAACAAAGAATGCATACACACACATTGAGAGAGGAAAAGAGAGAGAGAGAGAGAGATAAAGTAAAGAGAGAGAATGAGAGAAAGAGAGAGAGAGAGAGAGAGAGAGAGAGAGAGAGCAAAAGTAAAGAGAGAGAATGAGAGAGAGATATAAAGCAAAGACAGAGAGAGAGAGAGAGAGAGAGAGAGAGAGGAGAAAACAAAGAGAAAGAGAAAGAGTAAGAGAGAGAGAGAGAGAGAAAGAAAAAAAAACGAAAGAAAAAGAAAGGGAGAGAAGACGGAAAGAGAGAGGTAAGGGGAGAAAACAAAGAGAGAGAGAGAGAGAGAGAGAGAGAAATTAAAAAAAGTAGAGAAAATATGAAATGAAATCACTACAACAAAAAAAGGTATTATCGACGTATATAGCGACGCTTGGCGTCGCTATATGCGTCCCTATAAAACTGTCGCAAAGAGCGTCGATATAAGCATGGAAAGGGTTTATTGGCGACACAGATAGTGACGCGTATATAGACGCAGATAGCGACGCGGATATCGACGACCATAACAAAAAAAAAAAAAATATTTGGGCAGAGGGCAGGTAGCCTGGCCTGTGCCTAGTGAAAAGATGGACACAGCCACCACAGCCAGACTTCCTACCCTCTGCCCAAGAAAGTGAGCAGCACCAAAATCAATCGTGCTCCCGCGGAAATTTCGGCAGAGTTCCCTTCGTTTTTACATAAACTTTTCCAAAAAACCCATATCATGTATACGCCTCCTACATGCTATCTATGTAGGATATCACATGAGATTTAAGGCCAATGACCATAACGAACCATAACCATAACTTAAAAGCATAACCATAACGAACCATAACCATAACTTAAAAGCATAACCATAACTTAAAACCATAATTGGCCATAAGCACTTTGATCAAAACCATGATGCATATAACCATAACCATAAACAAAATTAACAATAACCATAAGCATAACCAAAAAGTTAAACATAACCATAAACAAAACCTGAACCATAACTATGCCTATACAAGAATAGGAGAAATAACCATGTCTATACAATGACAATGACAATAACCATAACCATAAGGAAAACAATAAATGTCTAAACAATAATCATAACCATATATATATGTCTATACAAAAAAGAGACACAGAAGCGTGTCTGTGTCTCACAAAGCATATATATGAAATTCAGTCCACTGATGACTAGGCGTCACAACCTGCACATAGGACAACTCACAAAATTAGTATTGATATTACTTCACATATACTTACTTAATTAAATCAACTCACACATATTAATGTCTCACCTCAAGCGATCAGCGAGACTGTACAAGGCCTCCAAGTCTACAGGCTCTCCTGAAGCATCAAGATCATTCAATACTTCATAGATACCTCTGCGATATCCATCTGACTCCTCTTGACGTGTCGGAGCTCGATGCATCGCAAGATTCTGCGTTTATACAAAAATCAAAGTTAGATTTAAAATTTCATTTAATTAAAATTAGGTTAGATTAAGATCTAAGATTAAGTTAGATTACATTTAACTTATATTTAGTCTTTACGCTAAATTTAAAATTAGGTTAAATTTAAAACTAGGATAAGATTTAAATTAGATTAAAGATTAGGTTAGATTACATTTACGTTTAGGTTAGATCTATGTTTATGTTGAGTTTAGGATTAGGTTAGATTTAAAATTAGGGCAAGATTTAAGGTTAGCTAGGTTAGATTTAAGTTAGATTACATTTAGGTTTAGGATTTAAGATTGGATTAAATTTAGGTTTATGTTGAGTTTAAAATTAGATTAGATTTAGATTTAAGATTAAATAATTAGATTTAGATTTAAGTTAGATTACATTTAGGTTTAATTTATATTTAAGATTAGATTAGATTTAGGTTTATGTTGAGTTTAAGATCGATTAGATTAGATCTAGATTTATGTTAGATTTAAGATTAGATTAGATTTAGGTTAGATTTTAGGACATATCAATGAAGGCTTTGCCCAAAGAGCAAACACTAGTTACACAAAAATATGTATATTCCCTTCAGAATCTGACACCTATTAACTCACCCACAACCATGTTCAATTAGCTCAGAATCACCATATGTTCAATTAAGTTAGATTTAAGATTAGATTTTGGATTTAGTTTTTTTATTAAAGTCTACCTTCAGGATTACGGAAAAAAATTAGAGTTAGGCGAATGGTGATCCCTCTCTTCTCTCTATGGATGCGACTTTAAGTTGGAAAGCTTTCAACGGCATGATACTCAGATTGGAGGCCAACATGTAATGTGTGAAGTAATCCCTCGAACAAGGATCTGTTGTGAAGAGATGTTCAGATGCTGTGAATTTCTACAGCTAGAGAAGAGGCAAAGGGTTTGTCCACTACATGCACTATCATGTAGACGTAAGTGTGTAGATTTCTTGTCCCCACAAATATAGGCATTGACCAATAAAGACGATATTATAACCCGGTGGTTCTGATCTCCGTGCACCTCTAGACCGAGGTGTGCGGGGATCGGGCATGACTAGAGAATGTGAGGTAGTTTACAGTGTGAACAAAGAGAGAGAGAGAGAGAGAGAGAGAGAGAGAGAGAGAGAGAGAGAGAGAGAGAGAGAGAGAGAGAGAGATAAAAGATGGAGGATGCCAATAGAATATTAAATATATGTTCAAGTTATAAGGTTTTTACATTCATTATGAGTAGTGACGAGGATGTGGGGCCATCCAACCGAAACACCTATCTCTAAACAAGGATCTTATGTCCTTGTAATCAATGCAAGCATCGTGTGCAATGGACAAGACGCATTTCTTTGTAGCACATTCGTGAATTTGACAAATTTGATCCATCTACTATAGATCGAGTTGTTGCCAATTATAGCTCGTTGAACTCTGACATTGACCAATAGGCAGCAATCTTGCAACCCAAAAGACGTGTTCGTAGGCACTTTGGTCAAGCAACATACGTGAGGCCACAAGATGTACCCTCTAATAGCTTGGAGGATAATCATGCAGACCACATTGCCAACCAGGCAATGTTTGAGACCGAGATCGATGAAATGATCGAGACAATCATGGATTCAGAAAGGCTTATCTATGATGATATGAAAAGTGAAGCCGATACGCCATTGTATGATGAAGCACGTGTGTCTAGATTGAAGGCACTCCTGGTTCTTCTCAACATGCAGGCAAAGTTTGGATAGAGTGACACTAGAGTCACAGCACTTTTTAGGTGATCTATTACAATGTGTCTACTTCAATAAAAAACTCTAGATGTATAATGATCTGATAGATTACTTACACAAGTATACCGCTTTTTTTTTAATGTGTAGATTGCTCAAAGAGCACATACTACCAGATGATAATGTGATGCCAGATTCTAGAGAGGAAGCAAGAAAGGTCTTGTAAAACTAGGGTATGGATTACAATTCGATTCACCCTTGTCCTAACGACTGTATTCTTTTCAGAGCGGAATACATAGACATGGAGAAGTGTCTAAAATGTGATTCTGAGAGGATATCAAGTAGATCTCCATGGAACAAAAATTTCACAAAAGGTTTTGTGACATTTGAATGTACTTCCTCGCATCAAGAATTTCTTTCGATGTAAGTCCATGGCCACCCTAGAATCATGGCACGAAGAGAATAGATCTTCAGATGGTGTGTTACGGATTCCTACAGATTGCGCAACCTGGAAACATATAGACAATACATGGTCGGATTTTGCCAAGGAAGCTCAAAATTTGCGCATAGACCTCGCTATGGATGGCATAAATCCATTTGGTCAAAGATCAACATCTTACAGTGTATGGCCCGTTGTCATCGTCAACTACAACACCCCCGTGGTTGACTACCAAGAAGGGGCACCTGTGGCTAAGCTTGATTGTGCCGGGGCGGTATAAAGTGAAGAATATGGATGTGTATCTTTGTCCACTATTGGAAGAGCTACAACAATTGTGGAAAGTGGTGGATATGATCCGACACACAGGTCGACGGAACGCTTTGATCAGAGGCATTCCAATGTGGACCATGCATGACTACCTGGACTAACAGAATGCTCAAGGGATCTACACTCAAACTCAAACACTGTAAATCTTGGTTTTTCTTAAGCGTATCTATTGTCATGTGTATACATGCAGGGCTTCAAACAAGCGGATACAGATCATGTATCACATGTGGACCTAGACTTAATGCCGTTGGGAAACCTCATTGAAGAAGAAAATCTTTGAAGGTCATCAAGCGTATCTTCCAGAGAATCATGAGTTACACGATGGATTTTTGAGAAGAGAGTTGAGGATGCCTGCACAAGCATGGTTAGAGCAGAAGGAGATGTGTGATGACGGTTTGCCCTAGTGATGAAGAGACTCTCTCTATGGTACGAGTTACCATATTGGCCCAGACTCATGATCAATCACTTGCTTGATCCAATGCACATATTCAAGAATGTGGGTATTCTACTGTGGGACCATCTGATCAACAAGAAAGATACTTTGGGAGCCAGGGTTGACCTTAGAAATGTGGATCGTGTGGAGAAATATTGGCCGCAGACAGCATCCGATGGATCGATAAAACTCCCTAAGGCGCCATGGATTTTGACAGGATCCCAAGAACGCAAAGTAAAAGAGACCATTCGATCTGTGTGAATTCCCACTGGTGTAATGCACTCGCTCCAAACGTGTTTCACTAAAGAAGCGAAGCTTACCGGTTTGAAGTCACACGACTAGCATAAAATGTGTCAGGTATGTTTGAAGTGGAATATATCATTGTGGGAATTGTGTAACAAATTCGTGTGTGGATTTTAATATCATTGCTAGATGTGTTTTGCAGTTTATTTTACCAATGGCCATTGAGGGATGTTTGTTTCCTGACGTCCGTAGCACAATCTACAAACTTGCAAAGTTGGTGCAATGGATCTTACAAAAGGAGATCAATGTAGACTCCATACCATTCACCAAACTAAACGATGTGGAGGTTGTGTGCATGTTTGAGAAATACTTTCCTACTACCATGCTAATCATTCAGGTGCATCTTCTTGTTCACATAGTTGATGAGGTGGAAATAGCTGGTATATTACATTCCAGATGGATGTTCTTTTTAGAACGTTTCATGAAAACGCTCAAGGGATATGTGCGTTAGAGGGCACATCCGGAGGGTAGCATGGCAGAAGGTTGGCTGGTATCAAAGTCCCTAGTTTACATTCGAGAGTGGCTAGACGGATTTGATAAAGCCCGAGACACGCTATGGTGAACCATAGATGATGAGCACATATCTGGGATTGTCATGTGCAATCTCGGTGTTGAGAAGAAGATGACGAAAGATCTAGAGGCTAAAATCAACCAATTTCGCATGCTTCACAATCCAATGATGCAAAAGTGGATTTGACAATACGAGGATGCAAAGCAAGAGTGACAAAGGGCACGAATTGAGTAAAGACGGGGAAGACGACCACCGATGCATTATCCGGCGGGTCTCGAGAGCCTACCAACATTCATGAGCTTAAGATGGTTGCACAACCAATTGAAAAGCGCACAATAGTGCGGTGAAGAAGTGACTGAGGAGGAGTGGCAGTACTCTTGGGGTTGCGCGACCAAGGTAAGTTTGCAATGTAAGACTAACGACTTTCTAGATGTTTGAACGGCCACTCATAATCTTTGTTGGTTGTAGTATAAGTCATACACAGTAGCATGGTGTAAAGGTCAACATTTTAGGGTGGAATGGATCGACAAAAAGCGTCTTACTCAAGATTGTGGAATCATGGTAAAATTTGAACAGTCCAGTCGACAACGGTCCTCTAATGCAGATCTTGTGGTGGAGGAACTCACTTACTTTGGCATGCTACAAGAGATTCTGAGGATCAATTATAGAGGATTGTTTGTCAACTTGTTCGATGTGCAATGGTTCAAGAAATACATGGAGGGTCGCAACGCTACTGTGCAGAGAGGAGAGTCTGGTTTCCTTGAGGTGGATTCAACTAAAAAATGGACCGATTTAAGAGACACTTTCGTACTACCCGAGCATTGTGAACAAGTAAGTCTGTAAATAGTTAACATCCAATTTTAGAAGTTATGTGCTTAGAAGCTCTCATGTAAGTTATGTGGCTCTGGCAGGTGATATTTCATCCTACAAAGTCTACATCAAACTGGAGGTACATCATAGAGGTAGCCCCTCATAGTGCATGGACGTATGAGGGCTACCATGTGCCAATCACAATGCCATCAATGGAGGAGATCAAAGAAAATGCTTAGTCGAAAGCCGTTGAGGTGGTGCCAAATGATCATCAAGCTGCTACTCTCTATGGGGTGCATGCAAAGGATCTACAAAATGAAATGGCATACATTTTCCTAAACGGAGAGCTCTATATAGACATAGGGAGTTATGTTGAGCTATGCAAGTATAAAAGAGAGACCTCTTAAAGCCATAAACATTGTATTTGAACAATTTTTCTCCGTTTATAATATATATTGTAGTCACGTGGCTTTTTGTCCATTCCTGTGTATATGCTATACTTGAGAAATTTACATTGTGTTTAATCGTCATTGCTACCTCTCCAGGTATGCTCCAGGTATGTTCTCACGAGCTGGGACACTCCCTGGTGTGTCGTGAAAGTCTGATACGTCGACGCAGCACTGCGCTCCAAGTGCGATGGAAACTGAGGCTGCAATTGCGAAGGAGGTGATCCGTCTCTGCTCATAGATGCTACTCGTCCCTCCATTAGATCTAGCGGAGGGACAAAAATCATCTATGAGCAAGGATGGATCACCTCTTTCACGATTGCAGCCTCAGTCTCCATCGCAGTATGAGTTTCATCCTTTTACAAGATATGTAGAATGCACATGGGAGACAAATTCACAAGAACTTCACAGGAATCTCTCTACACAGGAATCCCTCCCCCTTTATGAGTCCTCTCTCTCTCTCTCTCTCTCTCTCTCTCTCTCTCTCTCTCTCTCTCTCTCTCTCTCTCTCTCTCTCTCTCTCTCTCTCTCTCTCTCTACACAGGAATCCCTCTTCCTATCATCTATAGTATAGATTATAATTTTTCAATGTTTTCTTCTCCATTCAATATTAAGATTAAATGTTCGTGTGTTTAATGCAGGTATAGATGATGATGAGTTTCTTTCTTCTTTATCACCCCAGCAGAGGAGGTGGTACGAGCACCGTCATCACTCTAGAGCACCATCACGTCGTTTCACTCCTTCAGCGTCTCCCTCTATTTTGAAGCATTCAGCGCGCTTCGAAGCCTCGATGTTGACAAGACGATCTTCACACTTGTCTAGGCACTGACGCTCTAGTGGTGGCAGCGACGGTTGCTGTGGGGATGCCACCACCGATGCCTCGACATCGCCTCGTATTCGATGAGGCTCCTTACGTTCCCCTTCTTTGCCCACCCCCACACGAGTCACGGCATCACAATCTACGTCAGGTTTTGCATGGCTATCGGTCATTCCTGGCTACACACCACTAGCTACTCCTCCAGGAGTCACCCCAGTCTCGACACTCCTTGCTTTGGGGCCCAGAATCCAGTGGAGACACCTGACGTCCATACCCCCATTGAGACGCCACTAGAGACCCCTATCAAGACACCCAGGTGCACGTCTCATAGGCGAGAGGGCTTTTTGTACTGGGTCGACATCAACGACGGCATCATCTTGGGTGACGAAGGCAAGAAGGTGATCTCACGCATGCGCGGTCTTTGCTCTAAGGTGTTTAGACACTACATACTAAACACCTGGAATGAAGTGCCAAGTGAATTAAAAGACAAAGTCATCAGCATGATGCATGACGAGTTTCCCATGTCAAGTCAGTATGAGCACTTCAATAAAAACATGATGAAGGTTTGAATGCGCGAATACTGCAAGCACAAGCATTCTGAAGTACAAAAAGCAATAAATCATGGGTGAAACAGACATGATTGGCTGGCCAAAGAAGATTGGAAGAATGCAAAGCGAGCAGCGCACAAGAATCCTGACAAGTGGAAGCAACAAAAGGAGGCAGCCAAAGCGCGAGTAGAGGCAGGGAGCTCGCACCACTTGGGAGCGGCGGGTGGGCATCATTTGAGGCTGATTTTCTAAGTGTTTTTGCATTTCTCTTTAGGTTTAATAGTTACATCTATTTGTACTTTAAAATTCTAACATAATGGATTCTTTGAATGTTTTGAACAGTGGTCGATGACAGGATGTGACCCCGTACGAGCGCGAGTACGCAGGCAAAAAGGGCTTAAACGCCCTGATGGACATTCTGCGTTCTTGCAGCGGCATGGTTACTATTTCACTTTACTCTTTTACATTTATTGTATTTTAATAATAAGCTAAGAAAATAAATTGTTTTGTAACTATATGTTTATACTTACAGAAAGTACGTCTTATTGTTTTTTTGCAGAGTCCGACAGATACACCGCTTGGACACGATGAGATGTTTGATTAGATGATGTCATTCTAGCCGTAGCCATAGCCAAACTGCATTACTTTCCTTTTGTCATAGATTGTATATTGAGATGATGTGTATATGTCTTTTTGTAACTATTGGAAAACCATGTATTTTCTCAATAATGACAACTATGCTGTAACTATTACATTTGTAAAGCTTAACAATCAAACGATTTTGCCTATGATCTGTATAATTGTCATTGATTTACTTTTGTCAGTTTTGTATCTTTATTTTGCAAACAATACTATGCATGATGGAGTTAATGGTTATATTGTCTTGTGGGTGACTACTTTGAGTCTATACCTTGCACTTTCTTTCAAAGGTAAATCTGGGCTTATCTTGGATTCATTTAGGTTTACTCTATTATTGAAACATTCAATATCATGCCTTGCCACCCAAAAATTTTACTCTCGGGCGTCGCTGTAAGCGTCGCTATATAAGGCTCTGCAATGTCACTATGAGTGTCGCTATAGGAAGCCTGGAACCGTCGCTATCTATGTCGCTATTTAGCGACGGTATAGCAACATAGATAATGACGCATATAGCGATGTTCCCATAGCGACACTATTAGCGACGGTCTTAGCGACACTGAGGATTATAAAAACCCAATGTATTTCCGTCGCTAAAAGTGTCACGTGCACATAACCTCTTGTAGTGAATCTTCCACCAGTAGACCCTAAATAGCTGATAGAAGCAGGCAGGACAAAAACAGCAGCAAAAGGTGGTGGAACATGGATCACGATCCATGTTCCTCAAACCCTAAAATCAAAGAAAATTGTACAGGAGCACCCACACGTAGCCAGGAACAAACTCCTATAGCTGTATTTTTGAAATGCATCCCAACATGGATCATGATCCATGCTCCTTTTTGCCAAAATTAGGGCAGGAGTGGCTCACTAGCTAGGGAATGCAAAATTAGTACTGGTGCTGCAAAAATAATTACAAAAGTTGCTCTTAAGTTCATCAATTCCTCCTGGTTTGCTACCTTTAGTCTGCAAATGGTCTTTTGGTCATTTTCAAAGGAAAAAGGGTAGGATCCCAGAATAAAACTCAGGGAGAGGGTCAAATGTTGGGATGCCAGCAAAACTTATGAAGAAGGGCTAAAGACAGAGTTCTTGACAAGTTTTCAAAATGCTACTTAAGCCAATTGGGAGACTTCATCAACAAGGAAATGTAACTTAAGGATGGTTGTAGGATCAAAACCAAGCAAAGGATTACGTGCAAAATGGTGAAAATTGCAACAATCAATTTGTCCCCTCAAATGGATTCAATTTTTTATGGAATGTGACAGGGAGCCAGGCAAAGTTGTGAACTACAGACCTAAATCATCGGGAATCAAGACAATGAAAGATATCAGGCAAAACATGTGGTCAAAAATGGTTGCAAGAAACAGATATGGTCAAAACGGAAAAAATGGCCATAAACTAGAAAATGGGGCAAACTAAGGAAAACATGTCCAAATTTGAAAATATTTCAACAGTGTACTAGGAAAACCTATAGGAACATATGTGCAAAGGAACTGTATCAAAATTATGTCTAACATGGATCGCGATCCATGTACCTTTTTCCCCAATCAAAGAAAAAACCATGCCATCTGACCCAGTATGTTCAAGAAAGCCAAGCCATGGAGTTTCACGCCATTTGAATCCCAAAATCCACTTCTAAATGCCAAAAATCTCTAAGTCTTCAAAAGATTTTCAAAATTTAGCCCAAGTGTCAAACCATTGATCCAAATCCCAAAAATTTTGGACCAAGGCATCATCTAGATGAACCCTACCATATGGTATCATCAGATTTCCAGAATGTTGCCCAACATGGATCGCGATCCATGTTCCTTTTTGCCAAAATTCATATGTTACATTACATCCTTGTGCCTATAGTAACTCTAAATGCACTGGTGAAATTTGATCAAACTTGGGGTAGTTTTGACAAAGTTATGCTCATTTTTCATTTTATGGTCAAGTTTACACTTTTTGACACAGTTCGGATCAATGGCTAAAACCTATTTTCAATGCTAAAATTGACCGCAGGATGCCTCGAAGGAAAGCACAAAGGGATTGGAATGCTTCACCCTATGAGATAACAGATATCTCCTCAAATGAGGAAGCTCACATCACCAAACAGGTACTTGAAGCACTTGCGGCTAACATCTTCATCAAAAGGTTTCAAGCCGCAGACGGAGAAATAGTAAAGGCCACGTCTTTCCACGGGAAATGTGGACACTGCACCAAAAGCCAGAAGTGCAAGCAGGGGGCAGGGGCCTATAGTTAGACAGCTTCTTATGATTGCCTCCTTGGGGAACGGACTTCAGACGAGCTCACGAGCTCATAAGTTCAATTCAGTACAATGTGGAAGCAACTCTAACCGACAAGGATGGGGCAATAGTTAAGGTAAAGATCATAGCAGAAATTATCAATGAAGCCCTCCACCTACAGCAAGGGACGCACAATCTCATGCAAAAGACAAAGGCAATAGATAATGATAAAGCCTTCTTGAAGCAACGAGGCCATAAGTTGACGTATCAAGATTTGATATACTCAAAAACTGAACTGCCATTGCGCCTTATATCGCAACACTTCAAAGTGTAAAAGCCACCCAAATATACAGAACCATTGTTGCACATGGCCGTGGTAATGGCAATGGGCTTGGAAGAGGGAAGAGTGGTCAGTTGCGACTTCGGAAATTATCTTCTTGACAACATTGTCGAAGCAAACCTAAAGGGGAGACAAAGAAGCAAATCCTACATGAACGCGGGACCAATGCTGATGTGTATAGCCTATCAAGCACTGGGGATGATTGATGATCTACCACCAGCCGAAGCGCAGATAGATCTGATCCACAGATTTAAAAGAGCAGTAAGACCTGTGGCAGGACCTTCCACCATGCCAAAACCAGAAGTTAAGCAGACAAGGCAAAGCTCAACTTTAAAAGATTCTGACAACGAAAAGACAGAGTCAGATGCTCGAAGTAGCCAGGAAGCGGGGTCCCAACAGAGAGACACTCCTTCGGAGTACCAGTCTTTGGAGGAGGAGTACAACAGCCAATACACTCTAGGATATACAGGATTGAGAAAGAAAATTATGCACATGGCAAAGCTATTCCCATTACTCATGCCAGGCACTACAACCCATGATTAACATTAGCGACGCTCATACTGCGATGCTACAATATGAAAATGCACGGCGTTGCTATATGCGTCGCTATGTTACAAGTAACATAGCGACGCCTATAGCGATGCATATAGCGACACCAACAGGCTAAAAAAAATAACCGAGAGCGTTTGAAAACTCAGATCTCAAATCTGAGTTTTTGACTCGCGCTCAAGCAAGCAAGGTAACGCCCTCCCTCCCTCTCTCTCTATCTTCTCGACACACACACACACACACACACACACACGAGGAGAGGAAGGAGAGCCAGGTATGCTCCTTCCCTCTCCTCACTCTCATGTTCCCTTCCCCTCTTTCTCTCTCTCCTTCTCACACACACACACACACACACACACACACGAGGAGAGGAAGGAGAGCCAGGTATGCTCCTTTCCTCTCCTCACTCTCATGGTCCCTTCCCCTCTTTCTCTCTCCCTCCCTTTCACACACACACACACACACACACACATTGTGTTTTTAAGAGAGAAAGAGATAGAACGAGAGAGAGAGAGAGAGAGAGAGAGAGAGAGAGCACAAGCATAAACAAAAAATGCACACACACATGCATACACAAAGAAAGCACACACACATTGAGAGAGGAAAAGAGAGAGAGCATGCATAAACCAAAAATGCGCGCACACACATGTATAATCAAAGAAAGCACACACACATTGAGGAAAAGAGAGAGAGAGAGAGAGAGAGAGAGAGAGAGAGAGAGAGAGAGAGAGAGAGAGAGCATGCATAAACCAAAAAAGCGCACACACACATGCATAATCAAAGAATGCACACACATTAAGAGAGGAAAAGACAGAGAGAGAGAGAGAGAGAGAGAGAGAGAGAGAGAGAGAGAGAGAGAGAAAAGAAGAAGAAGAAGAGAGTTTTAACATCGTAGGAAAGTATCTCAAGAGACCTTAAAGATCTAGTCGACAGGAGTTGAACTCAAGACATGTAATTCATAAGGGAAATGGCATAACCAATCTATCACACTTCGGTGATAGAAAAGTTATACCATTTTTCTCCTTTTTTTATTGGCGTGCACACACCGGAGAAGAAGAGAGTTTAATTTAACATCGTAGGAAACTAATTAAAGAGACCTAAAAATCTAGCTGACGAGGAGTTGTAACCAAGACTTGTTATTCAAGAGGAAAATGGCATAACCAATCTACCACACTTGGGTGATAGAAAGGTTATACCATTTTTCTCTTTTTATTGGCACACACACACCCACACACACACACACAAGAAGAAGAGAGTTTTAACGTCATAGGAAACTATCCCAAAAGGCGTTAAAGATTAGGTTAGATGTAGACTTACGTTAAATTAGATTTAGGTTTATTTAAGTTAAATTAGATTAGATTTAGGTTTAATTTTAGTTAGATTTACGTTTGATTAGATTTAGGTTTATTTACGTTAGATTTAGATTTACGTTATATTAAATTAGATTTAGGTTTATATATGCTATATTAAATTAGATTTAGGTTATTTAATTAAGGTTAAAAGAAATGGCGAGTAAATCATTTAAGATAAGGTTAGAAGAAATGGCGAGAAAATTTCCTGCGCTCACAGCCTCGACATTCCATGCGAACCAGCAATTCCACCTGCATGTTTGACTGCTGCTACCATACAATAAGCCGTCATGTTCAGCTAATGGAAGAGAAAATTGAGCATACACAGAAATTAGTGATGCAAGATGACGATTTCAAGGGTCACACACACACACGCACACACACACCACATCCCGTCAAATCTAGAATAAGAATTAAGTGCCTTGAGTAGCCATCAGCTACATTGCAAGAATGACGTACCTGCATGCTACAAACAAAGATCTACTATGAAAAGATGTTAAGATGCTGTGAAATGCTACAGCTAGAGAAGAGGCAAAGGGGTTTTGTCCACTACATGCAGTATCATGTAGACGTGGGTGTGTAGATTTCTTGTACCCACAAATATAGGCATTGACCAATAAAGACGAGATTATAACCCGGTGGTTCTGATCTCCGTGCACCTCTAGACCGAGGTGTGCGGGGATTGGACATGACTAGAGAATGTGAGGTAGTTTACAATGTGAACAAAGAGAGAGAGAGAGAGAGAGAGAGAGAGAAAGAGAGAGAGATAAAAGACAAAGAATGTCAATAGAAGATTAAATTTGTTGTCCAGGTTATAAGATTTTTGCCCTCATTATGAGTAGTGACGAGGATGTGGGGCCGTCCAATCGAAACACCTATCTCTCAACGAGGATCTTATGTCCTTGTAACCATTGCAAGCATGCTGTGCGATGGACAAGACGCGTTTCTTTGCAGCACGTTCGCAAATTTGGCGAGTTTGGTCCATCTATTATAGATCGAGTTGTTGCCAATTATAACTCGTCGGACTCTAACGTTGGCCAACGGGCAGCAATCTTGCAACCCAATAGACGTGTTTGTAGGCGCTTTGGTCAAGCAGCATATGTGAGGCCACAAGATGTAGCCTCTGACAGCTCGGGGGATGATCATGCAGACCACATTCCCAACAAGGCAATTTTTGAGCCCGAAATTGATGAAATGATCGAGACGATCATGGATTCAGAAAGGCTTGTCTATGATGATATGAAAAGTGAAGCCGATACGCCATTGTATACTGGAGCACGTGTGTCTAGATTGAAAGCGCTCCTGGTTCTTCTCAACATGCAGACAAAGTTTGGATGGAGTGACACTAGCGTCACAGCGCTTTTCAGGTGATATATTACAATTAGTTTACTTTAATAAAACTCTAAATGTATAATGATCTGATAGATTTTTACACAATTGTACCGTATTTTTATGTTGTGTAGATTGCTCAAAGAGCACATACTACCAGTTGATAATGTGATGCCAGATTCTCGAGAGGAAGCAAGAAAGATTTAAGAAACTTGGGGATGGATTACAATTCGATCCACGCTTGTCCTAATGACTGCATTCTTTTTAGAGGGGAATACATAGACATGGAGAAGTGTCCGAAATGTGATTCCGAAAGATATTGAGTAGATCTCCACGGAACAAAAATTCCGCAAAAGGTTTTGCGACATTTTCCTCTGCTTCCTCGCATCAAGCATTTCTTCGAATGTAAGTCCATGGCCGCCCTAGCATCATGGCATGAGGAGAATAAATCTTCGGATGGTGTGCTACGAATTCCTGCAGATTGCGCAGCCTGGAAACATATAGATGGAACATGGTCGGATTTTGCCAGGGAAGCTCGAAATTTGCGCTTAGGCCTGGCTATGGATGGCGTAAATCCATTTGGTCAAAGATCAACATCTTACAGTGTATGGCCCGTTGTCATCGTCAACTACAACATTCCCCCGTGGTTGACTACAAGGAAGGAGCACCTATGGCTAAGCTTGATTGTGCCGGGGCGATATAAAGTGAAGAATATGGATGTGTATCTTCATCCCCTATTGGAAGAGCTACAACAATTGTGGATTGGCATAGAGGTGGTGGATATGAGCCGACACACAGGTCGACGAAATGCTTTGATCAGAGGCATTCTAATGTACATTGGAGAGTGGCTAGACGGATTTGATAAAGCCCGGGACACGCTATGGCGAACCATAGATTATGAGCGCATATCTGGAATTGTCATATGCAATCTCGGTGTTGAGAAGAAGATGACGGAAGATCTAGAGGCTAAAATCAACCGAGTTTTCATGCTTCACAATCCAGTCATGCAGAAGTGGATCTCACAATATGAGGATGCAAAGCAAGAGCGACAAAGGGCAAGAATCGAGTGGAGACAGGGAAGACGACCACCGATGCACTATCCGGCGGTTCTGGAGAGCCTACCAACATTCATGAGCTTAAGATGGTTGCACAACCAACTGAAAAGCGCACAATAGTGCAGTGAAGAAGTGACTGAGGAAGAGTGGGAGTACTCTAGGGGTTGTGCGACCACGGTAAGTTTGCAATGTAGGACTAGTAACTTTCTAGATGTTTGAACGGCCGCTCATAATCTTTGTTGGTTGTAGTATAAGTCATACACAGCAGCATGGTGTAAAGGTTGACATTTTAGGGTGGAACGGATCGACAAAAGACGTTCTACTCAAGATTGTGGAATCATGGAAAAATTTGAACAGTCTAGTCGACGACGGTCCTCTGATGCAGATCTTGTGGTGGAGGAACTTACTTACTTCGGCACGCTACAAGAGATTTTGAGGATCGATTATACAGGATTTTTTGTCGACTTGTTCGATGTGCAATGGTTCAAGATAATCATGGATGGTCGCAACGCTACTGTGCGTAGAGGAGAGTCTCGTTTTCTTGAAGTGGATTCAACTAAGAAATGGACTGACTTAAGAGACACTTTTGTACTACCCGAGCATTGTGAACAAGTAAGTATGTAAATAGTTAACGTGTGTTTTAGAATTTATGTGCTTGGAAGCTCTCATGTAAGTTATGTGTCTCTGGCAGGTGATATTTCATCCCACAAAGTCTGCATCAAACTCATGGTACGTCATAGAGGTAGCCCCTCGTAGTGCACGGACGTATGAAGGCTACCATGTGCCAATCACAACGGCATCAATGGAGGAGATCAGAGAAGATGCCCAGTCAGAAGCCGTGGAGGTGGTGCCAGATGAACATCAAGCTGCTACTCTCTATGGGGTGCATGCAGAGGATCTACAAAATGAAACAAAGGACATCTATTTAAACGGATAGCTCAATATAGATATAGGAAGTTATGCTCAGCTATGCGAGTATGAGAGAGAGATCTCTTAAAGCCATAAATATTGTATTTGAACTAGATGGCTCCGTTTTGTAAATTCACAGTTATGCACTTGCCTCTTTCATCACTCAAGTTGAATAGAAGAAGAACGCTTTATGTTGCTGCTAGCCTTTGAGCATTCCAAAGCTACAAGCACATTCAAGTTCTTGTACGATTCTCCGGCTCTTTAAGTATTTGCATCATTGCGTCATTGTATTTAATGGTCTTTGCGTCCACTCAGGTATGTATGCTCTAGGTATGTTCTCATTAGCAGAGATGAAGAGCACCTCCTCTCTCTCTCTCTCTCTCTCTCTCTCTCTCTCTATCTATCTATCTATCTACTTGTCCATGTTTTCTACTCCATTCATTCAATATTAAGTTTATATGTTCCTGTGTTTAATGCAGGTATGGATGATGAGGAGTTTCTTTCTTCTTTGTCATCCCAGCAGAGACAGTGGTACGTGGAGCGTCATCGCTCTGGCGCACCATTGCGCGTTCCTACTCCATCCGCATCTCCCTCTGTTTTGGAGTCCTCAGCGCGCTCTGAAGCTTCGGTGTCGACGAGACGATCTTCACACTCATCTAGGCACCGGCGCTCTAGTGGTGGCGGTGGCGGTGGCGGTGGCGGTGGCGGTGGCGGTGGCGGTGGCGGTTGTTGTGGGGGTGGCGCCACCGATGCTTTGACACCGCCTCGTGTTTGACGAGGCTCTTTACCCTCCCCTTCTTTGCCCGTCCCGACACCATCCGCGGCATCGCCCTCGACACCAGGTTTTGCGCGGCTGAGTGCCGTTTCCCCACAGCTACACACCACTAGCTACTCCTCCAGGAGTCACTCCAGTGGACACTCCTCGCTTCGGGGCTCAGACTCCAGTGGAGACACCTGGCGTCCGTACCCCCGTTGACACGCCGCCAGAGACCCCTGTCGAGACACCCAAGTTCACGCGTCAGCGGCGAGAGGGCTTGCCTTACTCCGTCCACTTCAGCGGCGCCATCATCTTGGATGATGACGGCAAGAAGGTGATTTCGCGCATGCACGGTCTTTGCTCTCAAGTGTTTAGACACTATATACTAAACACCTGGAGTAAAGTACCGAATGAATTAAAATACAGAGTCATCAGCATGCTTCATGATGAGTTTCCCATTCCAACACGGGATGACCGCTTCAATGAAGATGTGATAAAGGTTCGAAGGCGCGAGTACTGCAAGCATAAGCGTTCCGAAGTGCAAAAAGCAATCAAGCATGGATGGAACAGACCAGATTGGTTGGCCAAAGAAGATTGGAAGCATGCGAAGAAAGAAGCGCGCGAGAATCCCGAAAAGTGGAAGCAACAGAAGGAGGCAGCCAGAGCGCGAGTAGAGGCAGGGAGCTCGCACCACTTGGGGAGCGGCGGGTGGGCATTATTTGAGGCCGATTTTGTAAGTGTTTTCGCATCTATGTTCGATAGTTTAGGGTTTATGGGATTTGAAATTCTAACATAATGGATTCTTTGTATGTTTTGGCATTGGTCGTTTACAGGACGTGATCCCACTCCGTACAGTGAGTACGCAGGCAGGAAGGGCTTAAACGCCCTTATAGACATCCTGACTTCTCACGGCGGCATGGTTAGTATTAGGGTTTATTCTTTTTTATTTATTGCATTGTTTTATAAACGTCGCTCGCTATATGTTTATACTTACAAAAAGCTATCTTATTGTTTTTTTTTTGCAGAATCCGACAGATACGCTGCTTGGACGCGATGAGATGTCTGATTAGACGACGTCAGCTTAGCCATAGCTAGATAGCATTAGTTTCTTTTTGTCCTAGCTTATGTATCATGAGACCATGTAACTATGTATTTTTGAAATCCATGTATATGTTTTAAATAATGACAATGGTTTGTAACTATTACATTTGCAATGATTAACAATCAAGTGATTTTGCTGCTGTGTACAATTGTCATTTATTTACTTCCATCAATTCACGCTTGTCATTTTTGTATCTTTATTTTGCAAACAATACGTACTATGGATGATGGAGTTAATGATTATATTGTCTTGTGGGTGACTATTTTGGGTCTATATTTACCTTTGCACTTTTTTTCAAAGGTAAATAGACTAATGAAACATTTAATATGGCAACCAAAAATTTTTAATCTCGGGCGTCGCTATGGGCGTCGCTACATGAGGCTCTGCAGCATCGCTATAAGCGTCGCTATCTATGACTCTGCAGTGTGGCTATATAGCAATGCTTATAGCGACGCTAACAGCGACTACTATAGCGACGTTTCCGTATCGACGCTAATAGAGACGCTTTTAGCAACGCCGGGGGTTTTAAAAACCCAATGTATTTTCGTCGCTATAAGCGTCACAAGAGCACACAACCTCTTGTAGTGAGGAGGACAATGGAAGAAGCTCAGACATTGAGGGAAAGGCTCTGTCAACAGAAGCATGATGACAAAACAAACCCGAGGAACCGAAGCTAATGATGAGAAAGAGGAGGAATAATCAGAAAACATTCCACTACTACGCAAGCAAACAGTTGCTCTAGAAAGGATCAAGCAGCAGAAAAGATAGGAAGCTAAAGAAAAACGTGAGATTGCCAGTGCCATGCGGCAACAAATCCATAACAAACTCAAGCAAAAAATGGACCAAAGGGAAAAAGAAGAAGCAAAGAAGCCATGCGTGCCAGTGCCATGCGGCAACAAATCCATAACAAACTCAAGCAAAAAATGGAGCAAAGGGAAAAAGAAGAAGCAAAGAAGCCATGCGTCGATGATCTTGAATCATTTGGCGAATCTATTTGAAGCAAAAAAGAGGAAAATAACTTGCAAGGGGAGGAACAGCAAGACACCCAGGACCACCAAGGTCAAGACTTTGGTTCTCTTAAGGACATTGGGGTACCTCCAAAGACTGTGGTAAAAGAGAAAGAAAAAGTTGAAGACTTGCCAGAGCAAGCAGCGGAGAAAAGGCAGTCGGAACTAAACACAGATCAAGAAATGGAGGCCACACAAACAAAGCCTACCACAACCTCTGCCTCTCTAGAAGATCCGAAACAGAGAGAGAAGCAAACCGATGAGGCTAAAAAATTGGATCAGGGCCAAAAAAGCCAGTACAGACCAAGATCGTATCGATCACAAGCTGCACTGGAGGAAGGAGTGGAAATAGTCAAGTCCTTTGACATTGATGCTCACTTAGAGCATATCAAGCTCCAGTTTCAATGTCAAAGGGCTCTTTACAATCTGTCCGAGCTGGAGTTAGAAGAACAAAGAAAGAAGAATCTAAGGTAGCAACAGATTCCCTGCAACTAAAGCAAAGAATAGAGGCATTAGAGAAAGCACAACTCCAGGCATAATCGGAGTTGCAAAGAAACAAGAAAATGTAGCCTAC
Organism: Adiantum capillus-veneris; assembly: GCF_014529385.1. NCBI lineage: Eukaryota > Viridiplantae > Streptophyta > Polypodiopsida > Polypodiales > Pteridaceae > Adiantum > Adiantum capillus-veneris. The sequence continues at coordinate 107,734,273 of NC_140941.1, forward strand.
TATTACAAAGAGGTGCAACAGTTTAACGAGGCAAACTCCACACTGCAAGTCAAGCAGCAACGTCTCGAGGAGGAGCTAACCAAAGAAAGAGAACAAAATGAGAAGTTGTAAGGCTTGTATGCTGTGGTTAGCAGATCTCTGACTTAGCTCCTTGCCATACAAGAGACCCCCTCCTCCTCAACAATGACTGCAAGATCTACCTCCTTAAACCAAGAGATTAAAGATTTAAAAGAAGCCCTGGTTCAGGAAAATTATGATAGACAGATCATGACAGTAGGACATAAGGCCCTATAACGAGCCAAAGATGAAGAAATCGATGAATTAAGGAAGAAGTTGGTTGAGGAAAGAGGGGACTTAGAGACTCTGAGGTCCAATCAAACAAAGCATCAACAGGCATCATTCGAACTTGAGCAAGAACGAGGATTTGAACAGTCCACGTTTGAAGCTCATCAAACAGAGGTTCCCACTACCATTACGGGAAAAGTAACACAGGAATCTGCAAATCCACCCACGACATCCACTTTGGAGTCGGCCAAGGACAAAATTTAGCACTGGATCTCAGAAGTAAAGGATTACTCGCACAAAGCCTATATGCAGTATGAAATGAAAGTGCTGGAATCGGCTGCCCTCCTCATGAATACTCCAGATGATGTGGTAAAGAATCTTGGGCATGAGATGATCGCCCTGCCCCACTAATGCGGCAAGAGGTTAGGTTATGGCAGCAAAAAATGCTACCAGAACTTACACCAAATAGCTGAGGGGATAACAGGGAGGTTATTGTCACAGCACTTCAGATTCAGACAATCATTGATAATCAACCACTCTGGCAAAAGAAATGGTTTGCCAACAGATGAAACGTATTATAGGAATGCTCCCCAGCATCTCAGGATCGACCCAACTTATTGTCCCATCAATAGATGAAAATCCTGGGACAGCTTTTACACTTGGAAAAGCAAAACGCTGGCAGTGTTGAACTACCCGGTAATCACAAAGCCACTCAATAACAACCCCACCGTCCTAGTAGTATATGGTTCAAACTCTCAAAGGGGTAATCAACATGATGAAGGAGATCCCGAATCTCGCATGTAAAATGCTTGCGAAGATTGCGAAGATTGCCAAGATGCTCATAACCTGCATTACGACTTTCAATGATATAGAAGCAACAGAGCATCCCTAGCAAATCTTTATCGAAGTCGCGAGAGTCATTTGTTGGAATATGGAGACAAAAATCCCAAGCAAGAATGTCATCATGGGATTATATGCAAGAGTCATGTTCCTACCCTCTCATTACATGCAGACCTTTAAAGAGGCGTTCATGACAGGTTTCTTTGAAGTGGACTCCTCCATATTCAATCCCATGACAAAAGATATGCCAGCACGTCACATCGCCTATCAAAGTACTCTTAGCAACAATCCTTTCAAACAGCTGGCCACCAAAGTAGAGATTGAAGCAAGAGCTCAGAAGTTCAGAAACTTCACTTCGACGCTCGAGAGAAGACTGTAGCCTACACTCAGAGACGTCTTACACGAGGAAGTGCAATGAATAGGAAGTGGGGAATGTTTGGTGGATACAGGCGTATGAACACCAAACCTTGTAAACACTCACTCAATATTTTGAAAGAAGCCGTGTATTTCAGCCTATGATGATTTGTAATTGTTATGTAATTTGACAATACCCTCTCAACCTCTCTGAATCTACACCTTGTAAGTGGCCGAATGGCCGTGGGAAAGCTCCCTTAACTTTTAAGTCAAAACCCTTAGTTTGGACTGAGGATATATCATTAGCTTGGAAGATTTGAAAAAGTTCACTGTGAGAGCTTCTTGCTGCTACAAATTGTAATCCTCCTTTCTCTTGGACTGGTAATAATAGAATTCATTTCTGAATAGCACATTGTGTTCCTTGTCTCTTGCTCTAAAATCTAAGTGTAATCATTTTCAATTCTGTTGTGGTTTGCGATGCTTTGCTTGTGAGCTAAATGCATTGATTTGAAGGTTAAAATGGTTGTTTTTTTATGTTTTGACCATGGATAAGTGCTTCTATGCTTAAGGGGGACCTTTTCGAGTACTTCTATTTCAGTTTTTTGCACATTTTTGTGATGGATTGTGATTTATGTACCTTCCTAGATAGTGACAGAACTTGTTAGGATTGTGCCCCTTGGTTTTGTGATACCTCTCCTTAAGTTTCGTTGCACTCCGAATTCGTTTGGATGCCAAAAAGGTGTGATGACCTAGAGTGGTGAGATTAGACGCATACTGATTTTTTGACTAGGAAGTGGTTGATTTGCTTTTGTTGTAAAATGAGTAGCCCTCTGAGTTCACTTTGGTGAGATGACACTCTCATTAAGTCTACGTGCCCCATCCCGAGTCACTTCCTTGCATATTGACATTATGCTAGTACAAAAGAGCTATGCTGCAAACATCCATCGCGGCGACCCGTTAACAACAATGAAGATGGAAAGCTTCATGCATCACAAGCATAACATAGACCTTGTAAAAAGCATTAACCATACCCGGCCTCATTCGCAAGGCCTCAAATACCTTGAAAGGTGGAGAGAGCTAGCGGCGGGGAATGAGGATAAGGAAGAGGAAGAAGAAACATTCATAGGAGAAAGAAATAGTTTCTCACTTATCTTCACTCTTCTTGCTTAGCATACATAATAGCATAGTAATGAAGATGGAGAAGATGGCAAGCTTAAGCATAGAGTGTTGGGGTAGACGGGGGGTAGACTCTCAACTTCTCTACAATCTTGGAGAAGGAGATGGATCTCTTGCACTTTGCAACTCACACAATGAGAGAGAGAGAGAGAGAGAGAGAGAGAGAGAGAGTGTGTGTGTGTGTGTGTGTGTGTGTGTGTGCGCGCGTGCGTGCGCGTGTGGGTGTGTGTGTGTGTGTGTGTGTGTGGGAGAGTATACCCCCCTAAGCTAGCCCCCTCCTTGCTTTGGTCGACCCCCTCTTCTAGCACTAGCTTGCACTGGATTGGACCTCCTCTAGCTTGGCCAATCACATGCTTAGTGCATATCAAGCAACAAGGGTAGCCTTGGGAAAAGTGTCCCCCTTTCCCCTTTGTGAGAGAGGACTTAATAAATACAAAAAAAATAATTAAATTAACTAAATTATCATTGGATCCCTTGGGAGGCCAACCAATAGGCTTTAGGCACACTATGAGGGAAACATGAAGAGGAGCTTGACAAGTGTCACAGTTGCTTTCTTTGTACCAATCTTGCCTTGCGTGAGGGGGTGTGTGTTCTCTCTGTAGATCCTACAAAGAGGGCCCACCCCCTCATGAGTAGGAATATGCATTGACTTTTTGAACACCTCAAGCACCTTCGTCATAAAGCACCTTAGTCATTAACAATCTCAAGAACCTTAAGCACCTTAGTTAGCAATAACGACAAGTACCTCAAGCACCTTAGTTAGCAATCATGACAAGCACCTCAAGCACCTTAGCCAAAGCACCACAATCACCTCAAGAACCTTAGCCAGCAAGCACGACAAGCACCTCAAGCTTGGGCCAGGTTCCCACCTCAAGCACAGCCCTAGCTTACCTAAGCTCAAAGGACTTTTCACACTAACCCTTGGTGGTCTTTAATGAAGCTAACCCTAAGGTCTTTGACCTCCATTAGCTAGCCTTGCTCTTTGACAAACCATCTCTCATTTGGTCCCCTTTACCATTGGCCCCGTGTTGAGATAGATATGTAAGCACATGTCTATATTCTAACCCTTGTTCGAGTTTCTTATCCCACATTAAATGATCAATTTAGTATAAGAAAATCATTTGGGTAGGTTAGATATTAGATTTTATGACATATGTAGCATGATATGCTCACCAATTCTAAATTTAGGAGAGTCTAGACATGATTTAGAAGGTTTATGCCCACATAGAAACTCGACGATAGAGGGGATGGTAGCCAAGATCTTCACCAAGCCATGGAGGAGAATTAGGAGATCCACTTACATGGCATGCCTAGTGTACATATTGGCATAGTTAATCAGTTCCTTATACCCAGTGCATGCTATATGACATTTAGTCATGAAAAGTTTTGTAATGATGCAATTGAAACTTTTTAATTGATGTTTTCTCCATGAATAATACGTTATTCATTTGCCTAAACTAATGGTACATAATGGTAGGTTCTCTATTATATTCATTGTGGCTAGATTCCTTCAGCTCAATAATGACTTCCTCCATGGGTTGCGATATTCTGCATCAACCAAAAGATCCTCTATTTGATGTGAATCTATTCCACACCCTTTAGGGGTTCAATTTTGTAATTGACGATCTATACCAAGAGATCAGCTTGTAATGGAAATGGCCTATGAACTTTGAGAATAGCAGCATTCGGAGAATTAGAGTGAGCATTTTTGTGAGGCTACTATGAGAACATAGAGGGTGAACTTAATTAGCGGTAGCAACATAACCATGATACTTAATTAACTTGGCATGAACAATACTTTTGCAAGAGAGAGAGTTTAGAGAACTTGACAACAGTTGAGGACCAGATTTATGTGGAGCCGGTCCCTCCTCCAATAGACTTTTGTATTATAGATTCTCCCATCAAGAGAGACTTGGTACAATACAATCTTTGTGCTCCTTGTGACCTACATGAGGGAAGCTTCATGCATCACGAGCATAACATAGAATTTGTAGAAAGCATTAACCATCCCCGGCCTCACTCCCAAGGCCTCAAACACCTTCAAAGGTGGAGAGCTATCGAGGAATGAGATTAGGGAAGAGGAAGAAGAAAAATTTATACGAGAAAGAAGTAGTTCCTCACTTATCTTCACTCTTCTTGCTTAGCATACGTAATAGCATAGTAATGAAGATGGAGAAGATGGCAAGCTTAAGCATTGGAGCATGGCTCTTGGTTGGATTTGCATTCCATATCCAAGAGTGTTGGTGTAGGCTCTCAACTTCTCTACAAGCTTGGAGAAGGAGATGGAGTTCTTGCACTGCAACTCACACAAGGAGAGTGTGTGTGTGTGTGTGTGGGAGAGGATACCCCCCAAGGTAGCCCCCTCCTTGCTTTGGTGGAACCCCTCTTCTAGCACTATCTTGCATTTGATTGGACCTCCGTTAGCTTGGCCAATCACATGCTTAGTGCATATCAAGCAACAAGGGTAGCCTTGGGACAAGTGTCCCCCTTTTCCCTTTGAGAAAAAGTACTTGATAAATGCAAAAATAATTAATTAAATTAACTAAATTATCATTGGACCCCTTGGGAGGCCAACCAATAGGCTTTAGGCACACTATGAGGGTAACAGGAAGAGGATCTTGACAAGTGTCCTAGTTGCTTTCTTTGTACCAAGCGTACCTTGTGTGAGGGTGTGTGTGTTCTTTCTCTAGATCCTACAAAGAGGGATCGCCTACTCATGAGTATTATGAAGGAAAATGAAGGGGAGGAGCTGGGAGCACAACAGAAGAAGAATACGCACACACACACACTCACACACACACCACCATAGCCACACACACAGGTTGAAGGGGGAGAGCCAACGTACTGTATGCCCCCTTTCTTTCTTCTCTTATCTTATGCACTAAGGCACAATACACATTGTACTTAGTGTTAGTGGCTCACACAAGTGTATAGTTGTACACTTAGGGCTAGTGGCAGTTAGTGATGGGTGGTCGGCCACATGGCCATTAAACCTAACATTCTCCCACTTGATGGCCAATGTAGGAGACTATAAGAATGGAAGAGAATTACTCTTCACCCAATGCCCATCAACTCACGACAGTGCTGAAACTGATGGCTGGAGAGACTCTTAGTGAGTGCAACCGCTGTGTTTTCTGACGTAGGAATCTTCACTAAATCAAGGCTCTTGTTTGCCAGGCATTCACGAGAGACTGAAGTGATAACGCACATCAATGTGTTTCGCTCTAGAATGAAACACTGGATTATTAGCCATGGCAATAGCACTCTGACTATCACAATGAAGAACTGGTGTACGCTGCTCCAATCCAAGATCTTTCACTAGGCGAGCAAGCCAGATAGCTTCTTTGCATGCTTCACTCAATGCAATATACTCTACCTCTGTGGTGGTAGAAATGGATGTACAATCTTGAAGAACAAATCTCCAAGAAATAGCAGAACCAGCAAATGTGTAAATCCAACCTGTTGTTGATTTACAACTGTCAACACAGCCTGCATAGTCACTGTCTACAAATCCCTGAATGGATGACTCTCCACGACCATAGCATAATTGTCTATCTGCAGTGCCACTCGAGTATCTAAGCATCGACTTGACAGCATCCCAATGCTTTTTACCAGGATTAGACATAAATCTGCTGACAACTCCCACTGCATGTGAAATGTCAGATCTTGTAGACACCATGGCATACATGAGACTACCACAAGCTGAAGCATAAGGAATTTTAGCCATCGCAGCTTTTTCCTCAGTAGATTTGGGACACTTGTTCTTGCTAAGTTTCAAATATGCAGGCAATGGAGTACTCAAGGCCTTCCCCTTCTGCATGTTGAAACGATCAAGAACCTTGTGCACATACTCTTTTTGAGAAAGGTACAACAACCTCTTCTTACGATCGCGAGTAATGCACATACCCAAAATGTGATTGGCTTCACCCAAATCTTTCATGTCAAATTGACTTTTCAGCTTAGTTTTCAAGTCAGCAATGTCCTTCTTAGAATGACCAGCAATAATCATGTCATCTACATAAAGGATAAGCATAATAAGTTGTCCATTTGGTTGTCTTTTCACGTAAAGACATGGATCCTCATTACTGCACTTATAGCCTAGGGAACGCATAAATGCATCAAACTTTTGATACCATTGTTTGAACGATTGCTTCAAGCCATAGAGACTTTTCAGAAGCTTACAGACCAAATGTTCCTTGCCCTTGAGCACAAACCCTTCAGGTTGCTGCATATAAATCTCTTCCTCGAGATCACCATGTAAGAAAGCTATAATGACATCCATTTGATCAAGCTCCATATCTTCAGTGGCAACCAAAGCAAGCAACATTCTTAGTGTCGTTATCTTGACCACTGGAGAAAAGATTTCCTGGAAATCTACACCATATTATTTCTTGAAACCTTTGGCCACTAAAGGAGCTTTGTAATTCTCAACATTGGATGCAATCTTCTTCTTGTAAACCCATTTACAAGGCAAAGCTTTCCTACCTTTTGGCAATGGAACAAGTTCCCATGTTTTGTTCTTTGCAATACTGGATAGCTCCCTCATCTGTCAGCAACACAAAGTCCACGCCTGGAACAAACCGTTCTAGCGGATGTGAGACTCTTTGAGGTCTCCTTGGCTGATCAGAGCTTGTACTAGCCTATGTAGTAATTGGCTCTGGAGCTATCTGTGTAGGAGGTGATACATCAAAAAACGTCACTTTTCGGAATTCAACCTCTTTCGTTGGCTGCCTATGCATCTTGGTCTCATTGAAGACAACATCATTGCTACGGATTATTGATCGACTTTTTGGATCCCATAAATGATAGCCAAATTGACCATCTACACCATAGCCAATAAAGATGCATTTCTAGGACTTAGGGTCAAGCTTAGCACGCAACTCCTTGGGTACATGTGCATAAGCTTCGCAGCCAAATGTACGGAGTTTCTCATAAGACAACTTATGTCCTAACCATAACTCCAAAGGTACACAAAACTGTAATGAAGCATGTGGTGATCTATTGATCAAGTACATGGCTGTGTATAATGCTTCAGCCCAAAACGCTTGCGGTAAATTAGCATGTGATAGCATAGACATAATACGCTCTTGGATGGTCCTATTCATTCATTCTGCAACACCATTTTGTGCAAGGGTATAAGGAGTTTTTAACTCACGCTTAATTCCCCTACTTGAACAGAAGTCGATAAACTCCCTAGAGACATATTCTCCACCATTGTTTGAGCGCAAAGCTTTCAACTTATGTTCAGACTGAGTTTCAACACTCGATAAGAACTTCTTGAAGCAAGAAAAGGCTCATATTTAGACTTCATGGCGTAGACCCAAACATGTCGTGTTGCATCGTCAATGAATGTAACATAATAGGATGCACCACCATGGGATTTAGAAGGCATAGGCCCACAAAGATCACTATGCACAAGCTCTAAGGGTTTTCTTTCTTTGTCAAAAGAATGTGTACGATGTGTCCGTGTTTGCTTTCCATATTGACAGTGCTCACAAAACGGAAAATCTAAAAATGATAAAGACGGTAAGTAGACCAAACGAGAAAGAGTTTCCATTCCCTTCTTTGACATATGACCTAACCAACTATGCCACAAAGCAACAGTTGGCAGCTCGGTTATAGAAAGAACACTGTTCTTGCCAGATACATAAAGAGGATAAAGTGTACCAACTTTAGAACCATGGGCTAAAATAAGATTATTTTTTGCAATACGCCAAGATTGCTGATGAAAAGTGACTTTGTAACCCAAGTCATCAAGACGTCCAACCGAAATCAAATTTCGTGTCAAAGATGGAACATGACGCGCATTATGTATGGTAAACCTCACCCCTTTTGCCATAACCATGGCAATATCACCTATGCCCACAATGTCACAAGAGTAGTTGTCACCTAGCGTAATAGTGCCAATGGTTTCCTCATATGTAGTAAACCAATGCCTATGAGGTGTGACATGCAACAAAGCGCCCGAATCAAGAATCCATGTAAGGGACACTTCACCACTAACAAGTAGCTCTGCAGGCATAGAACTCTGCAAAGATAGAGTTTCTTGTGCATCATAAAATACATCATTATTTTTAGTCAACATATTGATGTCTTGTGCATCACAATCATCTTGCACTATGTTCAGTTCTTCAATTTTAACTGAACTCTTTGGTTTCTCCTCTTTATCATCATTGTCTTTGCCTTTGCCTTTACCTTTGACACACTTCCAAGCATAACAATCCTTCTTTATGTGACCAAACTTATCACAATAATGGCATTGAACATTGCGACGACGAGGAGACTCTGATCTACCCTTTGAAGCATCTCTATTGCCCTCTTTCTTGGATTCACGATTCCAAGAACGACCTTTATGATGTTTTCCATCCTTTTGCTCATAATGAGCTTCGCCATGATGCGAGCTACCAATAGCCTTGTGGCAAATTTCCTCTGACAAAAGAGAACTAGTGATATCAATGTACACTAGCGTACCATTAGGAGCAGAGTTACTGACAGCTGTGCAAAAGATATCCCATGAGGGTGGCAACGAACAAATCAAGAAGGTTGCTTTCATCTCATCATCAATATTGATCCGTTGTGCACGAATCTGGGCAAATAGAGAATCAAAGTCATTAATATGAATGGCAACACTGGCTGACTCTTTCATGCGAAGATTAAACAATTTTTGCATCATGAAAACCTTATTACTTGTCGTATCCTTTTCATAATTGTTGCATAACTTTTGCCATAAAGCATAGGTAGATTCACATTCTAGCATTGAAAGTACACTAACTCAACAAGGTGCAATCTAATAGTAGATCTGCATAGCTCATCAAGCTCCTCCCACTGAAACTGAGTCAAATTCATCTCTTCAGTCCGTGTCGCATAAATAATAGGCAATTTATGTTTCTTTTGGACAAGAACATCTTGCATCTGATTCTTTCAAAGCTAAAAATTAGTGCCATCAAACTTCTTTATGTCATAAATGCCACGGTCTTTGCTAGTAGAGATGGTGACAAAACTACCAAAAGATTCTGGGAAAATTTCGACAGAGTCTCCTTTGTATTTGGGACTATGTCAACCAAAATACGAGACAAAATGACCAAGTATGTCACTCACAAAGCATAGAAGAGAGCAATGCTTCTCAAAAGCACATTGTATAGAGACCAACTGAGGCGCATAAACAGTCAAACTGACCATAGACCACCAACTCGGCGTCAAAAGCACCTATACCACTCTATACATGTCATATGGCAAGGCCTCGTAAGGGATGCTCCAGCTACCTATATCACCGAAGGTATCTCCACATTTGAGAATACCCCAGCTCAATGAAAACCTCACTCTATCGACCCTCAACAATGTAGGTTATGCAGCAAAAACATATAGCCAAGTCTCAGAAATGGCTATCTTCCAGACCAAGTCTCAGAAATGGTCGGGACTGTCGTACTAGCCAAAAGATGGCTCCACAAAAGCGTACAATGGTAGTATACACAAAGACGTACAAGTCTGTCAAGATGCTCAAACAGGTGGCAAAAGATGTGCCTGCAACTAAACATCCCTTCGAGGAGTCAATCCACTCTCAAAAGAGCTCAAACACTGTCAAAAGTGTCAACATATGCATGTACGCATAAAAAACTACTCCCACTGGAACCATAATATCGTAAGCACTAAATCCTGTAGCCTGTGAGTTGATGCCAATGTCGTAGTCAAAGCCAAAAGCGAGGTCAATAAGCACAAAGAAAGCTAACCAAGCCACTCTATGTACCTGTATCTGTACATGTAGTCGAAGAAGACAATGCTGTCAAGCTCCCACTCTATGTGTGTGTGTATGAGGCCACTCCTAAAGAGGCTACACACTCTCGAATGAGCCGTGGGCTCTCGTAGATGGAAGAGACTGCAACAATCGTACTTGTAATCTATGGAAGCAATGCAGCACAAACTACCACAAGAGGGCTGAAAAATTCAGCTCCTGAACCGTAGCTCGAATGGGGTTTTTGATGCCTCGAATGGCTCCAAAAGGGGGGTAAAACACTAGGACACCTGGTGGAAACGCTCTCGGGAAGCTGAACTTGCCAATGGCGAAATCAGAATCCTGTTTGCACTCTTGAAAGTGCACGTGCAAACAAAAATGATTTCGAGAATGAAACCGCTCTGATACCAGATGAAGGAGAGGAGCTGGGAGCACAACGGAAGAAGAATACGCACGCACACACTCACACACACACCACCATATCCACACACACAGGTTGAAGGGGGAGAGCCAACGTACTGTATGCCCCCTTTCTTTCTTCTCTCATCTTATGCACTAAGGCACAATACACATTGTACTTAGTGTTACTGGCTCACACAAGTGTATAGCTATACACTTAGGGCTAGTGGCAGTTAGTGATGGGCGGTTGGCCACATGGCCATTAAACCTAACAGAAAACTCTCTCCTTTCATAAGCTAAATTCCTTTGAATCTAAAGTAAGTACTAGACTCTTTGACATGATCTCCTTGAAAGATAATATAGACTTGAACCACACATTAATCTGGTCCATCCAGCTTAATAAACTGGCCACAGTTGATGGCCGCTGCCCCCAACACAAACACATGATTCCAGCTCCTGCCTCACTCGGTTGATCACACTTGTACACATGGCCCTTCAAGAATCCCATTGGTTGCCTTCGTGATGCCATTTTTGAACCTCAATATTGTCATGATTCACATTTCCAATCCAACTTTCCTTGTACTTTTTACCACCGGCACTGGCACAAACACATGAGGGTAGTTTGTTGTCTCCTAATGAACCCATCCGTTCAAAGTATGGGGAATCTAGAAAGATACCCTTGAGTCATGACTTGTTCAAGAGATATAGAGGACAGCTCACTCCCTTATTGTTAAATTGGTTGGATGGAACTTGTAGCTAGAGAGTTATAGAGAAAAAACTACTTCAAACAAGAAAGTCATGTTTGTAACTAGAGAGCTATAGGGGGAAGGCCACTTAAAAGAATAAATAGTCAGTATTGAAGATGATGAAACAGGAAACAGAAGGAAGACAGCAACTCAGAGTAGGAAGAAGATGGAGAAGGAGAAGACAAAGAGCTTGTGTACGAGATCTCTGTAGTCTATCTCTCTGTATTAGAATAATAGTGTATACAAACTCAGAGCTACAAAGCTTATATGAAACCCTAAGAGATAAGGTGTCCTTTCACACCAAGTGTCCAGGGGGAAAAACCCAGTGGGAGTTGCAAGGAATCCAGTATTTCATGCAAGAACAAAGCACATAGAGGTTCACTACCACTATGTCAGGGAAAGGCTACATGCAGGGGAGATCACACTAACTTACTGTCCTACACAGGATAGCATTGCAGATCTATTTACGAAGGCGTTATCACGAGAAAAGTTTGAAGCTTTCCGAAAAGCTTTGGTCTTACTCTCATACACATGATGATCTGCTACCTTGTACGGATTCACACTATCACTACAGGGGGGATTTGTAGACATGTAGTAGTGTTAGTGTGTATACGCGCTTCACCAGGGGCACTTTTCTCCCACTGGGTTTTTCCCCCTAGACACTTGGTGTGAAAGGACACCTTATCTCTTAGGGTTTCATATAAGCTTTGTAGCTCTGAGTTTGTATACACTATTATTCTAATACAGAGAGATAGACTACAGAGATCTCGTACACAAGCTCTGTGTCTTCTCCTTGTATTAGAATAATAGTGTATACAAACTCAGAGCTACAAAGCTTATATGAAACCCTAAGAGATAAGGTGTCCTTTCACACCAAGTGTCCAGGGGGAAAAACCCAGTGGGAGAAAAGTACCCCTGGTGAAGCGCGTATACACACTAACACTACTACATGTCTACAGTCAGACTACTTGTCATTAGAGATTCAAACATTATTGACTGTAGGTGTAGGTTGAGGCAATAGAGCTCAAACATGGCACTTATACTCCTCTAGAGGTGCTTGATTGGAGCGCCATTATTAAGTGTAGCACAAGGTGACTGTTGACATCTATGAACCCCTATTTATATGTACATAGAACATGTAATAGTTGTTGCAAGGTGCTTAGACATGTAGAAGTTGTTCCAAGGTGCTTCTAACTTGTTCTCATGCTATCAAGAGCTAGCTAAGGTAGAAGGCCTTAGTTGACACACACAGGGGAAGTATTCAATAGCTTGGCAGCCACATGCATCCATGAGAAATTAGCAATGGAGCTTTAAGGGGTGTGGTCAGCAAGGGTATGTGAGGGGTCATAGAGTAGTTACACTATGCTAGGATAGGTAATCTATAAGGGTGGGGCAAAGACTTTAAGGTAAAGGCAAATCATAGTAGTGTCATGCCAAGGGCCAGAGGCTAGGAGGGTCAGTTTGAACAGCTCAAGGGTGCCTATATAAAGGCAATGGATAGGCAAAAAGTGTAGTTTCAAACGTCCCCTAGTCTTAGATTGGTATCAAAGACATGAAGTTATTTTTAAAAATATTTCATGCATGACGGAGCTCTTAGTTGGGGGGATCTTGAGAAAGGCGACCACATGCAAAGCCGCTTAGGGGAAGAGAGACAGGTTCACAGCCACTGGTGCGACCATGACCAAAATGTTATGTGTTTACCTATGTGGGATCCTACTGCTGGAGAGAGCAAAAAATTTGGTTTCATGAGCCCAAGATCTTAATATTTGTGGAAGAAGCCACCATCTTCTCTCTCTCTCTCTCTCTCTACAGAATCAGCAGGGTGCACCATAGCTCACAAGCTCGTAATTTTCCCATTAAGACTTTTTGGCTACAAAATCACCAAACCTCCAAGTGAAGGTAGCCAAGGCACGTTACGGAAAAGAGAAGATCTGAGATTGCTGCAAATTTAACAAAAACACAAGTTCAGGCAATTCATATAATTTTAGCAACTTACGAAAGGTCAAATCACCATCCAAGTAAGCTGTCATTCAAGCTTTCAACCACCAAAGAAATATCAACCATGGGTTGACTCATAATAAGACGATAACTGAAAAATCCTTGCGATCTTTGAGCTCACAATTCTTAGCAGTCCGATTAGACACGGTCTTCTCTAACGGGCTTTCTTGAAATCGGCAAAACTTGCACTTGGATGAGGCTTTAAACAAAGATTTGCAATCAACATTGACAATTGACTAGCTCTTCCAATATCAATTTAGTAAGGCTCGTCGATTTCCTTGACGCTTGTATTTTGATTTTGCAAGGCAGATTCTTCAAGATATTTATTAATTTTGCTTTAGTACACCGTCCATCATACCCCATGTTTGTTTCACTAGACATGGAGCTTTCAAAGAATCACCTTTTTTATTTTTAACTTTCTCCAAGGGTTTCGACTCCTCCTCCCCATAGTGTGCTTGAAATTCTAGAGGATACTAGTAATTTGCCCGAAGCAAAGGAGTACATCACACAACATGATCTCCAAAATGTTGATGACAAGTTTTGTAAATTGGCAGGTCGAGTCCAATTGCTCGACACACACACGTGGAGAAACTTACGGAGTTGATCGCCTCTTTTATCTCAAAGTATGCAGTAGCTACCCATAGGGAAAAGGTTTTTGGCAAAGTCGCCAAGAAGAGACTTACAACTATAGATTTTATCAAAGAAAAAGTGAAATTATGTTTTGACTTCTTAGGACAACATCAAAACAAACATTGTCCCCATCCACTTGATTCATAGGACTTTAATGGATGTTGCTAATGAGTTGCCAACCATCTTTTATATGCCATCTAGTAGGTATCTCCTTTTTCAGGTATTTGTATAGGATGCAATAGGCTGATAGATATAGCATTTTTAGTCAAGAAATTGAAAATGTTGCTTTTATTCTTTGATTCTCTAAAGGGTTGTTTGTGTTAAGTATGGAGCTTTATTTACCCCTTGTAATTTTTTGTGGTAAAAATGCACATTTGTAAAGCCCTCATTATGAGGAGAAGCCATCGTGCGTGAAGGAAAATCACTCGCCGAAAACCAAAATTTTCAGAGCCAATCTCAATTCACGCCGGAATATTCCTTTTTGCCGAAATATTATGGCCGGACGACGACCGAAAAGTGGTCGAAAAATGATCCGTCGGTTGGCCGGTTGGCCGGTGGTCGAAAGTCAATGGCTGGTGGTCGGGGTGGCCGAATTCAAAAGCGGACTTGTCTTCTCAAGGGCGGCCACACATGGGTGGATTGGAGGGTCCGATTTGGGCTTATCTACACAAGGGCGGCTACACATGGCTGCCTCTCATGAGAGAGGGCAGCACTTTTGGCCTATAAAAGGAGGCCATTTCTACACACATTTCATAGTGTGTGAAGTTGATGCAACAAGGTGAATGTGAGGTGGTGAGAGTGAAGCAAGGTGGGAGCTCTATTAAGGGTATAATCCCTTTGTAAACTACTTCTTGTTTTGAAGTACTAAAGCCATTGAGTGGCTGCTTTCCCGTGGACGTAGCCCACATTGGGTGAACCACGTATATCGTGTGTTCTCTCTCTCTCTCTCTCTCTACTCTAATCTCTTGTGTGTGAAATATATCTCTCTCCATTAAGTAATCTACTCAAATATCTATTTAGCTACGTCTTATTTCCTAACAACTAGTATTACAGCAAGGTTTACTAGTAGCTAAATTATATCAAGGAAAGGATTTCTTGAATTGAGTGGGAGTTATGGAAGAAGAAGGGAAGCTCAAGATTGAGAAGTTCAACGGTAAAAACTATCAACATTGGAAGATGTAGATTGAAGACTATCTCTACCAGAAGGACCTCTATTTGCCACTAGGCGGTCTTGCGAAGAAGCCCGCAACAATGGAAAATGAAGCATGGATTGTCCTTGATCGAAAGGAACTAGGAACAATCCGGTTAAGCTTGGCGTTGTCAGTCAGGAGTTTTTTGGAGCAAGGGATTGCGCATATGTACATACACATGCATGGTGCATCAAATAAAGAATTGCCCATTTTCCAGAGCCAGGTGGTTACGTGGGGCCCACATGTGTACAGGTAGGACAGCATGTACATAGTGCATCGATTTTCACTATCACCAGTACCAATATGTTTTTTCTACAATAATGAGGAGTTTATAGCGCGTAAAACTTCTTGAGGAAGCTATCCGCGGGCCGACGCCATGAGGTAAGCAAGTGCATCAGATGGCATCTAGTGGTGTCAGGAGGGCGAACGGGGTCAATATTTGCACGCGGATGAGGACGGACACAACGTGGGTGTTTTCTTGTGAGAGTTATGCAGAAAGGTCATCATTAGGATCACTTTTTGGGGCCACTTCACGTGGTTGCGAGACGCATTATTGAAAAGAAATGAGTGCCAGGTGTGCGGATGATGCAAAAAGGTGACAACTATGCACTGCGAGGTCAGTTTTTGGCCTGTTCGGGGTTCGTTTGAGGTCATCTAAAAGGCCAAGCGTGCCCAACTAATAAAGCTAAGTGTGGAAACTGAAAAAATAGAGAGAAGACCAGAAAAAACGTGGAGAAGAGAGGAGGAACAGCCGCAGGAACAGCCGCAGGTGTGTTTTTGCTCATTTTGGAGCTTGTTTTGGCCGTAAACTGCTCATCCGAGGTCGGATTTGAGCACTTTGACATTGTAGACTGGGGTTTTGGGCCGTTCCGGACGCGATGGTGCTGTCCATTTTTCCAAATTCCTCACTCTTTTCCTGCTATTTTTCTGTGTAAGTTTCTCCTATGAGCGAAGTTTCTGCTCTAGTTTGTGATTGTATCTGGCTTATTTTACCCATATTGTGTGAGCTATTTGCCCCATTGGTGTTGGCCCAAGCTCAATTGTATCTAAACTTCAGAAATTATCTTCTTTTGAGCTGAGTTTTTTGGGTGTGTGTATGTGTGTCTGTGTCTATGTGGAGTGGGCAAGTGGATAGTCTCTCTCCTCTCACTCCAGAGGTGTGTTCCCTGTCTCGGCCAGGTGTGTTGTCTAAGCCGAGTGGTGCCCCATAGTGTGTGTGTGTGTGTGTATCTTCCCAAGAGTGTGTGTCGGGTCGTTATAGAGGCGCTGTGTGTGTTTTCATCCCGCTCACATTCTTTTGGCGCCCCCACGGAGGATCTTCTTCGAGTACCTTCTGCTTCGAGCTTCAAGCTTCGAGATTCGGGATTACAGGTTACAGGTTACAGGTTACAGGGAGAGGTACAAGTACGAGTGATTCACACAAGTACAGGTAGCTAGAGTACAGTGATATACTAGCAGTGATGTCACTTGCAGTTGTTGTGGGTATGCATCACTTGGCGCCTATTTGAGCGCATTGTCTACTGGATTGTACGTTACTTGTGGAAACTGCCATTGTACGCATTTGTGGAGCCATACTTGGTTGTATTTGGCAGTCCCAACCATTTCTGAGACTTAGTCTGGAAGATAGTCATTTCTGAGACTTGACTATACGCGATTTGCATTAGCCTTCGTGTGAGGGTCGATAGCGTGAGGTTTTTATTGAGCTGGGGGATTCTCAAATGTGGAGATCCTTTTGGTGATACAGGTAGCTGGAGAACCCTTTTCGTGACCTCGCCATAGGCTATGTACTAGTGATTCCTACTTGATGCTCGAGTTCTATTGTTGGCAGTCTATGCTTACACATACAGTCTATATTTTGGGTTCTTACTACTCTACTTCTGGGGAAACTATGTCGAAATTTTCCCAAGTTATGATGGTTGGTTTTTTGGTCTTTTGATCCATTTATGTTCTTATGCTGCTGAAATTTTGGCAAAATCAGAGGTTAAGTCAGGTGTGCCTTCTTGGGAGCTTCATGGTTGGCTTTAATGGATGATCAAAATGGCCCTCAATTCACTCCATTTCATTTAACTCAAAGAATCCAGATAAATGTTCATGTGTCCAGGAAGATTTTTTTCCAGCAGCGCATAGTCTTTATGTTCGGGCCAAGAAGATTACGAGAGATCTTGGAATGTCCTTTGCCTGTTGTAATTCCGATGATCAACTATGAAAACTCATTTGATGTGCATGTGTTTGTCCTTATCTAAAGTTGAGCTCCATTGAAGTTTCTGGGGATTGGGTAGTCAAAAGTTTTGGGTTCTTGCACGTGTGTTCAAAGGGGTTCTCAAAGCATTGTAACTTGGGTAGCCATGGCTTTCTCTTATCCGGAGTTTCATGGAAGAAGTGATGAAGATGTGGAAGATTTTTTGGAAAAGATGGAGGTTACCTGCATTAGCAACCAGATTCATGACCCTGCGCAGATGTTACGTCTTCTCCAAATTTGTTTGAAGAGTGATGCACGAGTTTGGTCCAAAGCATTTGAAGAGGACTTGCGTGTGACGGATCCACCTGTAAGGTTGAGTTGGGACAATCTACGGCATGGGTTCGAAGTGGAGTTTGTGAAGATAGAAGATCCTGACAAAGTGTGGCAAGAAGTACTGGCTTTAGTGCAAAAGGAAGGTGAGCCAGTAGATGCATACATACGCAAGTTTTCATTGGCATGGGAGAGGATGTGCAAGGCCTTAGCACCACAGGTACCCCCGCCTGACATGATGAAGAAGGACAGGTTCTTGGCTGGCCTTTGGGAGAATATACGTTGGAGAGTGGAGCTAAAGAAGCCTAGGACATATGAAGATGCACCGGAGGTAGCAAGGAACAAAGAGTGGAAGCTGAGGAAAATGAGTCAGCTAGGAGTAGAGTCTTTGTCCATGAGGTCTAAATTTCAGCCTATAGAGTCTTTACAAGGTCGCATGTCAGGGGTTCATCACGAACCAGTGGTTCATGTTACTACTCAGGTTATGCCAGCAGTGGTCACTACAGCAGTGCAAGATGATGGGCTAAGGCAAGACATGAGGCTAATGGTAGATTTGATGAAGAATCTCAGCCTAAACATGCTAGGTCAAGTGGGAAATAATCGAGGTCGAGGGAGGTTTGCAAATCAGCCCGGAGGTGAAGAAAGGCCTAGGAATGGTGTTGGACAAAGCAATGGTAGGTTTTGGAGGCAGACGCCCACATGTTATAATTGTGGAGAGTTGGGTCACATCAGCCCGCAATGTGATAAGCCACCAAGGATGGGGGGAGACATGTATCCATTGCCAAGACAGGTGCTAACTAGGTCAAATGATTATGGCATCGAAATTAAGGGAGACGAAGGACCAGTGGACTGACCCAGGAGGAAAAAGGAAAGACAAAAGTGCTAAGTGTAGTCACCTTGGAGAAGGCATCAAAGCTAGAGGATACATTAGTGATTCCTATTGGGAAGAGGACCACAGAGGATAAGGAAGGAAGAAGTGCCCCAGGTCCTAGTAAGAAGAAAGGAAAGAGCCATGAAGGCGAGGATGTCAAGGCCAAGAGGAAAAGGAGAGCTCGTCAAAAGTTTCATGTTTCAGATTTTCCACTAGGGTATGGGCAATTAAGCTATGACTTGAAGGAGGATCTGACGAACAGGAAGGCAGATGTTACTTTTGGGTAGCTTATAGAGATGGTGCCTAAGCTAAAGCGACAGTGGAAGAGGATGGTTAACCCAATGGAGAAAGAGCCATAGAGAGGTTCAGTAAAGGTGTTGGCAATGGATGAGCTACCAGACATTTGTCCAATAGTAGATGTGTGGCATAAAAGGAAAAATTTGGGACAAGGTTATGTGGATGGCGGAGCCCAAATATGCGTCATAACACACTCATGCGTTGAGAAGATGGGTCTCACAGTGGCTGGGGTGTCAGGTTTTCGGATCAGATTGGCAAACCATCAAAAAGTAAAATGCTTGGGTGTTGTAAAGAGCTTAGAAGTGGAGGCATATGATGCAAAGGCAGTGGTTGATTTTCATGTGATGCCAGCCGGGTTGGGAGCATATCCTATTATACTGGGCAAACCATGGTTACATGCAGTGGGAGCTGTTAAAGATTAGCGACATGGTACGATTAGCCTCTATGGAAAGACAGGTACCAAGAAGCTTTATAATATGGATACAAGGAAACGATTAGAGGAGCTTTATGAAGATGAGGATGAGTCTAGTGATGAAGACTCTTCCACGGTGACAGATGAGGACAGTGATAGCACTACCAGCAGTGATGAGGATGCTGATGTTGCATTTCTTTTGATGGACAAAGAAATACATGAGTTTGGTTTAGTTGCATTTGTGAATGAGGTTGAAGATGAAAGTGAAGGGCCTTATGAAGTGATTGAAGGGCTGATGCAAACCAAGGTTGAGTTGTCAAAGAAGCAGAAATTGATGACACAAATGATCAGTGGAGACCTCTCAGCTATGGAGAAGGATATATATTTGCATATGCTGGCTAGTTTTCCTGATTTGTTCATTACCTCATATGAAGAGATCAGAGGGTTCAAGGGTGAAGAGATGCATATAGAGTTGAAAGAAGGTGCTAAGCCAGTGCGGCAAAGGCTAAGAAGGATGGGTCAAGAGCAAATGGAATCCTTGTGAGAAGAGGTGGACAAGTTGTTGAAGGCAGGGTTCATAGTCCCTGTGGAGACCACAGAATGAGTGAGTCCAGTAGTAGTCAGTCCAAAGAAGGATGGGAAGTGGAGGATCAGTCCAAATTATGTCAGGAGTTTTTTGGAGCAAGGGATTGTGCATATGTACATACACATGCATGGTGCATCAAATAAAGAATTGCCCATTTTCCAGAGCCAGGTGGTTACGTGGGGCCCACATGTGTACAGGTAGGACAGCATGTACATAGTGCATCGATTTTCACTATCACCAGTACCAATATGTTTTTTCTACAATAATGAGGAGTTTATAGCGCGTAAAACTTCTCGAGGAAGCTATCCGCGGGCCGACGCCATGAGGTAAGCAGGTGCATCAGATGGCATCTAGTGGTGTCAGGAGGGCGAACGGGGTCAATATTTGCACGCGGATGAGGACGGACACAACGTGGGTGTTTTCTTGTGAGAGTTGTGCAGAAAGGTCATCATTAGGCCCATTTTTTGGGGCCACTTCACGTGGTTGCAAGACGCATTATTGAAAAGAAATGAGTGCCAGGTGTGCGGATGATGCAAAAAGGTGACAACTATGCACTGCGAGGTCAGTTTTTGGCCTGTTCGGGGTCCGTTTGAGGTCATCTAAAAGGCCAAGGGTGCCCAACTAATAAAGCTAAGTGTGGGAACTGAAAAAACAGAGAGAAGACCAGAAAAAACGTGGAGAAGAGAGGAGGAACAGCCGCAGGTGTGTTTTTGCTCATTTTGGAGCTTGTTTTGGCCGTAAACTGCTCATCCGAGGTCGGATTTGAGCGCTTTGACATTGTAAACTGGGGTTTTGGGCCGTTCCGGATGCGATGGTGCTGTCCATTTTTCCAAATTCCTCACTCTTTTCCTGTTGTTTTTCTGTGTAAGTTTCTCCTATGAGCGAAGTTTCTGCTCTAGTTTGTGATTGTATCTGGATTATTTTACCCATATTGTGTGAGCTATTTGCCCCATTGGTGTTGGCCCAAGCTCAATTGTATCTAAACATCAAAAATTATCCTCTTTTGAGCTGAGTTTTTTGGGTGTGTGTGTGTGTGTGTGTGTGTGTGTGTGTGTCTGTGTCGAGTGGGCAAGTGGATAGTCTCTCTCCTCTCACTCCATAGGTGTGTTCTCTGTCTCGGCCAGGTGTGTTGTCTAAGCCGAGTGGTGCCCCATAGTGTGTGTGTGTGTGTGTGTGTGTATGTGTGTATCTTCCCAAGAGTGTGTGCCAGGTCATTATAGAGGCGCTGTGTGTGTTTTCATCCCGCTCACAGCGTCAACGGTGGCCTTCAATGTTTCGGAGATGAAGACCACAGAGGACTTGATGAAGTCACTTGATGACTTCTACGAGAAACCATCGGCATCCAATAAGGTATTTCTTATGAAGCACTTGTTCAATCTAAAGATGGCAGAGAATGGTTCAGTTGCAAAACACCTAAATGACTTTAACACAAATATAAGTCAGATTCGATTGATGAAAATCAATTTTGATTGACGAAGTGCGAGCTCTCCTTATACTATCATCTCTACTGGATAGTTGGGACAGCCTTGTGATGGCTGTAAGTAATTCGATTTTTGGCACAAATACTCTTAAGTTTGATGATGTTGTGGGTGTTCTCCTAGGCGAGGAAATATGGAGAAGAAGCACAGAAGAATCATCAAGTGCTGCACTGTCAGTGGAAACAAGAGGAAGGCCTAAGGAGAGGTTCAAAAACCAAAAGGGTCGTGATCGCTCAAGACGGAGCAAGTCATGCACAAAGTCAGTTCTTGAATGTTGGAACTGCGGCAAGAAGGGCCACGTGAAGAAGGATTGCTGGTCCAAGAAGAAGAAGGAGACTAAGTCTCAAGACAACAAGCCAACATCGGAGGCCAATGTGGCAGGTAAAGTAGAGCAAGATGCTCTAATTCTCTCATTAGACAATGTGTCTAATTCCTGGATAGTAGATTCCGAGGCTTCATTCCATGCGACACCACACAAGCAACATTTCCAAGATTACACCAAAGGTAATTTTGGATATGTATACTTGGGAGATGATGAAGCTTGTGAGATTGTCGGCAAAGGTACAGTTTCTGTCAAAACTGCTAACGGAAATGAATGGAAGCTTAAAGATGTTAGGCATGTTCCTTCTCTTCAGAAAAATTTGATTGCTATAGGACAATTGGACAATGAAGGTCACAACATTGCATTCGGAAACAAATGGTGGAAGATCTCAAAGGGATCTTTGGTGGTTGCCAAGGGAGAAAAGGTCGGTACACTTTACTTGTGTACTATCAGCACGCAACCTTCATCTTGTGCAGCAACTACAGAAGTTGACAGTGCGGTGTGGCACTACCGGCTTGGGCATATGAGTGCCAAAGGAATGCAAATCCTTCAAATGAAGAAGCTTCTACCAGGTTTGAAAGACGTGGACTTAGAGTTCTGTGAAGATTGTGTTTATGGTAAACAAAAGAGGGTAAAATTTCAAAAATCAAGAAATGAAAGAAAAAATAAAAAAATTGAGTTGGTTCGTTCAGATGTTTGGGGTCCTGCAAGTACACCATCACTTGGTGGCTCATTGTACTATGTAACATTCATAGATGATGCGACTAGAAAAACATGGGTTTATGTCAGGAAGAATAAGTCCAATGTATTTTCCATATTTCAAAGGTGGAAAGCCTTTGTGGAGAATGAAACAGGTACCAAGGTTAAATGTCTCAGATCCGACAATGGAGGCGAATATTGCAGCCAAGCTTTTGAAAGCTTTTGTGCTAGCAATGGCATTTGGAGGCAAAGGACAACCCCAAGGACACCTCAACAAAATGGGATTTCGGAAAGGATGAACTAGACAATCATGGAGCGAGCACGAAGCATGTGGCTACATGCAGGCCTACTGCTTGAGCTTTGGGTGGAAGTTGTAAGTACGTCTGTGTACTTAATCAACCGGTCACCCTCAACGGCATTGGATGGGGGAGTTCCAAAAGAGGCATGGATAGGTGAATCGGTGAATTATGCATTTCTCAAAGTGTTTGGGTGTGAGGCTTTCATGCACGTAGATAGAAGCCTAAGATCAAAGCTAGATGCAAAGTCCAAAAAGTGTTTCTTCATTTTCTATGGAGAAGGTGACTTTGGGTATCACCTATGGAATCCTGAAGATGGTAAAATCTCAACGAGTAGGGATGTAATTTTTAACGAACAAAATATGTACAAAGATTACTTGGAAAGAAAACAAACAAAAGAAACAGGTGATGAGTACATGCAGCTTGAGGACGGTGAAGACTCAAGGACTGCAAACGGTGACAATGTGCAACAACGTCAACCAAATGAGGAGCCTCAACCTATTCCCCGAAGATCTACAAGAGCAAGTAGACCTCCAGAAAGGTTTGTTCCTTTCTTCAACCATCTCTTGATCTCAGATTCTAGAGAGCCGAAATCATACAAAGAAGTTATGCAACATGAATGCAAAGAAGAATGGACGAAGAGCATGCAAGTGGAGATGGACTCACTACATCGCAACCAAACATGGGAGTTGGTTGAGTTGCTTAAAGGTAAGCGGGCACTTCAAAAAAAATGGGTATACAAGCTGAAGGAAGAAGAAGGTGGAAAGAAAAGGTACAAGTCTAGGCTTGTGGTAAAAGGGTTTTCTCAAAAGAAAGGTATTGACTTCAATGAAATATTTTCTCCTGTTGTAAAAATGAACTCAATTAGGCTTGTCTTAAGCCTTGTGGCTACTCATGATCTAAATCTTGAGCAAATGGATGTAAATACGGCATTCCCTCACGGTGACTTAGAGGAGGAAATTTACATGCTTCAACCAAAGGGGTATGAAGTAAAAGGTAAGGAGAAAATGGTTTGCAGATTAAAGAAAAGCTTGTATGGATTAAAGCAAGCATCAAGACAATGGTACTTGTAGTTCAACCGATGGATGTTAGATCATGGATTCAAAAGATACAACTCATATCATTGCGTCTACATGAAGAATTTGGGAGAAGGGAAGTTCATTATCTTGATGTTGTATGTTGATAACATGCTGATTGCAAGTGCTAACATGCAGGACATCAAAGACCTAAAAGAGGAGTTGTCTAAATCTTTTTCAATGAAAGATTTAGGTGTTGTAAAGAGAATACTTGGTATGAAAATATCAAAGGACAGGACGAAGAAGACAATAAAGCTATCTCAAGAGGATTACATCAAGAAGGTACTAGAAAGGTTTGCAATGCAAAATGCAAAACCAGTTTCTACACCTTTGGCTGGTCACTTTAAACTAACGAAGGATATGTGTCCAAAGACACAAGAGGAGATAGCCTATATGTCTAAAGTTTCATATGCTACAGCGGTAGGTTCTCTAATGTATGCTATGGTCTGGACAAGGCCAGATATTGCACATGCAGTGGGAGTTGTGAGTAGGTTCATGGACAACCCAGGTAAAGAACACTGGCAAGCTGTGAAGTGGATACTTCGGTATCTAAAGGGACAACAACAAATGCTTTGTATTTTGGAGGAACTGATATTTTTCTAGAAGGGTATGCTGATGCAGATATGGCAGGTGACAAAGATACTCAAAGGAGCACTATTGGCTATGTCTTCACGGTTGGAGGCACAGCAGTAAGCTGGGCTTCAAAGCTGCAGAAAGTGGTCTCACTTTCTACCACGGAAGCAGAGTATGTAGCAATGAGGGAGGCGAGCAAAGAAATTTTGTGGCTTCACAGATTCTTAGAAGAGCTTGGATTCAAACAAGACAATCATGTCTTGTACAGTGATAGTCAAAGCACTATCCATCTTGCAAAGAACTCAGCCTTTCATTCAAGGACAAAGCACATTGAGGTGAGATATCACTTCATACACACTCTTTTGGAAGAGGGACAGCTAAAGCTACGAAAGGTGCATACACGTGAAAATCCTGCAGACATGTTTACAAAGGTGGTCAACAAGGAGAAGTTGAGATTTTGCTCATCTTCAATCTGCATTCAAGGATAAGAAGCCAGGATGGAAAGCAGTCACAGGTTTGGTTTGGAGATCAGTCTCCAAGTGGGAGATTGTTAAGTATGGAGCCTGATTTACCCCTTGTAATTTTTTGTGGTAAAAATGTACATTTGTAAGGCCCCCATTATGAGGAGAATCCATCGTGCGTGAAGGAAAATCACTCGCCGAAAACCAAAATTTTCACGGCCAATCTTGATTCACGCCGGAATATTCCTTTTTGTCAAAATATTATGGCTGGACGGCGATCGAAAAGTGGTCGAAAAACGATTGATCAATTGGCCGATTGGCCGGTGGTCGGAAGTTAATGACCGATGGCCAGTGGCTGAATTCAATGGCCGGTGGCCGAATTCAAAAGCGGATTTGTCTTCTCAAGGGCTACCACACATGGGCGGATTGGCGGGTCAAATTTGGACTTATCTACACAAGGGCGGCTACACATGGCTGCCTCTCATGAGAGAGGGCAACCCTTTTGGCCTATAAAGGGAAGCCATTTCTACACACATTTCATAGTGTGTGAAGTTGATGCAACAAGGTGAATGTGAGGTGGTGAGAGTGAAGCAAGGTGGGAGCTCTATTAAGGGTATAATCCCTTTGAAAACTACTTCTTGTTTTGAAGTACTAAAGCCATTGTGTGGTTGCTTTCTCGTGGACGTAACCCACATTGGGTGAACCACGTATATCTTGTGTACTCTCTCTTTCTGTCTCTACTCTATAATCTCTTGTGTGTGAAATCTATCTCTCTCCATTAAGTAATCTACTCAAATATCTATCTAGCTACGTCTTATTTCCTAACAGTCTGCTACATCCATTTGGTGAATCTCTTCATGTTGTTTAAAAAATTTTGTTGTTAACAATTTCTCTTGTACCAATAAGACACATTATACTGGTATGAGCACAGTAACTTAATGAGTATTTAAGGTGAAGCAAGGCTTCAATTTTAGACATCTTACATAGAATCTTACACAATTTGGAGTATGCTATTAGCATACAAACTTAGCAAAACTTTGCAACATGTCTAAATGCTTTTTCACAAAATGTTCGGTATGAACCAAGCCAAGAGGGCATGCATGGTTTGTATGACAGATCTCTACTTCTCAATATACATGGCTATGAGCTAAATTCAAGTCTAGATCACAAAATTAGATTGCACTCCATTGTCGAACGCGAGTTTACTTCTAAATCTCAGGACAATTGGCCAGAGAGCGGCGACAAGGTTAGACAATTTCAAGCTCTTCTCTTTTTTGTCTTTAACTTTTCATTTGAAAAATATTTCCCTATTGTGCAAATAAAAGTGCTTTGACAAACTTAACAAGAAGCAAGGTTTCTACTTTGTGCCAAAAGTAGTATTGACATAGGATCAAGGATATGCACACAAGTTTGGCAAATTTGCAGTATACAGATATAAGCTCACATTTTACATTTGGCAGCATCGAACTGTGATCTATCCATGCGAGTAAAAACTATGCAAGGCACGTATGGCATCGGCTCAAATTGTTGAGAACATCATTGAAGCCAAGGGATTATCTCTCATTTTTCCTTAACATGCATGCATGTCATACCAATATGATGAGACTCATTCCATTGAATCATTGTTGACGCTTTTGCTATAACATTACCTAATTTATTCGGGCAAAGTAGAAGCTAGTATATTTTCTTGTGATGGTTGTATATGTCTACAACGGTGGGTACTTCACATACTTTACATCATTGGCTCTATGCACAAGGTGCAGCCAATAGAATTCATGTTTTCTATGGGCAGCAAGTAGGCATGGCCTCACTATCAAGGAACTAATTCATGGAATGACATGAGTTGACTAAGAGTGCCTCAAAGCAAGTAATCTCTTATTTCAACAATCAAAGAAAACCTAGTATGAGTACCTTCTTTGGGGTGTTGGGAATCTTTCTCTTCATTTTAAGGGGACAAATGAGTATTTTAAAATAAATCTCTTAAAAAATATAATTTAAGATCTAGTTGTGAATAAGATTCAAACTTTGTAGGATCTCTTGTTTAATTAATCACAATTGTGAATAAGCTTCTAACTTGAATACATTTTTTGTTTAATTTATTGCATTGATTCTTCCTATAGGAGTGGTATTTTTAGGGGTATGACCCAGCTAATACACAATTACTCCATGAGTGTTGATGGTCATTAATTGATCTCTTCACAGTTATACTTTCAAGGAAAGCAGCCCTCAATCTACCAGGGGGAAGTGGATAAGTTCATTATTGGACACGATAGACTATGTTGGTCACACAGCTAACTAATAATTTAAGAAGTTTTCATGCAAAATCTAACCAAGGGGTTAGAAATTGCAGCATCACACCAAAGGGTTTGGATATTGCACGGCAACACCCCTGGTTACTAGTTATGTTAATTTTCACTAATCTTTTATTGAGTGTTTAACATGTCAAAGACATACTAGATCTTTTTAGGCTGGATTTTTTGGTAATGTACCTTCTAGGTTGTACCTTTGACGTTTGAATAGTGCAATTGACTATGGGTAAGTGGACGCTATGTTCAACCTCCAGGTATACATATGATTTGGTTTCATTTCATTTTTTAATATGCTTTGATTGAGTTTTCCAAGTAGAATGTATATGCTAGAATGATTTCATCCATTTTGCTCTTCAGATGTATGAGAAGGTCATGTAAGAGCAATGAATTTTGGGACAGTAGTGTACCAGATACATTTTTGCACTCCGTAGTTATGGATACAACATAGTCTAGGAACTCATGGAGTTTGGTTTAGCCAATGTGGAGCAAGGTTTATGCGGGTCTTTCTCACTGATACAATCTTTGTAGCTTCACTATATTCAAGGTTCTGTTATTTGGTAATCCTCTACAAACTATCCATGTGTTCTGTGGATGTATCACGATCCATTTTCTACACATGTAGTATTGCAGTATTTGGTAATCCTTCACAAACTATCCATGTGTTCTGTGGATGTATCACGATCCATTTTCTACACATGTAGTATTGCAAGCTAGCCTCTTCTAATGGCAATCCATATTATCATGCATGCAATTAGAGGCTCACCATTCCTTAAATAATTTTGAGAGTAAGAATCATATCAAATAAATTATTGTAGTATCTAAACCTTACTCATTATATTTTGTGTGTGATTGTTTTGATTCAATTCTAACTATTTAGTTGATCATAGATTCATATTATACTTTGTTTGAGGTTCCACTTACGATTACAAAAAATAAACATCAAGAATGCGGAAAAAATTAACACTAGAAAACTACTCATCTTTGGCATCAATTTGTGAAGAACTATATACTCAAAAACCAGATCATGCACCCTGCTTTTGTTGATATGCCAAGCTTGACATATCCATAACTAATTTTGCATAACCAAGAGCATCACCTTGTGCTCTGATACCACTGCAATAGTCGGGAGAACCAAGGGCCTACAAAATACACAAATAGCATGCTACAAACAATAAAATCAATAGATCTACAAACCTGGCAAATCCCACGAGCACATAATCAAAGCTATACATGATCTGAGAGAGACAGAGAGCGAGAGAGAGAGAGAGAGAGAGAGAGAGAGAGAGAGAGAGAGAGAGAGAGAGAGAGTAGGAGAACCCGTACAAGTGCACCTCCTAGAGCGGAGTGCTACATAGGCATAGTGAGAAGAGAGAAGGACACAGACAATGAGTGCAATCTCCCCCTGTGCAAGAGTGAGCATTTTCCTCTTGCACGTATTTACTTATAGATTTCTTGAGTGTTTAAAATGATTACAAAGTGTCCGCTCGGACATAAAGTGACAATAGCTCATAAAGAGCTCTTTAATAATACAATATCAATAAACATGTTATCCTTTTGCATTTTCCATTGACCATTTGTGCTTTTGTATTTTCCATTGATCACTTATGCTTTTGCCACTTTCAGCTGCAATATATAAATATTTTTCCATTTCCATTATAGTAAAAACCAGGTACGAACAAGTAAATTTACAAAAATTTGTCATGTTTTGACTGTAAGATTTCTTTTAAATGTTCATAAGTTTTTAAGTGTGTGCATATCATGAATCATACTTGCGGTACCTTTGTCTCTCAAGCACCTAGTAGGTGTTGCCAATCTAGTGTGAAAGATGATTAGGACTAAGTAAAGGCACGCTTGCAACAACTAAGTCTTCCAAGAACCATGTGGAGTTAGTTAGTCACCACTATGGAAGAATGTCGACAGGTAAAAAGGGATTTTCTACCGAAAGCAATAGCACTACCTATGACTTTATTTTCCCCACTATATAGTCGAAGATGACTATGATTTCAAGGGAGAGGTAATGTCATGAATATTAATTTCTAACCTTATATCACAACGCGAGAGGGGGTACCTCTATCGTAGGCACACTAACTTATCGTGTTGTGCCATGACATTTTTATGTTAAATGTCACGCCAAAATGTGAGAGGGATACCTCTATCATAGGCACACTACCTTATCACATTGTGGCACAACATTTTTCTCTCACGCAACAATGCGAGTAGGGAGTACCTCTATCTCACAAATTCTCTTGAAATGTTCAACGATAGGTTCTTTTGAGAGCATAGATGGTTTGAGAGCACATTATTTTTTCTCCAAAATTTGGAGCAGAACATTGAGAGCGTTTTTCGTGAGTGTTCAATGCAGTCATGAACATATATTAGTGATGAATGGAAAGAAAAGTGATTCTTTCTATGAGAGACACACTTTGGGACACATTTTTTCATCCAAGGTTGTCAGCATGGATCCAACTAAATTAGCAGCTACTTGAGATTTTCCTACATTGAAGAATGTACATGATGTTTGTAGTTCTTGGGGATTGTGCTCTTAATACAAGCAATTCATCAGACATTTTTTAGAGGTTTCTTTGCCATTGCACAATCCCTAAAAACTATGAGCACCATGTAAATTCTTCAATGTACGACAATCTCAAGTAATGTAGTTGGATCCATGCTAACAACCTGGTATGAAGCAATGTGTCCCAAAGTGTGTCTCTCATAGAAAGCACTCGCTTTTCTTTCCATTCATCACTAATGGTTGGAGAAACCTCAATTTGTAGGTGGTGGCACCCCAAGTACAATTGGTTAGTAAAGCAAGAGAGTAGAATTTTTGAAATTGGAGAGTAGTTGGGGGTCCAACAGTTTAATCAAGTTCGGGGTCCAGCAGTATACTAAGGATAGATAGTGCAAATAAATTCAACAACGCAAAAATGAAGGCTTGGGGGGGGTCACTAGAAAAAAATATGCATATCACGTGGGTTCAAAAGAACGGATTATTTTATTCTATATTTTCTCACATTTTCACATACATAAGGTATTGAAAAAATGATCTTGAAAATAATGTACAGATTCAATAGGAAAAGGGTCCCTTTTATTGGTGAAAATTTCATAGTTAAGGGGTTTTATCAACAGTTCTTGAACACACGTGATATATAGGTGGGAGAAGAGTGGTTTACTGTTGTAGAGTGCAAAGCACTCTACAACAGTAAGTAAATAGAACAAACCTGTCCAAGTTATCTCCCCACATGCAAGCAGCACACGAAGAGCAAAAACATAACGAACAAAGAGGAGAGTAGGTGAAGGAGCAAAAATGAGATGAGGGTGCACAGATATCTCTTTAGGAGTGTCTCCTACAAGGAAGAGGAAGGTAGTTGCCTAGCCTGCAAAAACCTTGCTCCAAGAAAACTCTCTCTCAGGTACCTACAAGCAGCCCTCTTGTAATTTTTCATTGGCATTTGCTACCACATGTCAAGTTCGAGAGGAAGTCTATCTTTTGCATGAGCAGGGTAGAGGCTGTTGAAGTTTACAACCTCGGTGATAATGGCTAGGACACAAGGTTGCTTTTGGAGGATACTTATCACATGGACTAGTTGCATGTGTTTATTAGGGTGCCTAGGAGGGGAAGTAAAGTTAGGTTTAAGATGGCAGAGAGGGAGCATTAGAAGAAACTTGACAACCTATCCACCTCTATTTACCAAGAGCCTCTGAGTAATTATGGCATGGAGGCCACAAAGGCCTTCACACATGGTTTTTTGTCTGAACATCTAAAGGGGCCAATGAACTGGGGTACCTTTGCTGAGAGTATTATCATGCATATAGAAGCTACAAAGCTTCAAATAAAAAATCAGAGGTGGAAAGCTTTCCATTCTCCTGCTACACTAGATAGCTCACAACGATGCACTAATCTGGATAATGTGGGTAATGTTAGCAAGGACTTTGGAATTTCTCCAGGTGCCAAAAGGAGGCAGCTTGGGAATCCAGTGCTACATGCATTAGATAATGTGGTCAACATGGTTGTAGAGAAGTGTTGAGAGTCAATGCTTGAACATGGTCATTTGGCACACAAACTAGAGGAACTGAATGCATGCTCACATCGCAATGAGGAAGCAATGGGAGTCAGTGAAACTATCAAGAAATAGCACCATACTACGAGATCTTGACTACAATTCCTACAATGTAAAAGTGCAAAAGGCCCAGACATGGATAGAGAAAAACCAAGGATCAACGATCTTGAGTTGACCCTTGATACCCCACGAGGTGAAGTGGACTACGAGGACTACATAGATGTGTTGGCTATGTTGCAAAAACAGGTGGACATGAAGAAAGTAGATGTACAAGGTTTAAGTGTGAGCCTCTTGTTTGTAAGATCTATGCAATTGAAGAAAAGTTATGTCTTCCTACAAGTGCCACCATCTAGGCCTCCTATAATAGATACATAGATGTACTCAGTGTTTGAGCCCTACATGGCATGTGGACTACTCATGTGTGACAATGACACATTGGGAATATTTATACTTCCTTGCAAGCATGTGTATCATATCTACTTCTTTGCACATGTTGTAAATGAGGAAGTTTGTTGCATCATTGCAGGATGTACCCAACTCATCTTTCACAAAATTAAGGAGTTGATGTGGGTGAATATTGGTGATACATCCCATGCTTGCACAAAGATTGCTAAGTGTATTGTGGTTGTATTACATTTTATTGTTGCATCACTACAAGATGTACCCAGGCCATGTCACAGAAAATCAATGAGTTGATGTGTGTGGGTTCTGATAATACATCTCATACTTGCACCAAAATTGGTGGCCCTGTTGTGTTTGATTACCTTTTGTGTTTCAAATTATGTACTGTTATTTCCATGTTAGTTAGAACATTTGTAATAAAACATATGGCAGATGTTGTGTTTGTAGTAATGTTCATGCATTTTTTCATAGCTATAGCTACCTACTACCTAGCTAGTGGTCACCTAGTAGCTACCTATCGACTGCCTACCAGCTACTTTCCAACTATTTACTAGCTACCTTATAGCTAGCTACTACAATTAGGTACCTTCTAGCTACCTAACAATTAAGTTCTAGCTACTACCTTTAGGTACCTACTAGCTACCTAACAAATAAGTACTAGGTACAAGTAGCTATAGAGGTAGCTACCTACTAGGAACCTTGCTAGTTATAGAGGTAGCTACCTACTAGGAACCTTGATAGTTATCTAGTAGCTACTCGCTAGTTATCTACTATCTACAACCTACAAGCTAGCTGTCTACTACCTTGCTAGCTACCTACTACCCTAGGGATTCACTCCATATACAAAACGAGACGCCACTTATGAGCAGACAACTTTGATAAAACCCCTATATACGACTCATATTAGGGAATATGAACCCCCTTTCTACACTTTAATATGTGCAAGAGGGACATGCTCACTCTTGCACGGGAGGAGATTGCACCCAACACCTGTGTTATTTTCCTGAGACTTATGCTAGCATGTGCTTCATGTGAAAAACAATAAAAAGGAGTGAGAAAATAGGAAAATTCACCCAAGAAGTTCAACTTTTGGTTGAAATTTTGATTTCTTGTGACACATTAGACCTGAACTGATAGTAATAACCTGTGGAAAATTGAAATCAAGAAAAATTTGTGATTTTGCCTACATACAGAAAAAAACCGCGTTTCTTTCCCAGTTACGTGCTAGAAAAAGATTTTTCACCCAAGGTTTGGTTCAGTGGGAGGCTTTGATGCAAGGATCACCCTTATCAATTCAAAATTGAAAATAAAGTTTCTAATAGAAGTAGTAGAGGAGAAAATTGCGTTTTTCTTCCAGCTACTAATTATAAGAGGCAAAACTTGACAAGGGTTGGGAGAAGGGTTCTACTTGACCAAAGAAAGTAAGTCATCAAATTAAAGTTGAATTCGGACTCATAGTGTGAGTGTGAGGTCAAATCCCAGCTTTCATACTCAAAAAATCTCGTTTTTCTCCCCGCTACTAACTATAGGAGGCAAAACTTGACAAGGGTTGGGAGAAGGGTTCTACTTGACCTAAAAAAGTAAGTCGTCAAATCAAAATTGAATTCGGACTCATAGTGTGAGTGTGAGGTCAAATCCTAGCTTTCAGACTCAAAAAATTGATAAAATTGGGATTAAACTCAAACCAATTACCCAAACATTGTGAAATTTGGTGAGTGTAATCTTGCAAGAAGGTAAAACGCTTGGGAACTGGAAAAATTTTCAAAAAGTTGCCAAAAGCTGTAGTAGAGAAAAAAAGTTGCCAAAAGCTGTAGTAAACTCAAACCAATTACCCAAACATTGTGAAATTTGGTGAGTGTACTCTTGCAAGAAGGTAAAACGCTTGGGAACTGGAAAAATTTGCAAAAAGTTGCCAAAAGCTGTAGTAGAGAAAAAAATCGAGTTTTCTCAACTGCTTGCTAGAAAAAGAGTTTTTGATTAAGATAGGATCACCCCTATCAAGTCAAAATTGAGAAAAGTTGCCAGAAGTAGGAGTAGAGGAAGAAAATCACATTTGTTTCCCAACTACCTGCAAGAAGAAGATTTGTTTGCCAATCTTTGGACTAGAGGGGAGCTTGATACAAGGATCACTCAAGAAAAAAAGAGAAATTGGGAATTTGTACATCATGCTAGACCAAATCCTAGTCAAAAAGTGCCATACCAAAGGAGTAGAGGAAGAAAATCACACTTTTTTTCCCAGCTACCTGCAAGAAGAAGATTTGTTTGCCAATCTTTGGACTAGAGGGGAGCTTGATGCAAGGATCACTCAAGAAAAAAAGAGAAATTGGGAATTTTTACATCATGCTAGACCAAATCCTAGTCAAAAAGTGCCATACCAAAGCCTAACCTTATAATTATATATATCAAGCCTATGAGGTCAAAATCCAAAAAAGGTCAGTATCCATCATAGCTAGAAAAAAATCGTGATTTTTTCTTGATCTTGCATGAATGAAAAATTTTCAAAGCATTTTGCATGAATCATGTAGTACATTTCAAGACATCTAAAGAATCGACAAGCTAAATGGATGCATGAAGGCATGGAAGAAGCAGGAATAGCTTTGAAAATTTGTTAAAAATACTTCGCTGATTATGGTTATATATGAGCTATGCAAAACGACACAAAAAGAATGCCCAAGAAGTGGATCCACAAGCAAAAGCTGGAACAACTGCCAACCTTCACTTTCCTCACGGAGAAACAGAAAGCATGACAGAAGATTCCTTACTACTAAACCTTGACTCATGTCAAGGATGACATGAAGTAGGAGGGGGGAGTGTTGGAATATGTCAACAACAGATGCTTGCTCAAGAAAAGGAGATGCTCGAGAGGTTTTTTAAGCCCTTGTAACAGAAAGTGTGTTACCATATACATGTGGTAGTGATGTGTGTGAACACATTTAGGACCGTCGGGGCATTTTTTTCCCTCTTTAGGAGGTTTTTTCCCCCATGTATTGTATATACGCCCATTCATTCTAGGGCTATCTATCTTTCCATTGCACACTAAGTAATACACTCTCTGTTGTGTGCCTTGAGCTTCCTTCGTCTTCTCCAAGCTGTATGTGTTTTCTTGCAACCCTAATTCCAACAATTGGTATTAGAGCAGGTCACGTCCTCCCGGGCTTAGTCGCAAGTGTCGCCAAAACACCCCTGCTCGTTTTTCAGATTTCAACAAGCTTTGGCGACCGTCAATAGGTAGAAAAAATTTGTGTAAGCTCGTAGAGCTTTGTCTGCTCAGATTTCTGATTTGGGCTCATTTCGGCCTCCGTTTCCACTACAGGCAATCCTGCACAGGCTAGTCATTTTTGTGCAAAAATTTTGTCAGTGCCTTTTTCTGCATAACATGTCCCTTACGGTCTTCTACGGTTATTTCAATTTAGCACGTGTTGTTCTCACTTCGTTTCTCCTCTTTTCGGGCAGTTTCACATCAGCTGCAGCATTTACCATGGCTGACAGCAACACAAATGTGTTCAAGATGTTTGTTGCTGAGGACACATTGGATGGGAACAATTACCCTATGTGGGCTTATATGATGCAACATGTTCTTGTGTTAAAGGGCATCTAGAATATTGTGCAGGGCATTGATGTATGTCCTGGTTCTGAGGATGTAGGCGATGTTGAGGATGTTGCAAGTCTTGCTACAAGGATTGCTGCTGTTAGAGTTGTTTTGCCTATGGTAGATCAAGCTTGTTGGGATGTAAAGGATGCATAGGCTCATGCATTGATTCCTTTGTTTGTGAAGCGCACCATTACTCCTCTCATTCATTCAGTGAAATATGCAAAACAGGCTTGGGATATCCTGGTTGGTCTTTATGCAAGTTGCAATGAGGCACAAATTGCATTGCTGCGTAAAGAGCTGGAGTCGAAGATTATGCATGAGGAAGATGATAAGGACACTTTCCTTGCTGGTGTCAAGGATATCAATGATCAACTTATTTCTGCAGGTGAAGTCATTTCAGATAGTTCCCTTGTGCAGTTTGTTCTTAATGCCTTACAAGATTCTTACTAGACTTTTGCTAGTACTTGGAGACTTATGACTCAAGGAAATCCTGAAGTTGTCAAGTTTGATGCATTATGCACATTGCTATTGCAAGAGTCACTTTCTAGAAAAACAAGACTAGACAGTATGCACTTGAACAGGCTTTTATTGTTGCTCAAAGAAAGGGTGGTAACAACAATGCAGCCACTTCTTATGGTTCTTCTGCGAGTGGACAATCACATGTTCCTAAAGCTTTTGCTGGCAGCAATTCGTCTAGAAATTTTGGTGATAAGGGCAAAAAGAAGATGCGTTTCCATTATTGTAAAGCTAATGATCACTTGATCAAGCAGTGTCCTAAGTTAAAGGCCAAAGAGGCTAAGAAGAAAGAGGGTGGTTCCACTGCAAATGCTAGTTCCACTACAAATGCAGTTATTGTTTAGTCTTATGTGAAAGGAGATTGTGATGTTGATGTTGATGCAAAATGGGCTTTTAGTCCAGAGTCTACCTATAATCCTATTGTCCATGATGCATGCATGTCAATTGCTGTAGATTCATATGTGTGGCATTTTGACAATGGTGCTACAAAGAACATTACCTCACATCGTGATTTGTTTGCCTCTCTCGATTCTATCCCTCATGGGAATTCAGTCACTTGTGCCAACAATGCCTCTTATCAAGTTTAGGGAGTTTGAAAGATTGTGCTTATTGTTGCAAATGGCAGTTCTTTCCCACTTGTTGATGCACTTTATGTACCTGGATCAAGAAGAATCTTTTGTCTATATCTACACGTGCTAGACTTGGTCTTGTAGTAAAATTTGTGGATGACAGATGTACAATACACGATCTCAGTTTTGGTGATGAAATTGTTGCATCTTGCATTTTATGCCGTGGGTTGTATAAGATCACTTTGTATGACAAGTGTGGATAGAATTTTGCAAATGGAGTTTTGGATTCAAAGGCTATTTCAGATGCAAAACTTTGGCATGCACGTTTTGGTCATCTGAATTTTGCCAGTTTGCTGTGTCTGCAAAAATTTGATATGGTTGCTTCTTTGCCGCCTCTTGAAGCACCTATCAAACACGTTTGTGAAGGCTGTATTTTGGGTAAGATGCAGCGTTCTAAGTTTTCAAAGGATGGTTCAGTAAGGGCCACATGCAGGTTGCAGCTTGTACATAGTGATGTTCGTGGGCCCATGCAAAATGCATCCTTGGGCAATTACCTTTACTTCATGACTTTCATTGATGATTACTCCAGGCATGCATGGGTAGTTTCACTTAAAGCGAAGTCCAAAGTTTTCATGTGCTTTAAACAATTTCTGGCTATAATTGAAAATGTCTCAAAATGTACTATGGGCACCCTCTGTTCCAATCAAGGGGGGGAGTATATGTCTCATGAATTTAATGCATTTTTGGCTAGTCATGGGATAAAACACCAATGTAAAGTGCCTTATACGCCTCAGCAAAATGGTGTTGCTGAGAAGAAAAACAGGTTACTTACGAAAATGGCACGATGTATGGTCAAAAGTCAAGCTTTGCCACATTCTTTTTGACTTGAGGCCATCATGTGTGCCACTTATGTACTAAATAGGTGTCCTATGAAAGCTTTGCAATCTATTACTCCATATGAAGCATGGCATGATAGAAAGCCTTCTATTGAGCACATGCGTGTTTTTGGATGTTTGGCATATGCTTTGGTGCCACAAACACACCGCAGAAAATTGGATGATAAGGCTGTCAAATAAATTTTTGTTGTTTATAGTGCTGAAAGCAAAGGTTACATGTTGTATCATTCGCAAACAAAACGTATCTTGGTCTCACGGGATGTTGTGTTTGTGGAAGATTCTGCTCAGCCCTTGCTGTCATATACTAGAGATAGTAATGTCAGATCACAGGACATTTATGACACTTTGTTTCCTCTTTTCAGTGGTGGAAGTTTGAATGTAA
This sequence comes from Adiantum capillus-veneris, assembly GCF_014529385.1. NCBI lineage: Eukaryota > Viridiplantae > Streptophyta > Polypodiopsida > Polypodiales > Pteridaceae > Adiantum > Adiantum capillus-veneris. Next base: position 107,771,924 of record NC_140941.1, read on the forward strand.
ATTCCAATGAGGAAAATGTACAGCCTATGGCGGTTTTTGAAAATGTTACAGATCAGCCTGTTTTTGATGTCGATGTACATGATGTACTTGATGAGTAAAGGGTTGAAAATGAGCAGGCTAGAGGTATGCCAAAGTGGCTAGTGCATACTTTGCGTGACAGTAAATTGGTTGCACCTTTTTCTAGTCGTACTCGTTCAGGCTCTCGCCATGAATCTTATGCATCAGATTGTTATGCTTTGGCTGTGTCTAGCCTACATGATGTTGAGGAACCTCTGTCTTTTGATGAAGCAAAGAATTCAAAAAATTGGATGGCTGCCATGCAATCAAAATATGATGCACTTATAGAAAATGACACATGGACTTTATGTGATTTGCCTCCTAGTAAAAAGGCCATTGGTACAAAGTGGGTTTACAAGTTGAAACGCAAGCCGGATGGTGAGGTTGATCGCCATGAGGCTCAACTTGTTGCAAAAGGCTATGCACAGCAAAAAGGCATAGATTATGAAGAAACTTTTGCTCCCACTTGTCATATGACCACTTTGTGTTTTCTATGTGCATTAGCAACTCATTTTGGTTGGGATGTACATCAATAAGACATTGTTACTGCTTTCTTGAATGGTGACATATTTGAGGAAATTTATGTAACGCAGCCTCACGGTTTTGTCAAGAAATGACGAGGATAAGGTGTGCAAATGTAACAAAGCTTTGTATGGGTTGAAGCAATCTCCTCGTGCTTATGAAGAGGCTGACACTCATTTGGTCAAACGAGGCTTTCGTAACGCTGATCATTGGACCAAATGAGAGACATATTGCTGAATTTAAGGCTGATTTGAATGCTACTTTCAAGATGAAAGATTTGGGGTTGTTGCACCTAGTAGTGTGATGGTGGTATTGCCTTATGTCAGAAAAGTTACATAGAAACATTGCTATGTAAGTTTGGACTTGAGGATTGCAAACCTATTGCCACTCCAATGGAAACAAGTTTGAAATTAAGTCTTCAAGATGCTGGTGATCGTGCAGATGTCACTCTTTACCAAATTGCTATTGGATGCCTCATTTATGTATGCAACATGAGGCTCGATATTCAATTTGTAGTCTCACAGGTCGGCAGATTTATGCATAGCCCATGGTTTAAGCATTGCCAGGCTGTCAAGAGGATTTTCCGCTACTTGAGTTTCACTTTACATCTTGGCTTGTTTTATCCCAAGGATGGACCATTGCCGCAAGAATTACATGCTTTTTTAGACTCACATTGGGTTGGTTGTTTTGACACGCGAGTGTCCACAAGTGGTTTTTGTTTCATGCTTGGCTGTTCATGTATATCATAGTTGATCAAGAAGCAACCTACTGTGGCCACTTCGAGCTGTGAGGCTGAGTACATGGTAGTCTTCACAACTACGGTTGAGTGTGGATGGCTCAGACGCCTTATGGCTGATTTGAGTGTTGGATAAGGCATTGCCAACATCATCTACACTGACAGTCAGAGCGCATTGGTAGTTGCGAGGAAGCCAGTTTTTCATGCTCGTACAAAGCACATTGAGGTGCATTACCACTATGTCAGGGAGAGGCTCTCAGCAAGAGAGATCAGCTTGACTTATGTGCCAACACAGGACAACCTTGCAGATCTTTTCACAAAGGCATTGTCTTATGAGAAGTTCGAAGCTTTCCGCAAAGCTTTGGGCTTACTCCCCTTTGTGGACTGATCATGTCCTCAGGGCATGGCACTTCCCTTTATTCATGTGCTAGTTCTCGTTCATCACATCACTCCAGGGGGGATTTGTTACCATTATACATGTGGTAGTGATGTGTGTGAACACACTTAGGACCGCCGGGGCATTTTTTCCCTCTTTAGGAGGTTTTTTCCCCCGTGCATTGTATATATGCTTATTCATTCTAGGGCTATCTATCTTTCCATTGCACACTAAGTAATAAACTCTCTATTGTGTGCGAGCCAAGCTGTGTGTGTTATCCTGCAACCCTAATTCCAACAAAGTGATTGTAATTTTCCCACCAAAAAAACCATTAGATCTTTTTTCACGTTTTATTTATGCAGAATCCGGGGCTATGAGCTTCCAAGCTATATCATAAGGTAGACAAATTTCCCGGATATTTCACTTATTTTTGAAGTAGTTTTAGCCCTTTTACATATAAGACTCTTAGCAAGGGTATAAAAAGGCAACTTTGTAAGGTTTTGAGTAGACAGTTCTATTATCATAAAAAACAGATAAAGGTTTCTCTATACGTTGGTGAGCACTCTCTTGTTGTCAAGATTCCATCTCTTTGAGCCGCACCACATGGTTACCATATTGACAAGGCAAGAGCATCAACACATTAGCCTCAAGGAGCTTTGCAGGTTGATATCTACATTGTAAGCATTTTGCGAGATCCAAGCGCCGACTCCCACGATCTTCCATCTGACAAATCTCATTATCCGAGATTTAGTTTTAGATTTTATCAATTGCATTAGATTCCCATCTAGAGGTGTAAATCAGCTAGCTATTTCATGGATGCTCATATGGGGGTGTATTTGAAGGAACCAGGGGTCAAAAGATAGTGTATACAATCATATACTAAAGCTAGTCAAAAGTGGCTAGTCACAGGTTCAATGTATCTAGTCATAGTGTGCAAGAGATGTCCCCCATGAGGAGGTGTGATCAAGGCACAAATCCTAACAAGCCTCCCCTTTTGTGTTTGAGAAAGTCGAATGTCCTTCTAGTAGGGTCTAAGTCTCCCCATCTAGATAGGCTTACAAAGTAGTGTACCTCCCCTAGAGAACTAGTACCAGTAGGATGTAGGTAGGTCAAATATCCTCCCTGGAGAATTCTCAACTAGGTTGAGGATGGGCAAAGTTTCCTCCCCTTGAGAATAGTGGTCAACAAGGTGGTATGACAAAGCAAAGTCAAATTTGGTGGACAAATACAAAAGTCAGATGTTGCGTTTGGAGAACATTTTCAATACCAAATGGTGCTAGTATGTTTGTATAGTAGGAGGAATGGTCCCCCTGCCTTTGCTTGCTTTGGTGTTGTTGTCAAATTTGTCGTTATCAAATGTCTCTTCTTCTTGGTCTTTATGTTCTTCATTTTTGTTGTCATCTCCTCCCCTCAAATTGGAGCTATCCAAGCCAGTTGTTTGTGTTGATGCATGTGGTGTAGGCATGGCATACATATCAATCATCATGCTAGTAATGAATGCGGACAAGAGAGGTCTTATCATATTTTCAATGGAAATATCTAACTCTTTCACAAATGGCATGTCCATGGTACACAAATAGCTAGATTTGTGTGTTTACAAGGAATTGTCATGATAGATTATACACACAAACTTTACCTAATGATGGCACTTGGGTAGTTGAGTCAAATTTTGGTAGCTTTGTCTAGTGCCCAGAAGCTACTTTCTACCTACAAATTCTTGTGGAAATGAGCCCGTTTGGAGGCTTTGAGGTTGGTGTGCTACCGAGAATAAGAGGCTGTGGGAAAGTCCCTCTATTGGCACAGGGCTCAACGATTGTGGGAAAGACCCCTTGAGAGGGCGGTGCAAAACAACTAGGTGAGGGGAGGACACGTGGGAACACCTGCAAGTGGACCCAAAAAATAAATTGAGTGAAATTTGATGGATGTGGCATCCGACTCTAAGGCAAAGGGGGAGATGGCGTGTGAAAACCTTCTTGCGGACCCAAAACTCGTTCAAATGGAGTTGAGCGCAAATTTGAAGTCTGCCACCAAGGCCTCAGTCAAAATAGGCAATGTGATTGACCTCACGACCTTGAGAGTCCAAATATAGAGCGATTCCCCTTAGCCAAGGCACCCTTTTCGTTTCGTTATCGAATGTGGCACTCTTGCAAGATATGAACTTATTGCAGTAGTTTATAAGAAGCTCAAATCTCAACCAAATTACATGCTCAAGGGCTCAAAATGAAAGCTTTTAGAGATTCCATTGCACACACATAAAAACCTCTTCAATTATGAGCTTTGAGCTGATATTAATTAGAGACCAAAGTCTCATAAAAAATGTAAGGAGAAGCTTGATCCTCACATGGTTGAAGTGAAAACGATATTGCTATACTTTATCAAATGAGGATGCTATAGCTCGTTGGAAAGACCTTGAGAAAATCTACAAACACACACAATTGATAATAAACATGAGTGGGCACAATTTTTCAAGGCTCAAATGAGGGAAAATCAATTCTTTTATTATGCAAATCTAGATGTAATGCAAGGACATTAATTAGAAATCATCATAAGCATAAGGGGGAAGCTTCGATGATCTAGCATAGAGGATTATGCACCTACATACACACACAACCATTATCTAATGAAGGTAGGAAATGGTAGCCCTTATTAGGCTCTGACAACACTTGTTGAGTAAGTGTCTATGGTGGGTGGGTGTCGGTGTGTGTGTGTGTGTGTGTGTGTGTGTGTGTGTGTGTAGGATTCATGGTGTGCGCATAATGTAGGTGCTTAGCACTAATAACACACACCACAAGAAATAAATAATGAGCAATTAAGCATAACCAATAGAGAGATGCAAAGTAGAATACTAGGATTGATTGATTCCAACCAAATTGTGAATACAAGAGGGGCTCTTTAATATAGCAGACCAAAGGGCATCTTTGTGACATCTTGTGATGTGTTGGGCAACTTCTAGAGGTGTAAATCAGCTAGCTAGCTCGTGGATATTCATATGGGGTGTACTTGGAGGAGCCAAGGGTCAAAAGGTAGTGTATACAAGCATGTAATAAAGCTAGCCAAAAGTGGACAGTCACAGGTTCAATGTATCTAGTCATAGTGTGCAAGAGATGTCTCCCATGAGGAGGTGTGCTCAAGGCACAAATCCTAACAGAAATGTCCTAGACACCGTTTCATACACCTCATGCAACTTCGTGAGAACCAAAGCAGTTAACTAAGTATTGGTCAGTGCACTTTTCATAGCCAGTAGTTGATCATGGATAAATTTAGTCTTAATAACAATGATTGTATGGAACTCAATGGCAAATAACTATCCAAGAAGGGTCACTGCTCGCATTGTAGAATCTTAATTAGACATTCCAATGAGCTTGAACCACATATTATTGCTAGTCTTCAAAGCCTAAATGGCTAGAGAAATTTCCTTTAAAAGAGATTCTGCAATGGCCAACATTGCCTTTGCATTACAAGCATCCCAATCGACACACAATTTTTGATACTCTTCATCTTGAAGGTGGGTGTACTTGTTGTTGGAATCCCTCATAGGATAGGGCTTCAAGCCCTCAACTATGTCCCTTAAGCCTTTTTGGGAGAACCAGAGTTGCATAATCAAGTTCCAATGGATGTAGTTATTGCCAGTCAATTTGTTGTTGGTGCTCGAGCAAGGGGGTGGCATACTGAAGTTGCAAGATCTAGAAGTTGGGAATCCTTCTCGCACTCCAATGGGCAATTGCACAATCTCCAAGTCGCATCACACACTTTGCACACATGGCTCCAATAATTTTTGGTCAAAGCTCTCACAAACGCTAGGCATTTTAAAATGCTAGCGACAACGCTAGCTCAATGATGCACAAGTGAGAGGCAACAAGGAAAACTCTAAGGGCTCCGGTAGCCAACGTTTTGAGGCAGAGGTGGGGGTATAATGCTAGCAATGATAGCGACTGTTCTCAATGCCAAGGCTCTGATACCATGTCAAAGGTGATGATGCGAAAGCATAGAGACCAAGGAGAGTAAGAGAGAGAGAGAGAGAGAGAGAGAGAGAGAGAGAGAGAGAAAGAGAGAGAGAGAGAGAGAGAGAGAGTTTCCTAAACCAATCAACCTAAGTGATGATGAATAAAATAGGGGCAATTGGTTGCATATATACCCATCTAAGTAAACTTCCCCATCTGCCCATTCATCTTCATCTATGTCCTTTAGATCAGCATAATGCTTGAGCGCATGAATGTGGACACTTGGGTCATCTCTTCAGCTTCCTTTGAAAGTGGGGAATGATATTTTCAGATCATTAGACCTCTCCCCATACCTAGATTTCACATAATGATCCGACTCTCTTTTTTAGCATATGGGTTTATCATTATGATCTAGTTTCTCTCCCAGTGTTTGTGCTTGTCGTGATGTTCAGTTTTCGTGTCCCATCTGTCTTTGTAGTCATCATTAATCTCTGTAACTGTGAACTTCTTTTCCCCAACTAGGTTTTTCTTGAGAATATGATCGTTGATGTCTGTGTGTTCTTGCATCGTTGGTGTCATGGCTCTTGTAGGTGACCACTAAAGAGGACGATCAATTCACCTCAGATATGGGAAGATAAGCTGGTGGATTTGGACTCTTGTATCAAGACTAAGGTTCTAAAGAGGAGCTTGGAATTGAGCTCAATTAGGATGAACCAGCCTTCTTAAGAGGCCAAAAAAGGTACTCCATTGACGTGTCACCTATAAAAATCGTAAGCAATCTAGATGGTTCACTTTTGAGAGCTAAGGAAATTTATGGCATAGGATTCTTTGCGTAGGACATGCTGAAGTGGAAAGCCATCAAAGTTGTCAATTCAAGAGCAAAGACACAGTCTTCCCATTTATAGGCTAAAAAATGACCTGGTTAGAGTAGTCCATGAGAACTAGATTTTAGTTGACGTAAAAAATACTAAGATTAGCTTAATAACTAACATTAACTTTATAGGTGAGGAGAAGAGGTATGAAGACTAACTAGTAGCAAGGTGGTGTAAAAGTGACTGGAGGTTTAGGAGTCAATCCATCCAAGCTTGTGCTTTGAAGGGCTACATCATCTAAGCGCATCCTAGTGGCCAGGTGGTGGAACAATGAGAGCAAGGTTTAGGAGCCGATGTGTCCAAGATTGTGCTTTAATGTATACGGCGTATACCAAAGGTACACTTATATTTTGTATTTAATTTCCTCTATGTGATCTCAAAAGTACTTACATTAGATTCCACCAAATGAGAGGAAGGTTTAGGAGCCGATGCGTCCAAGATTGTGCTTTAATGTATACGGCCTATACCAAAGGTACACTTATACTTTGTATTTAATTTCTTCTATGTGATCTCAAAAGTACTTAATTACATTAGATTCCACCATGTACGCATTGAAATACTGATTTTACATTGTATTTATTGAATGATTGTAGATGAAATTGACAAAAATTGAGGAACTTTTGGGATGTCTAGTGAAGAGACACATGGAGAGTACACCACGGTATGACAATCTAATTAATCACAAGCTTGCATAAAATCAACAATATTGACTTCTTCCTTGTGCAATTTTGCAATATTTTTGGCATGCTCCAAAGGGGTAAGGCCTTAGTGATGCCTCCCCTTTTTGCTAATGAAAATGGGGAGATTAACTTAAAAATAGATTTTATATTTTTAAAAAATTGATTAGTTTTTGATCGGTGCGCCCTAAAAGTAGTGGTCATTTATTTCATTCGTTGGGTGGGATAGGAATCCCAAATAGAAGCAATGAAGAGATCTCTATCGTGATCTTGAAGATATGGGGTGTCGTGATATCATGTTGTCCGTTAGCCCACCATTGCTGTTGCGCATGACCACTAATTTGATGCCCTGGCCGGCTGCCTCTTCCAACCTTGCCTCAATGCCATTGTTCTCATAAGCATGATAGTGAACCATTTTCAAGTTTCCAAACGTGTTGATGTGTTGCTCTAGCTCCATCACCACTACCAGATGGGTGAATTACACTTACAATGGCAATGTACAATGTACAATATTTGATCAATTAGAAATGAGACACAAGCTATACAACTAAAGGATCAATGGACGCCGAGGATATTGTGTATGGGGTCATCGTGGTGCTGGAGTCATGGGGAGGAAGACACCACAAATGCAAGCCACTATAGCTTAAGTACTTGAAGAAGCTACAAATCGACATGTAATGAGCGTTTGCACATTGAAAACCCTTCGCCAACAAAGCTTTACTATCACAATACTCTTTCTTGCTGGTGAGACAATGTTGCCCCTCCCAGTCTACTCCTCCTTCCCTTCAAATATTGTAGGGAATTGAGCTAATTGATGTTTTTTTTCACTCTGCCTTCCTTCAATTGCCTTTGTGATTGGATAACTCTACCTCCTGCAAGCACGATAATTAGCCACCTACCATGCACTCCTCTAAAGACATTGAATCACGATCCCTATCTATCACACTAACTAGGTGACCGCTTTTGCGCGTGAAGGACTTCAAAAGGTAGTGGTTGTACATTTGCACCATTATGTGTACTTCCTCGGCCTATGTTGTGTGTGTGTGTGTGTGTGTGTGTGTGTGTGTGTGTGTGTGTGTGTGAGAGAGAGAGAGAGAGAGAGAGAGAGAGAGAGAGAGAGAGAGAGAGAGAGAGAGAGAGAGAGAGTGGCTGGAGTTAGGTATCATGGAGAGATAGATAGGTAGATAGATTGATTGATTTATCGTCCATTGAGGTCAAATATGACCCATGGGACCAAAAAAAGACATTACATCCATTCCTTCAAAGTGAGGCCATCAACAAAACATATCAGTTAGGGTCCATCAAGAAGCTAGAGGAAAAGAACAAGAAGAAAACCCAAGAGGGGTCAAATGAGGGGGGAGCCGGCTTGGGAGTTCAAAACTCCTGAATAATGGATTTATCACCTCGATAGACTGCCCATTTACCTTGTGTATGGACTTCGTGCATCTTCTTCAGTTCACTTGCGTTAATCTTCAGTTGATTTGTGGTTGATTCTTTGACGATCCAAATCTTTTTCCCCTTGAAGTGGTAGGATTGGCTTAGCAACCTCCTCCGCTCTTCCTTGTCCTTGAATGGCACTCACCTATGCGTGTCGTTGATACAAGAGATAGACTTGGGCTTGAAGTTACTTGGTTGAAGAATGTCATTGAGCTTGGTGATTGTTTCTTCGAGGGTGTCCTCCTAGGTGCATCATTGTGAGTGGAGCCCCCCGATCCTAACTTTGAGGCTAAGAGATTCTTGTAGCCAAAATTCTTGTATCTTGCTATTGATCTCCATGTGTGCTGCCTCCTGGTTTTCTTGTTGGGCCATCTTCACAAAAGAGGCTTCAACGTAGTGCACTTTTGTAAGCAGAGTTTGACTCTCCTTTATCTTCGCATCCTCAAGATTACTCAAGCATTGCTTGAGTTTAGCATTCTCCGCGACAAGTTCTAAGATGTGAGCCTCTAGGGCTATGATCCTTGCATTGGCAAGTAGTAGAATTCTTCCTCGGTGCAGCTGCCACTGCAAGAAAGCTCTTGTGTGTACTGGAAATTGGTGTTTTCAAGGGAGACATTAGAGCTTTGATGTAGAGGCTCGGACTTTCTTCTAGGAAGCAATCTTTGTTACGATCGTGGAAACAAGACCAAGGACTTTAAGGCTACCTTTGAATTTTGGAACTCATACAACGATGATCTGTAATCGTCAAAACAAGGCATCATCCTTTTGTTGCACAACTCCTCGCGCACGCGCGAGAGAGAGAGAGAGAGAGAGAGAGAGAGAGAGAGAGAGAGAGAGAGAGAGAGAGAGAGAGAGAGAGAGAGAGAGAGAGAGAGAGAGAGAGAGAGAGAGAGAATTCCATGGTTTCTTGCAACCATCACAAGCTATGTACTTGTAGATAAGTGCATTCTCCATGCTCACATGGAAGCAAATTGATGAGGAGGATGTGATTGTAGGTTAGCTCGCACAAGCGTATGGTGATGACGATGAAGTGCACGTTTTTGTGGCATACATCTATATGAGGAACTTGAATAGCAAAGCACACTACGAATCATGAATATAAGAAAACCAAAGCCTACAAAATAATATAGCAAAGCACCACATAGTTTGAATATATGAAGTGGTAGTGGGTTTGGATCCCGAATCCAATGCTCATTTAATTTGATCTAAGGAAACTTTCTGTGTGCTCAATTTTTAACTCTTTCATAGCACCCTTTGAGATACCAACAATCCCATCATTTCCCCTCTCTTTAGCATCTCACATGAGTCACATACTATAGTTGAAGTGGCCAAGCCATAGAGACCATCATCGTACTGTGGTAGCTTGGAAGTGACACAATGGTGCAAATGATGCAGACAGAGTGGAGGCAATGACCCAAACGGGGCTGGGTGTAGGGCTTGATGTGAATGGAAATGAGGCTGGTAGAGGTAAAGTGGTGGCTCGACATTGTAGCTGTGTCACAACTAGATCAGAGCTCTCCAAAAAAGAGGTTTAGTGTATTTGTAACCAACTAAATTTACAAGATCTCAGTTGGATCTCGAGATGGCCTTAAAGAAAATCGAAAAGAATTTACAAGTTTACGACATACACTGTACAAGGTTTGTAACCAGCTAAATTTACAAGATCCAGGTTGGATCTCGAGATGGCCTTGAAGAAGACTGAAAGGATTTTACAAGTTTTACAACGTACATGCCGACAAATGCTTCAACTTTTGACCCCTGAAGAGTTTTAAAGACGCGCTTATTTTCTTTGGTTAGGAAAAATGTTTTTGGCAAGCGTTGATTCAAATCATGGTGTGGCTTCCTCAAGGTTTGCACTTGGTATCTCCTCCAAGCAGTAGCTTGCTACCTGCGAGCCAAAATATTTTTTAATGTAGTTACATATGCATACATGAGGTGTTATGCAGTTAGAGACTATGTAGATTGGTGTTATGTAGCTCTATACTATTGATTGGTCTTTATGCTCTCATTTATTCAAGTAATCTCAATTTACTTTTTGCGTTATTTTTGTTTTATTCATGCGTCTAATATAGCAAGCCTCATGATTATCACTTGTTATAATAAAAATCTCCTCCAACATTGTTGGAAAGAAAGCATAAGTCCCCCCTACAACACTGGAGGGGATAACAGTGGCGGAGCAAGAGCACATTCTCTACGTTATTACTATAAGTGTGGAAAATGGTGCCAGCTACACACCATACATACAACAAGCATTCAAGTGTATGTGCGAGATGCATCTCCCTCTAGCTTTAAAAATTAGAATGTGCAAATTTTCTCCTTCACACATCCATTAATGCCAAATCTTATCTGTGTTGCGTAGAGCTTCTGGCAAAAGCTTCGAGGAGAGATGCTATGAAGCCTTGAAAATAATCGATGATATGGGGTGAAAGGTCCAACACCACTTTGCTTTTTTAGCTCCCACCATTTCAACAGTGAAGCAATCAAGGTTAAGAGGGCCTCCAACGGTGGGTTTCAAGATCCACACTCTCCAAATAAAGGTAATAAAGGAGGAGAGGGTGCGTTCAAAAGACTTTTGCAAGAATACAAAAGTTTGCATAGTTTAAGAACATGAAGGGCCTTAGCCTATACAATATATCAAAATATTAAAAAAGTGGAAGCTGTGATTAGACATACCAGACGATAAGGTTAGCAAGTATAGGTTATCAACCTTTATCAAAAAGCCACTGACGTGGCATTTTGAGAAGGTTGACTTCATGGCTGCAGAGATGGAGGAGGCGAGAGCTTCACCCCAAAGATGGTGTGCGCACGCGAGAGAGAGAGAGAGAGAGAGAGAGAGAGAGAGAGAGAGAGAGAGAGAGAGAGAGAGAGGACCCTTGGCCTCATTGAAGCGCGCAGTCGCACGCACAAGGTGAGTAGCTCATTGGCTATCAGAGGTAGCAGTGCATGAGAGAGAGAGAGAGAGAGAGAGAGAGAGAGAGAGAGTCCTGGGCGAGCGACCGACCCTGTCTTTGTCCGCCTTGCCTCCTGCCTCGTTGCTTGGCTTTTCACTCCAGCTCTTCATCATGCCCCAAAAGTCAAAGTTTCTATTATAACAATAGTAAAAACTTACTATTTATAAATAACAACTGATTTTTTTCCAATTTTGAAGAGCTAAACCAACGGAATATTTTGGTTTTATTAGGGAACAAATATCAAAACTAAGTTTTGGGTGCTCAATACAGACGATAAGGTTAGTAAGTATAGGTTAGCAACCTTTATAAAAAAAGTAACCGATGTGGCATTTTCAGAAGGTTGACTTCATGGCTGCAGAGACGGGGGAGAGAGAGAGAGAGAGAGAGAGAGAGAGAGAGAGAGAGAGAGAGAGAGATGAATTATTGTCCACGAAGTTCAGATATGACCTATGGGACCAAAAACAAAACATTACATTTGTTCTTTTGGAGTGAAGGCGCTGGATACATATCAGTTAGGGACTGAGGGTCCATCAAGGGGGAAGGAAAAAAGAATAAGATCAAGAACAAAAACCTAATGGGGGTCAAGTGGAGAGGGAGCTGGCTTGGGAGTTCGAAACTCCTGAATGATGGCTTTACTACCACGGTAGACTACCCATTTACCTTGTTTACGTGTGTCATGCATCTTTTTGAGCTCGCTTGTTGTAAGCTTGAGTTGGTTTGTAGTCAATTCCTCGGAAATCCAAAGCTTTGTCCCCTTAAGGTGGTAGGATTGGCGTAGCATCCTTGTCCGTTCTTCTTTGTTTTTGAAAGTGAGGATACATTGGCCAGGTGGTATATGCCTATGCGTGTTGTTGATCCAAGAGACAGTGTCGGGCTCGATGTTGATTGGTTGAAGAGTGTCATTAAGCTTGGTAATCTTCTTCGAGGGTGTCCTCCTCGGTGCACCATGGTGAAGAGAGTCCTCCAATTTTGATCTTGAGGGCAAGGGAATCTTGTAGCCGGCATTCTTGTAAGGCTGCTTGGATTTTGCTGTCAATCTTCTTATGCACTGCCGGATTTGCTTCTTGTTGAGCCGCCTTGACAGTCTCATTGAGAGAAGCTTTGACTTCGTGTTTTTTTGCAAGTAGAGTTGTGTTCTCCTTTGCCACATCCTCAAGCTTATTCAAGTGTTGTTTGAGTGCATCATTCTCCAAAACAAGTGCTTGGATCTGAGCCTCGAGGGCTGTGATCCTCGCGTCTTGGAGAACGGCGGGATCCTTCCTGAGTGCAGCTGCCACAACAAGAAAATTCTTGCGTGTGCTGGGGGTCGGCGTGTTTAAGGAAGACATGACTCGATGGGTAAATCTTTAAGTGCTGTGTGAACAGTGTAAAAACCCTAGAAGTTCGGCTCTCTGTAACCCGTGGGACGCTATTCTTGTGGTTTTTCAAATCGGAGTCGTCAAATGAGGCCTCGCGAGCAGAGCAACTGGTTATACTGGCCTTATGTTGAGAGCCTCTCACTGTGTGAGCATGCCCCATGTATGCATTCTGTCATGTTGCTGCAGCAACAGCAGCTGGCAAAGATAAGGATGAAAAGGGAGCTCTGTAGAGGGCAGAATCTGGTATTGAGAGCCTCTCACTGTGTGAGCAAGCCCGGGCGGGTTGCGAAGCAGGAGAACGCCTGCACCATGGCACGTTGCCGAAGGCCTGATGCAGAGATGGAGCGAGGCCTTGTTGGTTCGTCTTTAGGATTGTGTAGGGCAGGGCTAGGTTCAGAAGCCCTCCCATAGGGTTGCCCCTCGCCCAAGGGAGGACAGCCTGAGGCGTTAGGGTTTGCGACCTGAGAGAGAGAGAGAGAGAGAGAGAGAGAGAGAGAGAGAGAGAGAGAGAGAGAGAGAGAGAGAGAGAGAGAGAGAGAGAGAGAGACCCTAAGCTGCTCGCCACAACGAGGAGGTGCAATTGCGACACTCCCACTCTCATTGCTGCACATATCAAGTAGCCGCTCACTGTACCTCTATGCAGCAATCGCAGGAGGAGACAAGCTGACACAAGCCACAGAGAGAGAGAGAGAGAGAGAGAGAGAGAGAGAGAGAGAGAGAGAGAGTCCTGGGCGAGCGACCAACCCTGTCTTTGTCCGCCTTGCCTCCTGCCTCGCTACTTGGCTTTTCACTCCAGCTCTTTATCGTGCCCCAAAAGTCAAAGTTTCTATTATAACAATAATAGAAACTTACTATTATAATATAAATAGCAACTGATTTCTTTTCAATTTTGAAGAGCTAAACCAACAGAATCTTTTGGTTTCGTGGGAAAAAATATCAAAACTAAGATTTGGGTGCTCTATACAGTACAAAAATGGAAAGTGAATTTTATTTTCCTTCTTGTAGCCCACTTAAAACTTTTCGTGAAGTAATTCGAGTGACAAGGCACGCAAGACACGGCTGGCTGGACACAGTAATGCAAAAACGAGATCTCCAATCAGTCTACTCGTGGGCGCAATCCATCGCTTCCTCCTCGACTCCTAAAAGGCCCACCAAGCGGGCCAAGAAAAATGAACCTCCTCAGCAGACTGAGACCCTGCCTCAAGTGGCCAACAACGCTTCTGAGGAGCAAGAAGGTGAGAGAGAGAGAGAGAGAGAGAGAGAGAGAGAGAGACGTACTTAAATGGATGTATCCCTTACGCAAACTTTTGCATGCGTGAAAAATCTGATGTGGACATGTGAGACAGGTCTATTGAGAGAGAGAGAGAGAGAGAGAGAGAGAGAGAGAGAGAGAGAGAGGTAGGTAAATGGATGTATCCCTTATGCAAACTTTGGCATGCGTGACAAATCTGATGTGGACATGTGAGACAGGTGTAATAGACTTGGACACTCCAAACCAAAGATATATTGCAAACACACGCAAGAAACTACAAATAACTGAGCAAAACTTGGGGGTGGGGGGTGGGGGGTGGGGGCTGAGAGAGAGAGAGTCGACATAACATGGTAGAGTTCCACGCCTAGATGCATTGGCCCCAAAGACTGGCGCCCCCTCTCAGTATTTCTTTATTATTATGCTTTACAAGGTACAATGTTGGAGGATCCTCCTCCTCTCAGTGCTCCTAAACCAAATTTAAGTAGAAGTGAGGCCCAATACACACTTATAAAAGCCCCTGGCCAAAAGCAATTACATGAAAAGCTGGCTCCCAAAAGCCTCAACGTAAGTCGCGGAAATCCATATAGCTGCCACGTTATCAACACAAATCACGGAATTCCATACAGCTGCCACGTCATCAACCTCTACGTAGTTTGGGGTCCTTGCTTTATTACCTCAACCCCCTTTTAGACCACTCGACTAGAACCTACAAGTTGGTGAATACTTCTTTTGCTTCTTCCATTAGGGTTTAGGCCCCTCGGTCGGGTCTTGCCCATTAGGCCATGCCACATCATCAATTTGTGACATATTCCCTGCAAAAACAAACATAGGGCAGAAACTAGTTCATTGGACACTAACTCTTAAGTACCGATGGACTAGATTACACATATCCAACACTTGCACAAAGACGACAGGCACTGAACGTTCGCATCACATTCACATCGTAACCGGCTTGAACATTCCAAGTGAGAAATCAATAGCAACACACAAACAGAAATCTCATAATCACTGAACTTCAATGGAGAGAGAGAGAGAGAGAGAGAGAGAGAGAGAGAGAGAGAGAGAGAGAGAGAGAGAGAGAGAGAGAGAGAGAGAGAGAGTCGACATGGCCTGGCGGAGTTCCGTGCCCAGACGTATTGGCCCCAAAGATTGGCGCCCCTTTTGGTATTTCTTTTATATTAAATCTTTGAGCAAAGTACAACTGCCCGTGGGTGTTCGCTCTCAGACTCTGCGTAAGATGCTCTGCCGAGTGAGCACCCTTGGGTCACTTATAAACATTACAAGGGATGCTAAAAGCAGAGCCCCAAAAGATGTAAATCAAAAGCAATAATCTCTCAAAAGCAACTAGCTCAAAATCTGCCATTGAAATCAGCCAACGTGATTTGGGGAAACTCCGTACAACCTGCCACGTTAGCAGCTGTGAGCGCAAAATACGGAAATCCGTACTGTCTGCCACGTCAGCATGCCAGCGCAAATTCCGAACAGTTTGCCACGTCATCAGTCTGCCAGATTGTCAGCGTGTGTGTGTGTCTGGACATAACTGCCACGTCATTAATTTGTAACATACCCCCCTCTTGAAAGAATTGTAATCGCCCTTGATTATGCCTGCAAAATAGACAGAGGCCATAAATTGTCTTAGTAGACACTGACTGTTAATACCGACGCACTAGACACGACACATCTAGTACTTGTACAAATCAACAGTCACATCACAGGACATCACATGACAAATTGTCACAAGACGGGCACCACGTGCCAATAGCAAAGAACAGACTGAACAAACTTTTAGCACTTCAATAACAACTGAACTGAAAGAGAGAGAGACGACACGCGACATGGAGTGGCGGAATTCCACCCCAGAGAGTATTGGCCCCAAACCTTGGCTCCCCTTTCGGTATTTCTTTATATTATTGCCGATTCACAAAGTATAACAGCCGAGGAGCACCTGCTCTGCAATCTGCGCGCTAAAAAGTGCCAGAGAGGGCCCCCAAGGCTCATATTTAAAGGCCCAAAGCCTAAAAGCATCAAATATGAAAAGCTGACCCCAAAAAATCACTTTCCTAAAATTTGGGGATTTCCCTAAAAATCCGCTGCGAATTCCGGGACGTCTGTACAGGTGCCACATCATCATATTTTGATGTGCAAAGTCTTTTGAGTGTGTTCTGCTTTGTTTCTAATGCCTTTATGTCACTTGGGGCCCCATCGGACGGGGTCCCCATAAGTTGGTAGGACTTCTTCTTCTGTTGCTTGTTCTTCTTAGGGTTTCTAGAATTAGGGTTTCTAGAATTAGGGTTTGCAGGTTTTAGGGTTAGGGTTTCTAAAATTAGAGTTTCAACAGTTAGGGGGTTTCTAGCAGAAATTAGGGTTAGGGTTTCTGCTCTCGAGCAGCCCACATCATCTGTAAGTTGGCTCCATTCTTTAGGCTTTGACACGTCAGCAGTTTGTTACATCTCCCCTTCTTGAAAGAGAGTAATCGTCCGCGATTACAGCATATCTGCAAAACAACTCAAGTTAGCTCAAAAATTTCCGAGGGTCATTCCGAGGGACATTCCGAGGGACAATTAGTTTGCTCTTTTTATTAAGGAGTTAGCTTCTCCTTTCTGCTCTTTTGATCAAGGAGTTAGCTGCTCCTATCGGCTGTTTTGATCAAGGAGTTAGCTTCTTCTTTCTGCTCTTTTGATCAAGGAGTTAGCTTCTCCTTTTTGCTCTTTTGATCAAGGAGTTAGCTTCTCCTTTTGGCTGTTTTGATCAAGGAGTTAGCTTCTCCTTTCTGCTCTTTTGATCAAGGAGTTAGCTTCTCCTTTTGTCCAAATCGGAACTCTTGATATTTCGGCGTAGTAAAATTAGCCATCACACCCAGACCGTACTGATCTTCCACGAGTGTCTTGATGCACTAAAATTACATACCCAGGCAATCTCATCCAATTAGGGATATTCAGTAATTGGCATATCACAATGCAACACAAATGCTTACATATGCATGTTACAAGACACAACAAACAGCGCCGTTGAGCACTCCCCCAAGACAAACGGTCTGCGGTATGAAGCTACTCAACGACTACCTCGTCACTCCCCCCGCAAATAACCTAAAAAGGTCCGGGCCATGAGGTCAGAGGACTATAGAACCAAACGCTCCCCAGACCACAGTCTGCGTCGCTTGGAGGTTCAAGCATATAACCAAACGCTCCCCAGGCATCGGCCTGCGTCGTTCCGAGGTTCAAACAATACCAAAACAGTATTTCTCACTTCTCCACCCGGGAGTAAAATCACCAATCATTGAAACCAGTATCAAACCAGAGTCAAACAATTCAAATCGGCACCAAAACAGGTTCAAAACAGATACCATCCATTTCAAACAGGATCAGCAAACAAGATCAAACAGAACTCAAACTTAAAAAGCAATCTCGACATCAGTCGAGCTCGAAAAATCGACTGACTTTCCATCCTGAAACTTGCACCAAAAATCTGGGTTAGGTTCATTCCATAAGGTCGTAGCCGAGCACAGAATGGTCCATGAGCTCTTGGACAGACGGTGTTTCTTTGGCGGCTATGGTAGTCTCAAGAGATAGCAATCACACCGAACCTCCAAGGTTATCAACTCGAGAAGAGACATCTACTGAGAGATGTCGAGAATTTCGAGATATAATCTGCTAGGGTTTCCATGGCAAGCATTTCAGGATACCCCACTCTGCCAGAAGTTGCAGTCCGAAGGAAGATGTCAGAAACCATATAACTTCGGGCAAAAATTTTCTTGAAAGCTTGCCAAGTACTTGGAGTATGCTGCTTGGTAGTCGTAGACATCAACATCTGCATGGCACTACTTCTGAGAAAAACAGTAACTTGAAACAAATCTGGATCCTTCTCTTGCAAGGGATCTTAATTGGCTTATGCCCTGTAAGACATGAGCGGTGAAGACGGGAGCGCGTTTGATGCGCGATGAAGTATGGGTTGGAGGGCGAAGATACCTCACATAATAATTCCAATAGCTCTGTCTGCTCTTTTGTAGGACCGGTATGCTTTCAGAAAAGCACACGCCTGATGCTCTGATACCACTGTCACAAGACGGGCACCACGTGCCAATAGAAAAGAACAGACTGAACAAACTTTTAGCACTTCAATAACAACTGAACTGAAAGAGAGAGAGACGACACGCGACACAGAGTGGTGGAATTCCACCCCAGAGAGTATTGGCCCCAAACCTTGGCGCCCCTTTCGGTATTTCTTTATATTACTTCCGATTCACAAAGTACAACAGTCGAGGAGCACCTGCTCTGCAATCTGCGTGCTAAAAAGTGCTAGAGAGGGCCCCAAGGCTCATATTTAAAGGCAAAAGCGTAAAAGCATCAAATATGAAAAGCTGACTCCAAAAAATCACTTTCCTAAAATTTTGGGATTTCCCAAAAAATCCGCTGCGAATTCCGGGACGTGCGTACAGGTGCCACATCATCATATTTTGATGTGCAAAGTCTTTTGAGTGTGTTCTGCTTTGTTTTTAATGCCTTTATGTCACTTGGGCCCCATCGGACGGGGTCCCCATAAGTTGGTAGGACTTCTTCTTCTGTTGCTTGTTCTTCTTAGGGTTTCTAGAATTAGGGTTTGCAGGTTTGAGGGTTAGGGTTTCCAGAATTAGGGTTTGCAGGTTTCGGGGTTAGGGTTTCCAGAATAAGGGTTTCAACAGTTAGGGTTTCTGGCAGAAATTAGGGTTAGGGTTTCTGCTCTCGAGCAGCTACATCATCTGTAAGTTGGCTCCATTCTTTAGGCTTTGACACGTCAGCAGTTTGTTACATCTCCCCTTCTTGAAAGAGAGTAATCGTCCGCGATTACAGCATATCTGCAAAACAACTCAAGTTAGCTCAAAAATTTCCGAGGGTCATTCCGAGGGACAATCAGTTTGCTCTTTTGATCAAGGAGTTAGCTGCTCCTATCGGCTGTTTTGATCAAGGAGTTAGCTTCTTCTTTCTGCTCTTTTGATCAAGGAGTTAGCTTCTCCTTTTTGCTCTTTTGATCAAGGAGTTAGCTTCTCCTTTTGGCTGTTTTGATCAAGGAGTTAGCTTCTCCTTTCTGCTCTTTTGATCAAGGAGTTAGCTTCTCCTTTTGTCCAAATCGGAACTCTTGATATTCCGGCGTAGTAAAATTAGCCATCACACGTAGACCGTACCGATCTTCCACGGGTGTCTTGATGCACTAAAATTACATACCCAGGCAATCTCATCCAATTAGGAATATTCAGTAATTGGCACATCACAATGCAACACAAATGCTTACATATGCATTGATGCGAAGTGGATGGAGGAGGAGGACCTAGTAGATACTCCTCGGATTGTGAAACTTTACCTCGATGTTTTGGTTTAACGATAGTCTACTCCAAACGGAACCCATAATTCAGCTTGGCCGGAGATCTGGTGCAGTGGGATGCATAAGAGGGGTGTTAGGTGCAGCGGAATGAATGTTGTATTTTCTCAAGATTAGTGATCTTTACTGCTCAAGGTTCCTTTTAGTTCTTAGGGAAAGAGAGAGCTTTCCGTCTTGTAGAGTGCTGTGGTCACGAACAAAGTGAGTGGATATTGTTCGTGCAAATGAATGAGACTGAGAGAAGGAGAGAGAAGAGATACGACACCTGAGAGGTTGTAAAACCCTCCTCCGAAGGCCCCACTCTCGTCGGTGAGAGTAGTCTATTCTTTGATTGCACAAAGGTGTACAATGCGTATGCAATGGACTATGCAACTTGGTCTATGCCGATGACGACGACGACGATGACGATGGCTGAAATATGAGATCTTCTAAGCGCTGAATTTCGAGACTATTTTGGTGGCTGAAAATGACTGTTTTGGCTGCGTTTTCTTGGCTGAAAAATGAGGTTTCTTAGGGCTGAAAACTGATGGTCTTTACGGGCTGAATCTGCTACACTTTAGGTGAATAATGCCGGTCTTAATTTGCTGCTGAAATCCAAAAATGCCAGGGGCTGAAATTGGTCCTTCTGTCGCCGGGGTTCTGCAAATGCAAAAACGCTAGGCTGATCTGCTGTGTCGTGATGACGTTGGGGCTGATCTGCTGTGCACAAATCACCAAGGCTGATCTGATGCAAAAACGCTAGGTCTTCTGTGGAGAAAACGCCATAGTAGTCGCGGGGGTTGGTCTTGTTGAGAAGTTGCCTGTTGAGCAAGGTGCTCCTACTGCCTCTTCTGCCAGAAAGTGCTAACTTGGGTTTGCTTATATATTAACTTAGCAAAATTGCCCTACCTACTTTTGTTGGAAAGTCACTTAAAAATAATAAGTGAAAATAACCAATAAATAGGAAAATAGGCTAAATGCACTAGAAAATTCCCCTAACTGATGCTAATGGATTCTGATGGGAATTCCGATGATCATGCTGTGTGCAACCGGAGGATATGCATCTATGCTAAGTGACTGGGCATGCACGGTCTACGAATAGACTCACAAAAGTGCCAGATCACTGCTAATCTAGACTTGACTGAACTGACTAAACACTGCTGTGGTGTAGCTTGTCCACGGACACATAGGGTTGGGATGTGTCACGTGACATCCCCTCCTTTTCAAAGTGAGGTACTGGTACCGAACTGTATGGCGTCGAGGGAGATCGCCAACAGCATCCGGAATCCTGGAAGGGACTCTTCGCCGGCCCACTCTGATGTGTGGGTCGTGCGGTACTTGAACTTCATAAAGGTCTGCAACGCTTGCTTCTTTGGGCCGCACCGAAAGCGACACAAAGTCGTTTGAATCTCCTTTCTTGCTTCAACTTCGTCTAGAGTCCTGCTTCTTTCGTCTTCAAGAATCTCCACGGCTGAAAATTCCTGAAACCATCTCCAACACAAAACCATGAACATACCTATTCCATGTA
Organism: Adiantum capillus-veneris; assembly: GCF_014529385.1. Classification (NCBI taxonomy): domain Eukaryota; kingdom Viridiplantae; phylum Streptophyta; class Polypodiopsida; order Polypodiales; family Pteridaceae; genus Adiantum; species Adiantum capillus-veneris. The sequence continues at coordinate 107,792,962 of NC_140941.1, forward strand.
AAGTGAAGGAAAAAAAATCTTGTCTTTTCTAATGACTGTGTATGCAATGTAGATGAACATAGAGACGGAGTGACAACCCGTTCATCAAACACATGCAAACAATGCGATCGAATGTTTTCCGTTTGATCGAAATCAAGCAACTGTGGCAAATCACAATGGAAATGCCCATGCTTGGTGCTCAAACTATCATGTGATCTTTCAAAAACTGTGTCATGCCAAGGAAGGGACATGGAATGCGCCTTCCTAACATACAAACTTTTCAACTTTTCATGAACAATCTGCATACATTCGTGCTCATCCATGAGAGAAACGTGCTCAACATACACTATGTCATGCCTAGGAAAAGGGATCACATAACGATGCTGACTAAAATACAGGAAACCTTCACGAATGAAACACTCGAGTAATGCGTGCGTATCAATCATGCGAACACGTAATACTTCTTGTGAGGGTTCTTTGGACCAAGGCTCGAGAGCCAAGATCGCTTCTTCGGAATCTATCGAATCTTCTTGTGGAGGTTCATTAGACCTCGACTTGAAAGCCAAGATCGGATCTTCGTGATTGATCGAATCTACAACGAGGTTAGTTTCGCTAGGAAAAGCATCCACTAACACATCATCCTTGTGAACAATCACATTGTCTTCATGCAACTCATCATGCTTGTGAGAAATCACATCTTGATCATGCAAATCATCATGCTTGTCATTGTCATCCAAATCATTATGCAAATCATTGGCATCCAAATCATCATGCTTATCATTGTGCTTCAAATCATCATGCAAATCATTATGATTCAATTCATCATGCAATTCCTGTGTGTCATGCTGTGGAGAAGAAGAGACTGAGAGAGTCTCCTTTTTCCGATTCTGTTGCATCTGTGCCTGAGCTTGAGAAAAGAGTCGCAATAACTCTTGCATTTGAGCTTTGTTCTCGCGATAAAATTCTGCTTCTATGGCTGCCCTTCTTTCTTGGTACTGGCACTCTATGGCTGCCATGTCTTCTTCGTAGGCTTTTCTTTCTGCTTCTCTTTCTAGGTCTAACTCCTCCATAGAAGTTAGTGCAATCTTTGTCGTAGAGGGGGAAGGGTCGGAAAAACCTCGTGGTGGGGAAAATTCTTCTTCGCCTCTCTCATGCTCATCACCTCCAAGCGAAGTATCCATTCCGCTTCGAGTGATGACCATTCTGTAATCGGGGTTCTTAAGTTCACGAGGAACTTGGGTTCTTGCGGGTCTTGGGTTCTTAAGTTCACGAGGAACTTGGGTTCTTGTGGGTCTTGAGGTTCTTGAGGTCCTTGGTTCGTGAGAATCTTGGGTTCTCGAGGTTCTTGAGGTTCTTGAGTCTTGAGGGTCTTGGGTTCTTGGGGTTCTTGAGGTTTTCTTTCGCTTGCAAATCGCGTTGGAGAAGGATCTTCTCTTCACCCAAGTTCTACCCTTTTCTGCGGACGCACCCCTTGGCGGCCTTGCGCTCACACCAAGGTTACTTTTTCCCACCTCACATCGAGTGGCCGGCCGCTAAGTGCACGGTCCGCTCTTAATGAGCGAAAAGAGACACAAGGGGAGACTGGACAAGCCCTTCTTTCTTGGGATTCCTGTCACTCTTCAATAAAACACGATTAGGAATCGCCACGCCCAAGTAAACTTGGGTTCGTGCGACCTCAACAAGCAAAAAAAAAATCTTGTGGTTCTTGTGGTTCTTTCCTTAAGTGATGCAGAACACTTCCAAAGCTTTGATACCAATGTTAGGTGTAGCGAATGAATGTTGTATTTTCTCAAGATTAGTGATCTTTACTGCTCAAGGTTCCTTTTAGTTCTTAGGGAAAGAGGGAGCTTTCCGTCTTGTAGAGTGCTGTGGTCACGAACAAAGTGAGTGGATATTGTGCGTGCAAATGAATTAGACTGAGAGAAGGAGAGAGAAGAGATACGACACCCGAGAGGTTGTAAAACCCTCCTCCGAAGGCCCCACTCTCGTCGGCGAGAGTGGTCTATTCTTTGATTGCACAAAGGTGTACAATGCGTATGCAATGGACTATGCAACTTGGTCTATGCCGATGACGACGACGACGACGACGATGGCTGAAATCTGAGATCTTCTAAGCGCTGAATTTCGGGACTGTTTTGGTGGCTGAAATGACTGTTTTGGCTGCGTTTTCTTGGCTGAAAAATGAGGTTTCTTAGGGCTGAAAACTGGTGGTCTTTACGGGCTGAATCTGCTACACTTTAGGTGAATAATGCCGGTCTTAATTTGCTGCTGAAATCCAAAAACGCCAGGGGTTGAAATTGGTCCTTCCGTCGCCGGGGTTCTGCAAATGCAAAAACGCTAGGCTGATCTGCTGTGTCGTGCTGATGCCGGGGCTGATCTGCTGTGCACAAATCGCCAAGGCTGATCTGATGCAAAAGCGCTAGGTCTTCTGTGGAGAAAACGCCAGAGTAGTCGCGGGGGCTGGTCTTGTTGAGAAGTTGCCTGTTGAGCAAGGTGCTCCTACTGCCTCTTCTGCCAGAAAGTGCTAACTTGGGTTTGCTTATATATTAACTTAGCAAAATTGCCCTACCTACTTTTGTTGGAAAGTCACTTAAAAATAATAAGTGAAAATAACCAATAAATAGGAAAATAGGCTAAATGCACTAGAAAATTCCCCTAACTGATGCTAATGGATTCTGATGGGAATTCCGATGATCATGCTGTGTGCAACCGGAGGATATGCATCTATGCTAAGTGACTGGGCATGCACGGTCTACGAATAGACTCACAAAAGTGCCAGATCACTGCTAATCTAGACTTGACTGAACTGACTAAACACTGCTGTGGTGTAGCTTGTCCACGGACACATAGGGTTGGGATGTGTCACGTGACAAGGGGAGTCACTCCGCTCCTTTGTCAACAGATGCCTTGATTTTGATACTAAAGTCACTGATGTCTCTTTGAGCTTCAGGGATACTGAGAGCTGACAATATTTTGCTGGATGACTTTATGAAATGGAATTCCTGATAATGATACTGATTTGTTTCTTCACTTCTTTTGAGTGCAGGAACTGATAGACGAAATGACTGCAGCATTTTGGTCTGATTGATCTCGAATAGACATGGTTGCAATAGGGGTTAGTCAATCGGACATCGATGAGGTCCCGATTGGACCCAGATGTGATTGCTAGCTACATTGCCGATAAATCATGGTCTAAGATCCGAATGAATGTTGAATGTCATGTGATGTCCTGTGATGTCTGGTGATGTCTTGTGATGTCGTGTGATGTGACTGTCGATTTTGTACATGTGCTAGATGTGTGTTCCTAGTACGTAGGTACTAACAGTCAGTGTCTGCTAAGACGGTTTATGGCTTTTGTCGGTTTTGCAGGCGTAATCGCGGTCGATTACAATGCTTTCAAGAGGGGGGTATGTCACAAAGTGATGACGTGGCGGACAACAAAAACCCTAAAATTCCTGCAAACCCTAATTTTTGCCAAAAACCCTAATTTCCGGAAATCGCGGAGGCTAATTTTTTTTATAAAAAAATTATAATAATGATGAGCGACGCGAATCTTGCTTTTTGTCCATGCCATGAGAAAGAGAAAGAACTAGCTTTAAAAAAAAAAAAAAAGAGACTCTCTAAGAGAGAGAGAACTGATGCTTTATATTTTTAAAAGCTTTTGGGGCTCTGCTTTTGGGCATCCCTTGTACCTTTAAATATGTGGTGAGGGCTTCACTTCTCAGAGCATCTGGACACAGAGTCGGAGAGTGAAACCCTAGCCACTCTCTTGTACTTTGATCTGATTAATATAAAAAGAAATACCGAAAGGGGCGCCAGTCTTTGGGGCCAATATCTCTAGGCACGGAACTCCGCCGGGCCAGTGCAAATCTATTGTGATCTGTGAATTGTTTTGAAGTGGTTATTTGGTGCTGTCGCGATTGATTCTTGACTTGGAGTGTCCAAGTCTATTACAATATCATTTGGTTCCCTTGATTTATTCTCCTTATTGGCAGACTCTTGTCTTTTTGAGGTGGATACTATCTTGCCCCTCACATAAGTCAATGAGCCGGCATGCATTCCAAATTGATGCTTAGTCATGTGCCATAAGTCTCTGAATGGAGTTAGACTTCTGGTTTAAAGCATAGTCTTGATCTCTTTAGTAAATCATAGCAAAACCTCTCAATTTGATCTTTCAAAAGAATCTTCGACAAGGATCCCAAAACCTCTGGTAGTAGTCATCCAACGTATCTTTCTCAGTCATTTGCAAGTGATGCCAAGGTGTGATGACATCTCTTGCATATTTATCTAATATCCAAGTTGACGTGAAAAAAAAAAACCACGTCGCATGTGTTTCTCTGCGTAACAACAGAGTAAGATGCCGCTTTTCGCTCCCTGGAATGTTCTGAGAACTGCTCTTTAGAGAAGGTGACGTCAAACTGTTGCACAAAGTCAAGGGCGCGATAGGTGTCATGGCCTGACTCCCTTCCTTGAACTCCTTGGTTTTCTTGTTGATCTGGTCATCGTCAAAAGAGGACGACCTCTTCTTCTTTAAACGGCTAGATGGCCTTCCTTGCCTTCTAGATTTTGTTTCAAAAATCTTCTTCAAAAGAATCTTGTGTTAGGTGCTTAGAAATTGAAGAAGCTTCTTAGTACCCTCGAACTTTTCAAATGGCGCCTTCCTCGTGTGTTGGTGTTTTCTCATTTAGTCTTCTGGTCCGAAAAGGAAGACTTTAACAAACTCAAAATGTCACCAGCGTGTGACTATTATCTATCCTTTTTGTTGATTTCTTTCTTATTATCTATTTACTTTCACTTTTTGGAAACACCCTTCGGGAAATCTAACTGCCCTGCATTGCATAGCTAGTGTGGAAATGTCCAGAGGGAGTCCAGGCCTGAGGGCAAGAGAGCACTAAGGTTGGACAAAGACTATGGTTAGCCAAAGTGGGGTCATTGACTAGTCAAAGTGGAATCCTTTGCTACAGAGGCTACATTTCAGTTCTGGATGTGGCCGCAGTGTACAAAGAGGGTCGGATGACCTAGAAAGATACAATGGCAGCATCTCCTAAAATTTAGGGAAGTGCTATTTTGGGACCTGAAAATGTGTTGACGTCATTACTACCTCCGGAATGACAAGGGGAACATTTTCTTACTCTGCTGTGAAGTCAACTGGGCAACCGGTTGGGATATTTTTAGACGGCAACCCCGAAACGGGAAAATGCTTATAAATGTGCCAAGTGGCACCTTCTGGAGCACTTGCCTCATGCAACAAGAGTTGGCGCTGAATTTAGGAGGGGGAGAGCCTCATTTTCAGTTTTGTCACAGGGTAAGAGCTATGGAGTGCTTGCTTTCTCTCTTATGCACAGTGCGGTGCCAGGAGTGATGCCGTGACGCTACGCACTGCCCTCTCTCTCCCCTTTGGCAGTATGTTATGCCCCTCTAGTGGGCTCTTCATTTGACCAATGTACAGTTGTGTGGGTTCATGCGCAATTGCCGAGGCAAGAGCCTCTTGCACAGGTATTGGATTAGCTAGCGGCTAATCCCCCTGCAGGTACAGGTGAATTCGGAGAGGTTTCACGCCAGAAATCTCGTCCGATTCAAAGGGCAAGTAGCCCTACAGGTGCGGGAGCTCGAGGACTTGTTATGGATGCGACCGGCACGCGAAACGGAGCCCAAAACAGTAAATTACAGCCTGCTGTGTATTTTTGCAGGTTTAGGGTTTTGGCCCTAAACGGACCCTAATACTCCCAGGAGGTTCGGGGACGCAAGGGGACCGCTGTACAGGTGATCTGGCGCATTTTCGGGGCTGAAAACAGAGAATTCAGCGTGCTGCAGATTCTCGCCAGGTTTTGCAAAGTGCCCGTATGCGTCGGGAAAGTCAGTCAATGCGTGGGAATACTGACTGTGAAGGGTTCTAGTACAGTTATACTGCCGAAATCGGGTTGGAACAGGGGAAATTCAGCCAAGTTTGTGCGGGGCAGCTTGTAGGGATCCACAGCGTTTATTCCCTCTTTTGAACAATAAAGAAATACCGGAAGGGGAGCCTAAGTTAGGGGCCAATCTGGTGTCGGTCTAATCATACAGGTGCAATCTAGCAGCTTGTATCCCTTTCCCCTTTGTTGTGTCCTGAAAGTACAGGTAAAATAGACGACTAATAATGGGTGAAAGCTAAATCAAGGTTTAAAGTAAAGTCTACCGCCCTTTTTGGATTGAACAGGCCGGTTTCACAAAACCATTGAATTGGCTATTTCAAATTGCCCATCTGTCTGGGGGTGGAACGAAGACGAGAACTGCAACCACGTGCCAATGTTCTCCCAGATTGCTGTCCAAAACAACTAGTAGACCGGGGATCTTTGTCCGAAACAATGGGCTTAGACATGCCATATATTCTAACAGTTTTGCCAAAGGATCGGGCTTAACTGTCTTCTTTATTGCAAAGCAGTGAGCCTGCTTACTGAATCTGTTGATGACCGTTCAGAGGCCATCATTCCCACTCTGTCTTCGAGAGATCAAAGATGAAATCCATTGCAATACTAATGGGTAAATTCTTAGTAATCCCTGTGCCTTATGCTTGTTAAACTTGACCTTCTGGCATACTAAACAATTGCGAACAAAGTCGTCCACATCCTTCTTGAGTCTTTGCCAAAATAAATAACGCTCCACACCTTTCAAAGTGGTGTCGATGCCGTGGTGACCCGTTGTAACAGACTTGGACACTCCAAGTCAAGAATCTACCACGACAACTGTAACAAACTGCTGACGTGGCAAAACCCTAATTTCTACCAAAAACCCTAACCCTAATTCTGCCAGAAACCCTAACTGTTGAAACCCTAATTCTAGAAACCCTAACCCTAAAACCTGCAAACCCTAACCCTAAAATTGCAAAAAACCTAACCCTAACCCTAAGGGCAGCGTGGCAGATTTTCGAAAATTGCATTGGCATGATGATGTGGCAGGTTGTATGGATTTCCGCGTTTTGCGCTGACTGATGACATGGCAGGCTGTACGGATTTCCGTGATTTATGCTGGCAGCTTTTTGGCTTTGCTTTTTTTTTTTTCCGAGAAAAAGATCCTTCTATTAGTTAATGAAAACTGCCCATAGGGCTACATCCACCTCTGCAAGAGAGGGCTACAATAAGCATGATGGGGAGACTCTCCCAATGAAAAAACAGCATATATACAATGAGGCTAAATCAAGAGATGGGAGGAGGGAAGAGCCACACATGTGGACAGTAGTGCCATCTGAGCACCCCTTGGACTATGGTGTAGAAAGGCCCAGGGCGCCAGAGTCGAAGGAAAGCCTCGCGGCGCTCCCGCATGCGGTCGGAGCTGCCCTGTAGTCCCTCAAGCTGTCCTCTAAGAGTATGGATCAGCTCTAGCCAAAAGTCACGAACACTCTGCTGGTGGCACAGGGCGAGCCTCAAAGATGCGGAACCAGAGAGCTAGGCCGCTGATGAGCTCCCAACACTCCTCTCTCTCACTGCACCACTCCTGTGGAGTAAGCTCTGTAGCAGGCTGGAGTGTAGGTCGCCCCCCCTGCATCATTATCATCCTGCTGGTGGAAGATACCTCAAACTGAAGTGCCGGGCCCGTGAGGGCGGACCAAGCCGCTGCCCCCCAAGTGTACTGTCGAGCCGTGGAGAGGGCAGGCATCAGCCGAAGAACTCGAAGCCACACCTGTTGGGCCGAGGGACAGTCCCAAAGACAGTGATGCTGACTCTCCACCAACTGGTCACAGGTTGCACATGCGGCCGAGAGACCACTATGCACAAGCCAGCTCCCTACTGCTGTGGCTCTGTGTGCAACCAGCCACTGGAACAAAGTGACGCGCCTCGGCTGTCTGGAGTCCCACAGCCTCTGCCAAAAAAGTGCCAAGAACTCGACTGTGAGGCCCTCCTCCTGCCAATGACGTGCTGCAGCGGGGCGGGCCTCTCTGTGTGGTTGCAAGTATATGACGTCCAAGCCGAACAGTGTACTGAAAGAAGGGGACTCCTGGGAAGTCTGCAGAAGAGAAGGGGTCCCTCCATAGCCACTCACCAGGATCCCACTGTACTCGTGCCAGTGGACAACACTCCCAAGCCCATAGCCTCCAGTGTCCAGTCTCAAGAGCTGCTGGGTCAGGGTCTATGACGCAAGTCCTCCCACAGATGCCCACAACTCGGATCCTCTGGAAACAGCACTCTGCTACCTGCGGGGCCTCTACTGCAACTCGTTGTAATCGTCCCCCACCCTGAAGCTCGAAGAACAAGGCTGGGACAGTCTCTGAGCAAGCCCTGACTGAAATGAGAACCTCCAGTCGTGTGAAGGCTCCCATCCACCGGGGTGCTACTGGCTCGAGAGGCGTGAGCCACTCAGCTGGAACTGACTCTGAGATGTCCTGACACATGCTCTGCACCCCTCTCATGCCCTGTAGCTGGACAGCTTGCACCTCCTCTGACAAACCTGTGAACTCTAGCCAGTCACCTAGAGAGCGCGCTGGACTTGTTGCCATGGAACCCCAAGAAACATGAGGCAGACTCTGTTGCTAAATTGGCTTTATCTATCAGAAAAATAATTCTAAACGAATTATTGGATTTATAAGTGAGAGGGTTTTCTCGCTTGGAACAAAAGGAAAAATAATTCTAAATGAATTATTGGAATTTTAAGTGAGAGGGTTTTTCTCACTGGAGACATCTGAGTACAGAGTATTCCTGGTGCGTCATTCAAAGTAATGACGGGAGCACTGTGAACGGGAATATCTGTAAGGCCACCAAGAACGAGTACTTCTGATGCGTCACATAGGATGGGTGATAGGGAGCATCGGAAAGAAGTATCCGACCATCCGGGAACGGACATCTCTCATGCGTCATAGGATGGGTGACATAGAGCATCGTGAAGGAGATTGTACCGTAAGTTCGGTAGGAAAGGACTAGGTGATGGGTATTCCTGATGCGTCACAAGGTGGGTGACGGGTACATCGGAAAGGGAATATCCATAGTCGGGAGGAAATTCCGAACTGTGTTAGAATTGTGCACAAGGAAAAGCAAGCACTTGAATGAAGATGGGTTCAGAGGAAACTTTGAGGAAAAACAGATGCTTTTTGAGAAAGCGGGATTGCTTTTCGGGAAAGCAGATGCTTTCCCGCGAGGAAGTTTATGTTTGCATTGCAATTGTGCGTGTGATTGCATCCAGGGACGCCTGGGAAGTGCTGTGAAAGCATTGTTTTTAACTTATAAGGTTTTATTGAGTTTTTGGGCAGGTTCAAACTATTTTTAAAATACGCCGGCCGCTCACTTAATAAGTGGGCAGCCATCTGATAAATAAGGCAACAGATCAGCCAACGTTTTCTCTCTCTCTTTTTTCTGGCAGAACGGAAAAAAAAAAAGAAAAATTTTTTTTTTGAAAAAAAGAAAAAAAAAAAAACGGCCGCAATCTCTACGCGAGCAGCTATTCGTGCCCGTGGCTAGGAGCTATAAAAGCATCACATGCCCTCACTCAGAGGAGAGGACCAATCTTTGCAAGGAGGAGATGCTACTGCAGATTTCAGCCGTAAAGAAGACGTTGCCGGTGATGCCCATGGCTGCCTCAAGTGTACCAGATGTCGCCAAGACCCAAAGCGCGAGTTCCCTCGCGAAGAAGTGCCTACGAAGCGTGTTTCCATCGCGACAAGTTGCTGTTTTTCTCTGTTTTCAGCCCATAAACGTCGTAGACGGGGCTGATGTACGAGAAGGAACCCGAGAACACCTCTTTTGTGTGTAGGATTGGAAGAGAGGATTTTCTATGGAGAGATCTCTTTCGAGGAATTGCTTTTCGAGAATCGAGTTGCGTTTCGAGCGTCGAGACTTTGAAGGTAACGATTTTCATGTTCTGATCTTTGAGTATTTGATTGCAGGTGTACTTCCTCTTCGTGAGGGAGTAGGAGCAGAGGAAGGCATGAGCCTCTGCAGGAGAAAAGCGCTCTGAGGAACTAGAGCCAGATCAGCCCAAGGGTTTCGTACCCGAGTTTGGGAAGTAGATCCATAGATCGGAGAGAGGTAGTCTCTCAAGTTGTGATATGGAAGTTGGGATTCCCAAGTAAGGACTTCGTGTTCGGGAAAGCAGAGTTGTTTTGCGGGAAGAGGACTCTGAAAAGAGAGTTGCAGGGATGCCATGCCCCGAGTCTGGAAGGTGAGATCCAGAGGCGAGAACCTTGATTCTCGAGGAATTGGAATAAGGAACGGAAGTTCCTTGGAATAGGGTTTCGCCCTAGGAATCGGAAGTTGAGGCTTCTGGGAACCATCAAGTCTTATTCTAGAACGAACGTGGTAATACGTTCGGTTCAAGTGCTTGTATAGACTTCTCCTCAGTAATAAAGATACTATTACGGGGGGGGACCAGCCCATCTTCTGGTCCCCAGTATTGTGTCGATCTTCTCACTCTCTATGTCTCTCTCTATTTATTTCTCTCTATATCCTCTGGCTTCGGTAATAAGTGATAAATCCTATTTATCCGAATGTATTTTATATTGTTATGCGCTCCCGTTTGTGACAGTGGTATCAGAGCATGGTCTCCTCTCTTTCTCTGTAAAGGAGGACGACTCTGGGAAGATACGGGAAGAAGCCATGACAAGCCAAGAGAGAAGTAAGCAGGCGGAACCCTAAGTCCTGCAAGGAAAAGCTTGCAGAGTTGGAAATTTTTTTTCTCTCTGCAAGAAGTCGACACAAGGCTTGGGATTCTCTGAGAAGGCGAGAAGAGCATGATGCTCAAGAACCTAGAGAATCCAAGGAGCGGAATGCTCGAGATTCTTCAGAATCCAGAAAATATCCACGAGCGTCAATCCAGAACTATAGCCAAGAAATCCCATCATATCGGGAAGGATATGAAGAAGGTCTCTAGACCTAGGAACACTCCAGTCAAGTTTGATACTTTTGACGGAAGGGAAGATGTCTTGAAAGCTACTGCTTTTATTCGACAGTTTGAAGTTGCCTTTGCAAATGGCAATTTTTGAGAAGTGTCGAAGGTGAGGCATGTGACCAAACACCTCAAGGGGATTGCAAGTACTTGGTGGTATACCAAAGCTGTGCAAGGAACTTACAACAAGACTTGGATTCAATTCAAGGCTGAATTTTTTGACAAATGTTTTTCCTCTATGCTTTGAAGAAGGCATCCAAGAAGATTGGGATCGGTTTGCCCAATAGGAACACGAGTGAGTCAAAGCAAGTAGTGGTTCACTCTTGCCAAGGTAGCTCCATTCTTGATCCTCTCTGAGGAAGGAAAGATGAACAAATTTAACGAAGGACTTTTGCCTGAATTTGTAAACCCATCTGCAAGATACTTTGTAGCAGATGGTGGAGTCAGCAATACAAAGCTGAAAGTGTACACCTTAGTGTACATAGAATCCAATCCCCGTGGTTGGACGGGAAACATTGAACACAGAAAGTTTGGAGTAAGGGAATTAAATCTAACTCTTGAGTTCTTGAATAGAAGACCCTTGAACTTTAAGTGAGAGGGCAGGTTTTTAATCAAAGTTACATCTTTGAGGAAATCATACAGTGCATTATGCTTGTTTGCTCTTTTGCACGAGGTATAGTTGTGTCTAACCAGGACAATCACTCTCGAGTGTTTATGAGAGTAAGGTTGAGTCAGAACATTGTTTATACGATGAACTGCTTTGCTTAACCATCCGGAAGGTCCATGATTGATCTGGTATCCGGTAGTTCTCCAACAAATTACCTGCTATTGCGGGTAGGAAATTATGAAGGAACCATTCTGAGTTTTCAAGCAAAGAAAAGCTTTCATGAAGCTTGAGTACTCTTTAAGCCCACACCCCCTACCCGGTAAGGGAAGACATGGTAGTGCTTTTCGCACAAGTGAAGGAATACTCTCTTTATGAGGGAAGGAACAAGTGACGACTACGGCCTGTGCTCGAGGAATCCAAGGATTAAAATCCTAGATTATTTGATGAGCGGGTTTTGCTCTAAGATCGAGCCAAGGGATCGTTAAGTTGAGCGTCTTCGCTCTAAGGATCTTATGAAGGGAAGGAAATTTCCTCGGTTCACCGAAACTTTAACACAGCTTAAGAATTATGTACACTTTTGAGTACATGGATAACACATGAAGATGCAGACCTATGTCAAGGAATTGGATGAGAGTTTGTTTTACTCTCTTGGGCGCCTTTTTGCGCGCAAGGATATTCTGACACGAGAATCTCTATTTGAGATGTGTTCGGTAGAAGGAATTTGAGTTTCTCTACGGAGAAGAGGTTTTCCGATGGTCGTTGATCATTGAGTACGCTATGTGCCTTTACCATTACAGTAGCAACTTTTGGTTGCGGTATATGTTTCTCCATGAGAAGGTCAAGTAGCATTTACACGTTGCTAAAATTAATTCGAACTATTATGTTCGTAAGAATATAGCTCGTCAACCGTTTCAAAATGGTAAGAATTACATACGGGAGAACATCCCTGAGAATCAAAGAAGGTTCGCTCTATTGTGAACTGGGTTTGAACGTACGTTCAGAAAATGCTATGGCTAGAATCCTATCTGCCTGAGATTTTGCAAGGCGTCATTGATGCTTGCAAGGAGGAAAAGATTGGAAGGAAGTGCGCCGTGCACAAAGAATCTTCGGATTGGAACCGTCCGCCTACGTTGAGCGACAACCCGAAACAAGAACCTTCTTTAAGGTGATGGCAAACTTTGTTTGTGAAAGAAAGACATCGAGCTTAATGCTTTATGACTTGAGCATTCCCTATGTGGGAGGACACAAGAGGTTTAATACCCTCTAAACTAACAACGCAGGATTCTGCGCAAGGGCAGATACCTAGATTGATTTCTAGGAGGATTATTCTTCTCAGATTGAGAAGGTGGATTTGAGTTAACAGACTCTCGAATGAGGAAACGTTCGATCTGTTGGAAAGACGCGAATGACGAGTTCTTCCACGGCTCGTAAGTTTGATGATTGGTGAAGGATGTCCTCGAGGTACTAGAGGAAGGACATGAATCGGTAAGCTAAGTATTGAATTATTAAATTTTTGAATTTTTGTTTAATTTAATTTGTAAGTTCTCTTTTGAGAAAGGACTAGCTCAACTCACCATTGAGCAAGATTTGAAATTTTCCGGTTTCTCCCCGGCAGTTCAGTTGGACCTCTACAGTTGAGGACAACTGTTTATAAGTGAGAGGGATGTTGCTAAATTGGCTTTATCTATCAGAAAAATAATTCTAAATGAATTATTGGATTTATAAGTGAGAGGGTTTTCTCGCTTGGAACAAAAGGAAAAATAATTCTAAATGAATTATTGGAATTTTAAGTGAGAGGGTTTTTCTCACTGGAGACATCTGAGTACAGAGTATTCCTGGTGCGTCATTCAAAGTAATGACGGGAGCACTGTGAACGGGAATATCTGTAACGCCACCAACAACGGGTACTTCTGATGCGTCACATCGGATGGGTGACAGGGAGCATCGGAAAGAAGTATCCGACCATCTGGGAACGGACATCTCAGATGCGTCATAGGATGGGTGACATAGAGCATCGTGAAGGAGATTGTACCGTAAGTTCGGTAGGAAAGGACTAGGTGATGGGTATTCCTGATGCGTCACAAGGTGGGTGACGGGTACATCGGAAAGGGAATATCCATAGTCGGGAGGAAATTCCGAACTGTGTTAGAATTGTGCACAAGGAAAAGCAAGCACTTGAATGAAGATGGGTTCAGAGGAAACTTTGAGGAAAAACAGATGCTTTTTGAGAAAGCGAGATTGCTTTTCGGGAAAGCAGATGCTTTCCCGTGAGGAAGTTTATGTTTGCATTGCAATTGTGCGTGTGATTGCATCCAGGGACGCCTGGGAAGTGCTGTGAAAGCATTGTTTTTAACTTATAAGGTTTTATTGAGTTTTTGGGCAGGTTCAAACTATTTTTAAAATACACCGGCCGCTCACTTAATAAGTGGGCAGCCATCTGATAAATAAGGCAACAGATCAGCTAGCGTTTTCTCTCTCTCTTTTTTCTGGCAGAACGGGAAAAAAAAATGAATTTTTTTTTTGAAAAAAAAAAATAAAAAAAAAATGGCCGCGATCTCTACGCGAGCAGCTATTTGTGCCCGTGGCTAGGAGCTATAAAAGCATCACATGCCCTCACTCAGAGGAGAGGACCAATCTTTGCAAGGAGGAGATGCTACTGTAGATTTCAGCCGTAAAGAAGACGTTGCCGGTGATGCCCATGGCTGCCTCAAGTGTACCAGATGTCGCCAAGACCCAAAGCGCGAGTTCCCTCGCGAAGAAGTGCCTACGAAGCGTGTTTCCATCGCGACAAGTTGCTGTTTTTCTCTGTTTTTAGCCCATAAACGTCGTAGACGGGGCTGATGTACGAGAAGGAACCCGAGAACACACCTCTTTTGTGTGTAGGATTGGAAGAGAGGATTTTCTATGGAGAGATCTCTTTCGAGGAATTGCTTTTCGAGAATCGAGTTGCGTTTCGAGCGTCGAGACTTTGAAGGTAACGATTTTCATGTTCTGATCTTTGAGTATTTGATTGCAGGTGTACTTCCTCTTCGTGAGGGAGTAGGAGCAAAGGAAGGCATGAGCCTCTGCAGGAGAAAAGCGCTCTGAGGAACTAGAGCCAGATCAGCCCAAGGGTTTCGTACCCGAGTTTGGGAAGTAGATCCATGGATCGGAGAGAGGTAGTCTCTCAAGTTGTGATATGGAAGTTGGGATTCCCAAGTAAGGACTTCGTGTTCGGGAAAGCAGAGTTGTTCTGCGGGAAGAGGACTCTGAAAAGAGAGTTGCAGGGATGCCATGCCCCGAGTCTAGAAGGTGAGATCCAGAGGCGAGAACCTTGATTCTCGAGGAATTGGAATAAGGAACGGAAGTTCCTTGGAATAGGGTTTCGCCCTAGGAATCGGAAGTTGAGGCTTCTGGGAACCATCAAGTCTTATTCTAGAACGATCGTGGTAATACGTTCGGTTCAAGTGCTTGTATAGACTTCTCCTCAGTAATAAAGATACTATTACGGGGGGGGGGGGGACCAGCCCATCTTCTGGTCCCAGTACTGTGTCGATCTTCTCACTCTCTATCTCTCTCTCTATTTATTTCTCTCTATATCCTCTGGCTTCAGTAATAAGTGATAAATCCTATTTATTTGAATGTATTTTATATTGTTATGCGCTCCCCTTTGTGACAGACTCCAACCAAGTGGCCTCTCTGAGTGCTAACCATGGGGTTCCAGACGAGGGGCTGCCGTAGGCGCTCCTCCGTGCACGTCGGCTGTCTCTGCTCTAGGACATGCCGTAAGAGCTCCCAAGATCGAAGCAAACTCACAGCGAATCGGTCCTCCAGTCTCCTGCTCAAACCAACTCGGCGCAACTCTGTAAAGATCCATCTGGTCGAGGTTGCCAAGGGCCTCGTGACTGAGGCACCCTGGCACGAAGCCTCTGCAGCAAGAACTCCTTCCGGGGCTCCTCGCCTGGAAGAAGTCCTCTGACGACGAACTTCCCAAGAAGGGCTCTGCTCTGCTGTGGTGGATCAATGATCCCAAGAGCTCCCTGAGAACAAGGAAGTATGATGACTGACCAAGCCACCTTGGCTTGGGCAATCGGAGTGTCGCGACCTGACCAAAGGAAGTTCCTGATCAGCCTCTCTACCTGGCTGATACAAGAACTCGAGAAGATCCAACAAGAAGTGATGTACCACATAGTCGCCAACAACACCTGGTTGGCAACTACTACTCTACCAGCCAGCGAAAGTCGTGCTGAGCTCCAATGTAACAGCTTTCTCCTGATGGACAGGAGAAGAGGAGCAATTTGCTGCTCGGGGGACAAGTCCAAACCAACCTGACAACCCAAGTACCGAACTGCAGTCCCTGGAGGAATCCACCTGAAACCCTCTCCTGGCATCCAATCTGGCATAGGAGCACTGCCAACCGAGAAAGCCACTGTCTGTCTCCAGTTGATCAGTGCGCCCGATGCACAGTAGAAGGTCTCCAAAGCCTGCTCACATCTGTGTAGATTGGCCTCCTGGCCCTCGAAGTACAAGGCTGAGTCGTCGGCAAACTTAGCGTCCAGAAGCTCATCTCCCCGTATAGGGAGTGCTAAGCCCCTCAGACCAACCTGCTGTGACACCAAAAATCTGCTCATCGCCTCCGCATAGAACAGAAAGAGAAAGGGGGCAAGAGGACAACCCTGTCTGACCGATCGTGTGAGCATGAAGCGCTCACCTCTACCTCCTGCCAAAAGCACCTGACTGTGAGCCTGTCTGTACAAAGCTGACACCCCTCTAATCCAAGCATCTGAGAAGCCCATCCTGCGTAGCGTGCCCTCTAGAAAGTCCCAGTAACCTCTGTCGTATGCCTTCTCGAAATCTAGAAGAAGAATCACAAGGTCCTCCCCACGGAGCCGTGCCAGGGCAGAAGCCTCCCAGAAAGTGAGCTTCCGAAGAAGATTTAGACTGCTTCTTGGACGTATCAGCTTCTTCAGTGGAGGGCTTCTTTGTGGGAGGCTCAGAAGGCTTTGCTGCAACATTGCCCTTGGCTGAAAACTGTTTGCTCTGGGACCCTTTCTTGTGGCTATTAAATCCATCGGAATCTCCCTTCGACAGATTGCTGGGCACTCTTGCATTCTCTATCAACTGAAACATATTCATGACAATAGTCTTTGTGCAGTAGTCCCTGATTTCTTGGGCAATTCGCAACAGTACTTCTCAATCTGTTCTGACAATGGCACAAACCTGTAAGAGGTGACTTGCAACAGTGCGGCCCAAAACTGTTTATTGTACTCTTCCAAATTCGCACACTGTTTAGCATTCAACTCGTGCCATTCTGTCATCACATCCACTTCAAAAGTGTTTGTCAACCATGCAGGCGCAAAAAGTTGTTTGAATTGGACCCACGTTGTTGGGGCTTGACCTTGGTTCAACAATGCGGTCCACCATTGGAGCGCATTCCCTTTCAAGAAAGTGGCAGCCTTGCGTATCTTTGAAGATTCCGTGAAGTTTCCTCCAGCATAAGCTGCATCGAACTGCTGTATGAAGGTCAAAGCCTTTAATTGGTCCTCAATTCCTTTGAAAGTTTCAAACTTCACTCCCTGCCCACCTTCCTTGTAATCCTTAGGCTGACTCAAAGGAGCCACATTATCATAAACAGGTGCCTGTAACAGTGGTGCTCCATGAGTGTTCATTCCAGCACTCGCATCAACTGTTTTCCCTGTCATATCTGCATTTTGTACGTATGGCTGCGAAAAACCAGCCATACCAAATTGTGTTCCAGGCACTTGAAACTGGCCATAGGCACCCTGAAAACCTGGTTGGACACCCATGTTCGCGTACATAGGGTTACCCATGCCTGTTTGCATTGTCCCGAACACATTCCCTGGCATATAACCTGTGGAAGGTCCAGCCATAGCTTGAAACACTGAACCACCTCCAAAATAACCAGGATAAGTATTAGGTAATGGAAGGGTCTGACGCATAGCCTGTTCATTGCTCCCTTGACCATTCACAACTGGTTCCTGTCCAGCTAAAGCAAGTTGCTTTGGATCATTGGACACCGCTAGTTGCTCAACCACATGGGCTTTCCCTCGAGCATCATGAGTCCTCTGCGCATTGGAAATCTCCTTTTCCTGCAACGGCTCAGTCATGCCCTGTGTAAGAGGCTGAAAACCCTGTGTCGGAGCCTGTAAGAATTCCTGCATCCTTGGGTTGTTAGCCAACTGTTGAAACATGTCCATGCAACAACGTAGTTGAGTTCTAAACAACCTGTCCTCTTCTTGAAGAGTTGAAGGAATTTTCTCTGTGCCATGTGAGGAAGATCCCTCTTCAGGTACTTGGTCTCTCTTCTCTGCCATATCGACAATCTCTGTGTTGCTTTCACCCACAACAATCCACGCTGCACTTTTTGAAGAAAAAGTGACTATCCCGCCGATGGAACCATATAACCGGCCTATACAACGTAGAGGCCGGTACTATTTCAATTACCTGTTAACTTTACACAGAGCACTGAGAAGGGAAGAGAACACAGTTGCGTCCAGCGACTAGAATGTCACTGCGCACACGAGACCGACACCCTGTAGGCCCCAAAGACTGGCGCCCCTTTCGGTATTTCTTTATTCAAATTAAGGTAGACGATCCGACCACTTAGCGCAAGCTTTCACAAAGCTGTCCAAGCCTGGCGAGGGCTGAAAACGCAGGTTTTCGACCGGATTTCGACAGCATAACGGCGCAAAAACCCCTGTAGGTCAAAAACACCTATCTAGGACGGATTCCCTCGATATCTGGAAGCTTTCTGGTGAGCTGTCACAGAAATTCAGCGGGCTGTAATTCTCTGTTTTTCACTGCCGGGAGCCCAAAAGCGTGTACACGCATCCCAAGGCTCTCACAAGGCTCCCCCGATGTTCCCTTGCAGTTTAGGTGCGAAACCCTAAACCTGCAGAAAAACACAGCAGGCTGTAATTCCCTGTTTCGGATCGTTTTTAGCGGAGCGAACACGCCTACGCGTGTCCCAAGGGCTCCCGCACGCAATGGGACAGTTCCCCTGTGAATTGGACGAGTTTTCGCGCGAGAAAACTCTCCAAACTCGCAATCTTTCGTGATGGAACTGTGCGTACCTGTGGGGGATTAGCAATTAGCTAATCCGGTTCCTGTTCAGAAGGCTCTTGCCTTGGCAAACGCGCATAAACCCCCCAGAACTGTACATAGGTCAAATGAGAAGCCCACTAGTGGGGCATAACATACTGTACGTAGGGGAGAAAGAGAGCAGTATGTAGCGTGCGGGGCATCACTCCCGTCACCATACTGTGCATAGAGGGCAAGGTAAGCATTCCATAGCTTCTGTACCTGCTACAATCCACCTGAGGCTGAAAATGGCGCCCCCTTTGTTGATATGCAGCTCGTTTTTGCCTCCCAGAGTGGCAGAATCGCTCACAGGCTGACACGTCGCCCAGTTTTCGAGTTTGGGCTTTCCCTGCTAAAAATATCTCAACTGGTGCGTCAGTTGACTTGGCAGCAGAGCAATAAAATTTTCCCCTTGTCATTCCAGAGCTAATGACGCAAACACATTTTCCGGTCAAAAATAGCAGTTCCCTAAATTTTAGGAGATGCTTCCATGGCGTCCCTATCGGTCTCCTGACCATCATTGAAGACTACCATTTGACCAACATCTACAATGTGGGTTAATTTACTAGCCCCTTTCAACTTATAAAGTTGCAGTGACTTGACGAGTGGCCCAAATTCCAGTTTGGCGCACACGAGCCTCCATACTCATCAGAATTCAGTGCTAACTGGCCCGGGCAGTCCCTGTCTGACCGACCTAGATCCCCGATGTGAGAAACCCATTTGGCTGCAGCTGTTTCACACTGGCCATGCAATGTCCACTTGCACCTTTTCAAGGGTTTTGGGACAAACAAGTAAAAATAAAATAAATATATCTAATACTTATTTACGGAAGGCAACAGGAAAAATACACCTCCTGGTGACACACCCCACCCTTGAAATACTGCAAGCGACCTCGCTTGCATGCCAATAATACATGCAGATATCTCCTGATATCACATATATTCTATGATGGGAATCCAAGATATACATGCTTCCGGAAATGTAACGTTGGACGATTAAACAATCCCACCAACCTGGCTACGACACATATATCAAGCATAGAAGTCTTCTAGTGTACTCTTGAGCACAAACTTCTCTAGCTAAATTCTGTATGGAAAGAGTAGATACAATTGCTTAACTACTCTCTTGAGCATCATGAACCATGCTCTTGCCTTGCTCCAAAAAGGCTGCATCAAGTCACTGTGGGTTCCATTTGAAAGGCTTCAAGATACAATTGCAATAGCTGAGGTGAATCAAGCAATTCAGACTCTTCCATCCATTTGGCATCTAATGATGGATAGTTCTTGAACTTCACCAAATAGCGTCTTTCAACCTTTCCTCTAACCTTTCTTTCTTTATGTGCCAATATCTGTTCAGGAACAAGGATTTCATCCAATTCTTCCACTTCGGGTTGTTCGTCATCAAGCATATTCTCTGGCACATCACCAACAAAGGGCCTTAGAAGGCTGACATGAAAAGCATTATGTATTTTCCAGCCTTCTGGTAGCTTTAACCTGTAAGCTACATCGCTGATCTTTTCTGAAATCTGAAAAGGACCATAATATCGCATACTGAGCTTAGGAAACAAGCGTTCCTTGCCTTTCCTTTTCCTTAACCTGGCCTTTTCAAAGCGCAAAAGTACCCAATCACCAAGTGAAAATACAAGTTCACGACGGTGACGATTAGCAGCTTTCTTTTGCTTAGCCTGAGTCTTCTCAAGAGCAATCTTTATCTTCCTGTATGTTTCATCCATATCTTGCACATACTTGTCTGCCTCAAATATCTTGTCCTTAGTCTGCAAAATGGGTGGGACTTTCTTTCCTCTTTCCACTATCTCAAATGGTGCCTTATCTGTTGATGTATGCACAGTGTTATTGTAAGCATATTCAACCAATGGGAGATGGTGTTCCCAAGTTGCCTTGTGCTCTGAGACATAACATTTGAGTAGGTCCAAGACAGTAAAATTTGCCTCTTCTGACTGTCCATCAGTTTGCGGATGAAACGAAGAAGAGAGCTTGAGCGTAGTGCCCATGTTCTCAAACAATGCCTTCCAGAAAAGACTCGTCATACGTGGATCCCTGTCACTGACAATTGACTGAGGCATCCCATGATATTTAAAGATATTGCTCATGAATATCTTGACCATGTGTTCTGGCTTTATCTTCTTCCTAACAGGAATGAAATGGACCTGCTTACTGAACCTACAAATGATAGTCCAAATCCCATCATTTCCTGTTTGCGTCCTTGGAAGATCAAAGATAAAGTCCATTGCTATACTTTCCCATGGCCTATCAGGGATCGGCAATGGCTGCAACAATCCCGGTTGCTTTTGTCTGTCAAATTTGACTTTTTGGCATACTAAGCATGATCTTACAAATGTGTCAACATCTTGACGCAAAGCTGGCCAATAGAAGAATGCCTCAACCCCTTTCACTGTCGCATCAATTCCACGATGCCCAGCATAAGGTGGAGCATGACTTTCCATCAAAATCTTTGGCCGTAACTGTTTAGTAACGCATAACTTTCCATGCATCATGAGAAAGTCATTCTTAAGCATATAGTGCTCATGATGTTGCCCATCAACAAGCTGGTCATAGATCCTTGCAAAATCTGAATCTTCAACATATTGTGTCTTCATTTCGTCTAGTTCACAATGGTACGGAATTGACACTGCTGAAATTTGGGGCTTTCGTGACAACGCATCAGCCACCACGTTCTTTTTCCCTTGCACATGCACAATCTGAAAATGGAACATTGACAAGATGTTTGCCCATCGCATGTGCTTCTCAGACAACTTCGTCTGTGTAAGAAAATATCGCAAGGTTTGATGATCCGTTTGGACAACAAAATCAGCCCCTAGCAAATAGTGTTTCCAACTAGTGAGAGCATGAATTACTGCCAGCAATTCTTTCTCATAGACTTGCAAGTTCCTTTCAGTCTTCAAAAGAATTCTGCTCTCATATGCGACTACTCGGCCATTCTGCATTAGAACTGCACCAAGACTATGGCCACACGCATCACATTGAACCACAAAAGGTATAGAAAGATCAGGCAAAATAATTACCGGATCTGAAGTCAGCTTCTCTTTCAAGTGTTTGAACGCTAAAATTTCCTTGGCTGTCCACTTGAAAGTAACTCCTTTTCCTTGCAGTGCATGGAGTGGAGAAGCAATCTCAACAAAATTTCGGAAGCGGCTGCAACAGGGGGTCGGCAGCGGATGGCAGCGGCGGCAGTGGCGAGCGGGGTTGCATTAGTGGCAGTGTCGTGAGCTGCTACAGCAGGGGTGGGGCAGCGCGCGGACAAGCAGGGCAGCAAGGGGGGCAGAGAGGGCAGGCGGGCAGCGCTGGGGGGGGGGGGGGGGGGGGGGGGGGGGGGGGGGGGGGGGGCGATGGCGCAGCGTAGGGGGAACAGCAGCAGCGAGTCTTCTCGAGCTTTTTTGCCTACGTAAATGTCTGAACTTGTAGTCAAAGTGATCCTCACTATGTTATCATGTTAATGTATGCTTTTGGCTTTGCTTTTGGACCAGAAGCTTTTGAGTTTTAAAGGCTTCTTACTGTAATTGCTTTTTAGGCTAAGGGCCTTTAAATATGAGGCTAGGGCTCATTCTCTGGCATGCTTCAGTACGAAGGTGTAGAGTCTCGAGTACCGGCTTGTACTGTGTTGATGCAATATAAAGAAATACCGAAAGGGGCGCCAAGGTTTGGGGCCAATACTCTCTGGGGTGGAATTCCGCCATTACGTGTCGCGTGTCATCTCTCTCTTTCAGTTCAGTTGTTATTGAAGTGCTAAAAGTCTCTTCAGTCTGCTCTTTTTTATTGGCACGTGGTGCTTGTCTTGTGACAGTGGTATCAGAGCATCAGGCGTGTGCTTTTCTGAAAGCATACCGGTCCTACAAAAGAGTAGACAGAGCTATTGGAATTATTATTTGAGGTATCTTCGCCCTCCAACCCGGACTTATTAGCCACTCCCACCCTTACTTCATCGCGCATCGGGCGCGCTCCCGTCTTCACCGTAGTGTCTTACAGGACATAAGCCAATTAAGAACCCAATACTTGGAATTCATGGATTCAGCAGAATATTTGCAGTTTCTGCTCAATGAGCTTCACGACATTCTTTCGCGGAATCTTCAGCAGAATCTTTCGATGCTGCAAAGTTTTCAACACTTTTTGAACTACATGTTACCCCCTCTGGTGCCCAGGTGGTACCTCCTCCTCCGGCACCAGAAAGTACGAGAGCTTCCAACCGACAACCTTCTCAGTCGTCTGTTCCGATCGGGGGAGTCTTCAGGAATATGGTGCAGCCATCTGACCCTGATCCAGTGCAACCGCCTTTGCCACCGCCATTGCCCCCACCTCCACCACCACCGCCACCAGGCTACAATGGTTTGAGCCCATATGGATACCCTTATTAGCCATACCCGGAATATGCGCCAAACCAACCCAAATATTTCAAAGATGGTGGCAAAACAGTCAAATTTTCCACTTTTCCGGGGTGAAAGATTGCAAGAAAGCATTGCAGTTCCTACAACAATTCGACAACATCTATGCTTTAGGGAATTATACAGAAGAATCAAAGATTACTCGAGCAGCGGGATTTCTCAAAGATAATGCTATGCAATGGTGGAGTTCAATTGCGACACAACCGCATGCTCCAAGGACCTAGCAAGCTTTTAAGACAGTTTTTGCACGTAGTTACATGACTTCTATGTTTGGAGTGCGGATTTTGGCAGAGGGGCAACTTGAAAATGCCATCCACTGAAACCATGGACGAATATAACCAAAGGTTTCTCGACGTGTACCTTCCGGTGTCCTTCTTTAGATCTGTTCCCTTGGAGGCCCAATGCGAGCGATGCACCTGTAACAGACTTGGACACTCCAAGTCAAGAATCAATTGCGACAACACCAAATAACCACTTCAAAACAATTCACAGATCACAATAGATTTACACTGGCCCGGTAGAGTTCCGTGCCTAGAGATATTGGCCCCAAAGACTGGCGCCCCTTTCGGTATTTCTTTATGTATTAATCAATCATCAAAGTACAAGAGAGCGGTTAGGGTTTCACTCTCAGACTCTGCGTCCAGATGCCCTGAGAAGTGAAGCCCTCACTACTTATTTAAAGGTTACAAGGGATGCCCAAAAGCTTCAAAATCAAAAGCCCTGAAAGCAAAAGTTCTTTTCCCTCTCTCAGAGAGTTTCTGAAAGCAAAAGCAAATTCTCTCTCTCTCTCTCTCTCTCTCTCTCTCTCTCTCTCTCTCTCTCTCTCTCTCAATGAGAGCAATAAAAAGCAATTATGCTTTTTTCGCCAAAAGCTGAGATATGCGTCGCTCAAAAATATCCCAATTTTTTTTTAATTTTTTATAATAGACGTCCGCCATTTCCGGAAATATGGGTTTGTGTTAGGGTTTGCAGGTTTTTTTAGGGTTTCTGGCAGAAATTAGGGTTTCTGTTGTCCGCCACGCCATCACTTTGTGACATACCCCCCTCTTGAAAGCATTGTAATCGACTGCGACTACGCCTGCAAAACCGACAAAAGCCATAAATTGTCTTAGCAGACACTGACTGTTAGTACCTACGTACTAGGAACACACATCTAGCACATATACAAAATCGACAGTCACATCACACGACATCACAGGACATCACTAGACATCACAGGACATCACATGACATTCAACATTCATTCGGATCTTAGAGCATGATTTATCGGCAATATAGCTAGCAATCATATCTAGGTCCAACTGGGACGTCATCGATGTCTGATTGACTAACCCCTATTGCAACCATGTCTATTCGAGATCGAGTAGACCAAAATGCTACAGTCATTTCGTCTATCAGTTCCTGCACTCAAAAGAAGTGAAGAAACAAATGAGTATCATTATTAGGAATTCCATTTCATAAAGTCATCCAGCAGAATACTGTCAGCTATCAGTATCCCTGAAGCTCAAAGAGACATCAGTGACTTTAGTATCAAAATCGAGGCATCTGTTGACAAAGGAGCGGAGTAACTCCCCTCTTGTGCATCCCACTGCACCAGATCTTCGGCCAAGCTGAATTTCTAGGTTCCGTTTGGAGTAGACTATGCTAAACCAAAACATCGAGGTAAAGTTTCACAATCCGAGGAGTATCTGCTAGGTCCTCCTCCTCCATCCACTTCGCATCAACTGCAGGAAAGTTCTTGAACTTAACCAAGAACTGTAACAGACTTGGACACTCCAAGTCAAGAATCAACCATGATAGCACCAAATAACCACTTCAAAACAAGTCACAGATCACAATAGATGTACACTGGCCCGGCGGAGTTCCGTGCCTAGAGATATTGGCCCCAAAGACTTGCGTCCCTTTCGGTATTTCTTTTTGTATTAATCAATCATCAAAGTACAAGAGAGCGGTTAGGGTTTCACTCTCAGACTCTGCGTCCAGATGCTCTGAGAAGTGAGACCCTCACCACTTATTTAAAGGTTACAAGGGATGCCCAGGCCCCAAAAGCAGAGCCCCAAAAGCTTTTAAAATAAAAAGCATCAATTCTCTTCTCTCTTAGAGAGTCTTTTCTCTTTTTTTAATAAAAAAAAGCAAGTTCTCTCTCTTTCTCATGGCATGGAGAAAAAACAAGATTCGCGTCGCTCATCATTAAAAAGAACAAAAAAAAAAAAAAAGCCCCCGCGATTTTCGGAAATTAGGGTTTTTGGCAGAAATTAGGGTTTGCAGGAATTTTAGGGTTTTTGGCAGAAATTAGGGTTTGTGCTGTCCGCCACGTCATCACTTTGTGACAAGAACCGCCTTCGGACTTTACCTTTCTTCGTATCGTTATGTGCCAAAATCTGTTCAGGAACAAGGATCTCCTCGTTTTCTTCCACTTCGGGTTGCTCATCAGGCTCCCCATCATCAGGCACATCGCCCTTAACAGGTTTCAAGAGACTCACATGCAATGCATTGTGAATCCTCCAAGTATCTGGCAGTTTCAATCGGAAGGAGACATCATTTATCTTGTCAGTGATTTGGAAAGGTCCGTAGTATCGCATACTAAGCTTTGGAAAAAGCCTCTCCTTTCCCTTTTTCTTTCGTAGGCATGCCTTCTCAAAACGTAAGAGAACCCAATCATCCTCCTTGAATTTCAAGTCGCGACGATGGCGATCCGCTGCCTTTTTCTGTCGTTCTTGAGACTCTTGCAAAGTCTCGTGAACCTTGGCAAAAGCCGTATCCAAATCTCGCGAATAGTCATCCGCTTCAAATATCTAATCTTTCGTTTTCAGGAAGGATGGAACCTTCGCAGCACTTTCAACAATCTCACATGGCGTCTTCCCCGTCGAAGAGTGTATCGTGTTATTGTAGGCAAATTCCACCAAAGGTAAGTTCTTTTTCCATTGAGTCTTCTGATCCGAGATACAAGACTTCAATAAATCTAAAATTACTGAATTGGCAATCTCAAATTGCCCGTCAGTCTGCAAGTGAAATGATGACGAGAACTGCAACTGCGCGCCAATGTTCTCCCAAATTGCCTTCCAAAACAAACTCATATATCTGGGATCTCTGTCGGAGACAATCATCTCAGACGTGCCATGTAATCGGAAAATCATCATGATCATTCTGTGTTCTCGGGAGATCAAAAATGAAATCCATTTCAATACTTTTCCAGGGGCGGGTGGGTATGGGTAAAGGCTTTAACAATCCCTGTGCCTTATGCCTGTCAAAATTGACCTTCTGGCATACTAAGCAATTGCGCACAAACTCTTCCACATCCTTTTTGAGTCTCGGCCCAAAGAAGTATCTCTCTACCCCCTTCATGGTGGTAGCAATGCCGCGGTGACTCGTAAAAGGTGGACAGTGGCATTCAGTCCTAACCTTTTCCCTCAACGGTTGTGTAACGCACAACATAGTCTTTTTCATCAAGTAGCCTTCCCGAAGGGAGTATCCAGCTACTGTCTCCCCATCCCGTATCTGTGTGAAAATATCTGCAAAATTTGTATCTGTGGCGTACTGATCGACCGTATCCTCGAAGCTCCTATGATGTATTGCGGAAATAGCCAGAACCAACGGCTTCCGAGACAAAGCATCTGCCACCACATTCTTCTGTCCCTGCACATGGACAATCTGGAAGTAAAACTGTGACAAGAAGTTCGCCCACCGCATCTGCTTTTCCGAAAACTGCTTCTGTGACAAGTAGCAGCGCAAACTCTGATGGTTTGTAAAGACAGTAAAATCTGATCCGAGTAGGTAATGCCGCCACTGAGTAAGAGCATGGATAACCACCAAAAGCTCTTTCTCATAAATCTGTGCTGTCATCTCCGGCCTAGAGAACAATCGGCTCTCGTAAGCAATGACATGGCTTTCTTGCATCAAGACCGCACCTAGACTACGACCACAAGCATCACAATATACTTCAAATGACTTTTGCAAGTCCGGCAAAGTCAAAACTGGTCCCGTAGTCAATTTCTGTTTCAATGTCTGAAAGTCACCTCTGCGGATCCCCACGAGAAAGGGACTCCTTTCTGTATCAAGATATTCAAAGGGGAAGCAACATCTGCAAACTTTCAAATGAACCCTCTGTAGTACGAACACAGTCCCAAGAAGCTTTCAACTTCATGGACATTCTTCAAATCGGGCCAATCACGGATAGTGTCTATCTTGGCCGGATCCATATCATTTGCACTCCTGTTGCTGAGACAAGTGTCCCAAAAAAAAATGTATCTCTGAAGCATATGATCTCTGTGTTTTGCTTCATTCTTGGAGAAAACAATGATATCATCAAAGAAAGTGCCAACAAATAGCCTGTACTCTTGAAAAATCCTGTCCATCATCCGGTTAAATGTCGCAGGAGCATTGGTTAAGCCAAAAGGCATCACCAAAAACTCAAATAACCCAAAAGTCATCAGAAAGGTTGTCTTGTAGACTTCTCACGGCGCGAAGTCATCTGAAAGGTTGTCTTGTAGACTTCTCACGGCGCGATTCGGATCTGATGATATCCACTCTTCAAGTCAATCCTGCTAAAGCACGAGGATCCCTGTAAACTGTCGAGTATATCATCGATCCTAGGAATCGGAAATCTGTTCTTGATGGTGATTTTGTTGAGAGTGCTATAATCGATGCACATTCTCCAAGATCTGTCTTTGTTCAAATCCAACAACAGTGGAGAGCAGTACGGTGAAGTACCAGGCTGGAGAAGACCCTTTTCCAAGAGGTCTTTCACTTGGTTCATAATCTTTTCAATCTGTACTCGGCTCACACGGTAAGGTGGCCGGTTCGGTGACGTGCTTCCAGGTATCAAGTCAATGGTCTGATCTTCAGGCCCTCTAAAAAGCAATCGGCATGAGTGTGGAGAAAAATCTTGGCGTTCTTTTGTTCAGGTCAAAACATATTCAATCTTTATCCATCATTCAGTTCTCTCCCAAAAGAATGAGTAAAGAAACTGAAGTTCATCAAGTACAATCTCTGAGCCCTTCATTTATCAAAGTCGCTTTCTCGCCCGGTAGTCAACCACGGCGTAATTCTTGTGGTACCAAGGGATCTGAGTAGAACGTCACTCGTGTGCCCTGAACACCCTTGTCATTGCAAACGAAGTTTGCCAATGCTCGGTGTAATGGCAACATCCCATCCGGGTGCCAATCAAACTACATCCGGGTGCCAGTCAAACTACCTCCGCCTGTGGCGTCAATCTATCGGGCGTAATTCCAAATCGAGCCGCCAATTCCAAGTAAAAGAAGTTGGCCTTGGCTCCTTCAAAAGAGCTTCCTGATCCTTCACTTTGCCCCAAAAGCGGCAAAGTTTGTACTTTCATTCATTAGATTCGGTGTAGGTCCCACGCCATGTGGTACCAGTTCTGCTTTTCTATTTGCCTTTTTTGCCACGTTCCTCAACTGCTCTCGAACTCTCAGGCCTGTCGTCGTTCTTATCATTTTGTCCTTTCGGTGCCTGTTTAGGGCACTTTGCGGAGATATGTCCATGTTCCCCGCATCCAAAGCACTTCCCCTCCCTGATGAAGCGAGCTTTCTCCTGAGGAGTAAGCTTGGGTCGTGCATCCTTCTTCTCTGGGTTGCTCTTTTTCCGTCTACTTTCATTCCCAGAAGTCTGTTCGGCTCGTTGTGTCATGGCCTCATTTGTGGGGTAGGTCAGATTGCCAGAGTGAATGGCAAAGCCCCGCTTTGCATGACTCATCAACTCCTGAATAGAAGCTGACTTCTGTTCTAAGCAGTGATCTCGGATCTCTGTAGGTAGACCCAAGGTAAACCGCTCAATCTGTTCTCTGAACGAGATCTTCTTGAATGAAGAGGCTGGTCGAAAAGAGCTCTAGAATCTTTTAGAATAAGCATTGATTGTATCTTTCTTGGTCATCCGAAGATGGTTCCAAGCAGCTCGTACATCTCGTTCATATTCTTGCGTCAACCAAGAAGAAATAAGCTTCTTAAATTTCAGCCATTTAACTGGCGTAGTCTTGTTTAAAAGAAGAGTGGACCACCAAGTACGAGCATTCCCCTTAAAGTAAGAGGTAGCTCTCGGAATCTTGGAGTGCTCTGAATAGCGTCCTCCCGCGAAAGCGTTGTCAAACTGCTGTATAAAAGACAAAGCCTTCGAAGCATCTGAGTACCTTGAGAAAGTATCAAACTCGATCGAGTGGCCTCCTTTCTTAAACTCTCGGACTTTCTTGCTTTTATCTTCGAGAAAGTCATACTGGTTAGCTTTGTAAAAAAAATTCTTCTTGTTCACATAAAAGTTTCCGTTATCGGAATCTGAGCTGTCTGTAGACGAGTCCTCAATAGAACTATCAGTCTTTGGGTGAGATTTAGCCTTCTTTGCCTTTCTCTTTCCCTTTCCGAAGCGTTGCTTCTTGCTTCGCTTTTTACCTTTTCTGTCTTCTTCGCTCGAATTCGAGGAGCTAGAAGAACTGTCAGAAGAAGAAGAAGAAGAACTGGGTACTCCTTCAAATCGAACACGCTTCTTCTGCTTCTTTGCCTTGTCAAAAGTGGACTGACGACTCAAATAACCTGGAAAGTCAGTGCTTTTTTTTTGCTTTTTGCCGTGCTTTTTGGCTTTCTTCTGTGCGTCAAAAAGCTGAGCAATCCGTGCATCAACCACCTCTTCTAGTTCCTTCTCTGAATATTGTTTTGGATCAGAAGGTTTCTTGAAAGCAGATTTCGGGGGTGGTGTAGTGGTTTTTTGCCACTGTGCATGCACTTCCTGAAAAGAAGTCTCGCTCATATATTTTGCCAATTTCGGATCCTTCCCAAAACTGAGCATCATCTATGTTGCATCCCCGATCAATTGACGACGCTTCATCTCTCTTTGCTCTGCCTGAATAGGCCGAGGCGGGCCATACTCTCTGTCTGAATCTTCGTTGTGATCCCAGCCCGCATCTCCAGATGCAGAGGGAGTCAACTGATCCTTGCGTGAAGCCATAGGTGCCGCGGAAAAAAAATTGGGGATCGGATTTCCCGTAGAAGAGAAATCGGCCGTGCTCTGATACCACTGTAACAGACTTGGACGCTCCAAGTCAAGAATCAATCGCGACAGCACCAAATAACCACTTCAAAACAATTCACAGATCACAATAGATTTACACTGGCCCGGCGGAGTTCCGTGCCTAGAGATATTGGCCCCAAAGACTGGCGCCCCTTTCGGTATTTCTTTATGTATTAATCAATCATCAAAGTACAAGAGAGCGGTTAGGGTTTCACTCTCAGACTCTGCCTCAAGATGCCCTGAGAAGTGAAGCCCTCACCACTTATTTAAAGGTTACAAGGGATGCCCAAAAGCAGAGCCCCAAAAGCTTCAAAATCAAAAGCCTTGAAAGCAAAAGTTCCTTTCCCTCTCTCACAGAGAGTTTCTGAAAGCAAAAGCAAATTCTCTCTCTCTCTCTCTCTCTCTCTCTCTCTCTCTCTCTCTCTCTCTCTCAATGAGAGCAATAAAAAGCAATTATGCTTTTCTGGCCCAAAGTTGAGATTTGCGTCGCTATAAAATATCCCATTTTTTTTTTTTAATAGACCTCCGCGATTTCCGGAAATTAGAGTTTGTGTTAGGGTTTGCAGGTTTTTTTAGCGTTTCTGGCAGAAATTAGGGTTTTTGCTGTCCGCCACATCATCACTTTGTGACAGCACCATTGGACTACCATCACCATTGCAGGAATATTGTCTATCCAAGCAAGTCTCTACCATGATAGAACTTATGGACCATGCCGCAGTCGGCTACAAACTGATGAAGGGAAAGCTAGAGTTTACCACAGAAGAATCTCCGGCCACTAACCACAACCCTCGGTAACAACGAACAAATTGTAGAGAGTCTCGTGAAAATCAACCGGAAAGGCCTCGTTTGACGCCTCAACAACGAGACACCTTACTACAAGAAGGCCGATGCTTTGGATGCTTTCAAACAGGGCATAATCATTCTAATTGTCCCAAACGCACTGATAGACCAGAGGAGCCGACGTCCGCACCAACGGTCGATAGAACCCCAGCGCCACCTCCTACTAAGAGAGCTAGAGCCGCTATTGGACTAGTTCTTGATATTTATGGCGTACGCCTTGAGAGTACAAATGAATTGTGCCGAGCATATGGCAAAGTCAATGGTTGCAAAGCCCTTATTTTCTTTGACCCCGGAGCTACAGAGAACTTCATCCATCCAGAATTCTTAAAGCAGATGCACTTTGATTATGATGCAGAGGGTGGAGAAATTGAAGCTGAGCTAGCCACAAGGCAAACTCAGAAAGTAGTACCGCTCATTGGTGCTCTTCCAGTGACTATTCAAGATTATCATGGAAAAGCTGATTTCCACATCATGAAGTTGGGCAATTGTGACGTTCTATTAGGCATGCCTTGGCATGACAAGAATGATGCGACTCTCCAAGTTCGGAACCGAACCATCACCGTGATGCAGAAGGGCAAGCCAGTCGTCCTCAAAGTTCGGTTGTCCGAACAAAATTCTGAACTCTCTAGTTGTTTTATAGTTAGATACTTTTGAACTTTGTTTGAGAAAGTATTGTTTGAAATGTTGTTTGAAATAGATGGTATCTATTTTGAACATGTCTTCGTGCCGATTTGAATTGTTTGACTCTGGTTTGATACCGGTTTCAATAATTGGTGATTTTACTCCGGGGTGGAGAAGTGAGAAATACTGGTTTGGTATTGTTTGAACCTCGGACCGACGCAGGCTGATGCCTGGGAAGCTTTTCGTTGTATGTTTGGAGAAATACTGGTTTGGTATTGTTTGAACCTCGGACCGACGCAGGCCGATGCCTGGGGAGCGTTTCGTTGTATGTTTGAAAACCTCTGAACGACGCAGGCCGATGCCTGGGGAGGGTTTGGTTGTATGCTTGTAAAATAATTGTTGTTGTGACTCCCGGCCCGGACCTGGATGGTTATGCGGGAGGAGTATTAAGAAGTCTGAGCAGTGGTTACTCTCAGCACCTCCAAACGACGCAGGCGGCGATCTGGGGGGGCGTTTGGTTGTAAAAGGCCTCTATATCTCCCGGCCCGGACCTTTTTAGGTTATGCAGGAGGAGTGATGAGGGAGTCGTTGAATATCTCCCAGTCCGGACCTTGTTAGGTTATGCGGGAGGAGTGTTCATCGGCGGCTTTATGTTTCTATGTCTTGTACCATGCATATGTGAGCATTTGTGTTGCATTGTGATGTGCCAATCAATGAATATTCCTAATTGGATGAGATTGCTTGGGTATGTAATTTTAGTGCATCGACACCCGTGGAAGATCAGTACGGTCTGGGTGTGATGGCTAATTTTACTACGCCGGAATATCAAGAGTTTCGATCTGGACGAAAGGAGAAGCTAACTCCTTGATCAAAAGAGCAGAAAGGAGAAGCTAACTCCTTGATAAAAAGAGCAAACTGATTGTCCCTCGGAATGTCTCTCAGAATTTTTTTTGAGCTAACTTGAGTTGTTTTGCAGATATGCTGTAATCGTAGACGATTACTCTCTTTCAAGAAGGGGAGATATAACAAACTACTGATGTGGCCAAACCCTAATTTTTGCCAAAAACCCTAATTTTGAAAACCCTAACCCTAAAATTGCAAAAAACCTAACCTTAACCCTAAGGGCAGCGTGGCAGATTTCCGAAAATTGCGCTGGCATGATGACGTGGCAGGTTGTACGGATTTCCGCGTTTTGCGCTGGCTGATGACGTGGCAGGCTGTACGGATTTCCGTGATTTACGTTGGTAGCTTTTTGGCTTTGCTTTTGGACCAGAAGCTTTTGTGTTTTAAAGGCTTTTTACTGTAATTGCTTTTTAGGCTAAGGGCCTTTAAATATGAGGCTAGGGCTCATTCTCTGGCATGCTTCAGTACGAAGGTGCAGAGTCTCGAGTACCGGCTTGTACTGTGTTGATGCAATATAAAGAAATACCGAAAGGGGCGCCAAGGTTTGGGGCCAATACTCGCTGGGGTGGAATTCCGCCACTCCGTGTCGCGTGTTGTCTCTCTCTTTCAGTTCAGTTGTTATTGAAGTGCTAAAAGTCTGTTCTTTGTTATTGGCACCTTGTGCCCGTTTTGTGACAACAACACCAAATAACCACTTCAAAACAGTTCACAGTTCACAATTTATTCGACACTGGCCCCACGGAGTTCCGTGCCTAGAGATATTGGCCCCAAAGACTGGCGCCCCTTTCGGTATTCGTTTTTGTATTAATGTGAGTTCAAAGTACAAGAGTGCGGGCAGGCGCTCACACTCAGACTCTGCGTCCAGATGCTCTGAGTTGTGAGAGGCCTGCTCACATATTTAAAGTTACAAGGGTTGCTAAAAGCAGAGCCCCAAAAGTTGAAGAACAAAAGCCTTAAAAGCTTTGGAAAAATAAAGCAAAGGTTCTTCCTCTCTCTTGCTTGTAAACAAAAAGCAAAAGGATGTTTTATCTCTCTCTCACAACAATTGCGTAGAAAAAGCATTGCTCAAAATCTGTCCTAAATCTCCGCAAAAAGCGCCACAAATCACGGGGTTCCGTACTGCAGCCACGTGTTATCCGTACGGCCAGCCACGTCAGCATTTTCTGCAGCCTTTTAGGGTTAGGGTTTACAACAAAATTAGGGTTTTTGATTTTAGGGTTAGGGTTTCAACAAAATTAGGGTTTTTGATTTTAGTGTTAGGGTTTCCTACAGAGCGGACAGCCACGTCATCACTTGTGACATACCTCCCTCTTGAAAGCATTGTAATTGCCCTCGATTACACCTGCAAAACAGACAGAGGCCATAAACCGTCTTAGCAAACATTGATTGTTAGTACCTACGTACAGGAACACACATCTAGCACATGTACCAATCGACAGTCACATCACACGACATCACAAGACATCACTCGACATCACAGGACATCACATGACACTCAACATTCATTCGGATCTTAGACCATCATTTCATAAAGTCATACAGTAGAATACTATCAGGTCTCAGTATCCTTGAAGCTCAAAGAGACATCAGTGACTCTAGTATTCAAAAATCAAGGCATGTGTTGACAAAGGAGCGGAGTAACTCCCCTCTTGTGCACCCCACTGCACCAGATGTGCGGCCAAGCTGAATTCTAGGTTCCATTTGGAGTAGACTATGCTAAACCAAAAGCTTCGAGGTAAAGTTTCACAATCTGAGGAGTATCTGCTAGGTCCTCCTCCTCCATGCACTTTGCATCCAATGCAGTATAGTTCTTGAATTTAACCAAGAACCGCCTTCTTACTTTACGCTTATTCTTTGTGTCCTTATGTGCCAAAATTTGTTCAGGAACAAGGATCTCCTCGTTTTCCTCCACATTGGGTTGCTCATCGGGCTCCCCATCATCAGGCAGATCACCTTTGAAAGGTTTCAAGAGACTCACATGAAATGCATTGTGAATCCTCCAAGTGTCAGGCAGTTTCAGTCGGAAGGAGACATCATTGATCTTTTCGAGATCTGGAAAGTAGTAGTTCTCTTTGGAAAAAGCCTCTCCTTTCCCTTTTTCTTTCTCAGGCGTGCCTTCTCAAAACGTAAGAGCACACAATCATCCTCCTTCAATTTCAAATTGCGACGATGGTGATCCGCTGCCTTTTCCTGTTGTTCTTGAGATTTCTACAAAGCCTCGTGGACCTTGGCGAAAGCCGTGTCTAAGTCCCGCGTGTACTGATCCCCTTCAAAAATCTTATCTTTTGTGCTTAGGAAGGGTGGAATCTTCGCAGCACCTTCAACAATCTCAAATTGCGCCTTTCCTGTCGAAGAGTGTATCGTGCTATTCTAAACAAATTCCACCAAAGGTAGATACTTTTCCCATTGAGTCTTTTGATCCGAGATGTAGGACTTCAATAATCTAAAACCACGTAATTGGCAATCTCAGATTGCCCTTCAGTCTGCGGGTGGAAAGATGACGAGAACTACAAACAGTCCAGATACCATCGTGACCACTCTGTGTTCTCGGGAGATCAAAAATGAAATCCATTGCAATACTTTCCTAGGGGCGGGTGGGTATGGGCAAAGGCTATAACAATCCTTGTCACAAAGTGATAACGTGGCTACCGAGAGCAAAAACCCTAATTTCTGCCAAAAACCCTAATTTTTGCCAAAACCCTAATTTTTGGAAACCCTAAACCTAACTCCTAGCTGGAAACCCTAAAACAGGCGGCAGAAATGCCATGTGGCAGCAGTACGGACCTCCGGATTTTATAGCGCTGAAAAGCAGCCCTATTGGCGATGCAGTTCGGCAGAGAGAGTGAGAGAGAGAGTACATTGCTTTATCTCAAAAGCCCCTATAGAGGGTTGAGAGAGAGAAATTTTGCTTTTGGTTTTTGAAAGCTTTTGGGGCTCTGCTTTTGGGCATCCCTTGTAATCGTTAAATTGGCGGTTTAGGGCTCACTCTGCAGAGCATCTGGATGCAGAGTCCTAGAGTGAAACCCTAACCGCGCTCTTGTACTTTGACATTGATTTAATACATAAAGAAATACCGAGAGGGGCGCGAGTCTTTGGGGCCAATATCTCTAGGCACGGAACTCCGTTGGGCCAGTGCAAATCTATTGTGATCTGTGAATTGTTTTGAAGTGGTTATTTGGTGCTGTCGCGATTGATTCTTGACTTGGAGTGTCCAAGTCTGTCACAGTGGTATCAGAGCACGGCCGATTTCTCTTCTACGGGAAATCCGATCCCCAATGTTTTTTTTCCGCGGCACCAATGGCTCCACGCAAGGATCGGTCGACTCCCTCTGCATCTGGAGATGCGGGCAGGGATCACAACGAAGATTCCGACAGAGAGTATGGCCCGCCTCGGCCTACTCACGCGGAGCGACGAGAGCTGCAGCATCGTCAATTGATCGGCGATGCAACAAAGATGATGCTCAATTTTGTGAAGGACCCAAAATTTGCAAAATATATGAGCGAGACTTCTTTTTAGGAAGTGCAGGAGTAGTGCAGAAAACCACTAGACCACCCCCGAAACCCGCTCTCAAGAAACCTTTTGCTCACAAGAAATATTTAGAGAAGAAATTAGAAGAGGTGGTTGATGCACGGATTGCTCAGCTTTTTGACGCGCATAAGGAAAGCCAAAAAGGACGGCAAAAAGCAGAAGAAAAGCACTGACTTCCCGTGTTATTTGGGTCGTCAGTTGACATTTGACAAAGCAAAGAAACAGAAGAAGCGTGTTCACTTTGAAGGAGTACCCAGTTCTTCTTCTTCTTCTTCTTCTTCTGACAGTTCTTCTAGCTCTTCAGATTCGAGCGAAGAAGACAGAAAAGATAAAAAGCGAAGCAAGAAACAACGCTTCGGAAAGGGCAAGAAAAAGGCAAGGAAGTCTAAATCTCGCCCAGTGTGACTGACAGTCCTACTGAGGACTCGTCTACAGACAGTTCAGACTCCGATGATGGAAACTTTTATGCGAACAAGAAGAATTTTTATAAAGCCAACCAGTATGACTTTTTGGAAGATAAAAGCAAGAAAGTCCGAGAGTTTAAGGAAGGTGGACACTCGATCAAATTTGATACTTTTTCAGGATACTTAGATGGTTCAAAGGCTTTGTCTTTTATACAGCAGTTTGACATCGCGGGAGGACGCTACTCAGAGCACTCCCAGATTCGGAGAGCTGCCTCTTACTCTAAGGGGAATGCTCACACTTGGTGGTCCACGCTTCTTTTAAAGAAGACTGCGCCAATTAAATGGCTGAAATTGAAGAAGCTTTTTATTTCGCTTGGTTGACGCAAGAGTATGAACGAGATATACGAGTTGCTTGGAACCATCTTCGGATGACCAAGAAAGATACAATAAATGCTGACTGTGAGAGATTCTGGAGCTCTTTTCTACCCGCCTCTTCATTCAAGAAGATCTCGTTCAGAGAACAGATTGAGCGGTTTACCTTGGGTCTACCTACAGAGATCCGAGATCACTGCTTGGAGCAGAAGTCAGCTTCTATTCAAGAGTTGATGAGTCATGCGAAGCGGGGCTTTGCCATTCACTCTGTGTCACAAGACGGGCACCACGTGCCAATAGAAAAGAACAGACTGAACAGACTTTTAGCACTTCAATCACAAGTGAACTGAAAGAGAGAGACGACACGCGACACGGAGTGGCGGAATTTCACCCCAGAGAGTATTGGCTCCAAACCTTGGCGCCCCTTTCGGTATTGCTTTATATTGCATCAACATAGTACAAGCCGGAACTCCAGACTCTGCACCTTCTCCAGGAAGCATGCCAGAGAATGAGCCCTAGCCTCATATCTAAAGGCCCTTGGCCTGAAAAGTAGTTACAGTGATCTGGTCCAAAATCAAAGCCAAAAAGCTGCCAGTGTAAATCACGGAAATCCGTACAACCTGCCATGTCATCAGCCAACGCAATTTTCAGAAATCTCCCTGCTGCCCTTAGGGTTAGGGTTAGGGTTTCTTCAGTTTTAGGGTTAGGGTTTCCAGAATTAGGTTTGCAGGTTTTAGGGTTAGGGTTTTCAGAATTAGGGCTTGCAGGTTTTAGGGTTAGGGTTTTCAGAATTAGGGTTTGCAGGTTTTAGGGTTAAGGTTTTCAGAATTAGGGTTTGCAGGTTTTAGGGTTAGGGTTTTCAGAATAAGGGTTTCAGCAATTAGGGTTTTTGCTCGTAGGCAACCACGCCATCACTTTGTGACACTTCTTCTATTACTTGTTCTACTTAGGGTTTAGGCCCCTCGGCCGGTAGCTCCGTTCTTCAGTAGGTTGACATGTCAGCAGTTTGTTACACTCTGGCAGTCTGACCTACCCCACAGATGAGGCCATGATACAACGAGCCGAACAGACTTCTGGGAATGAAAGTAGAAAGAAAAAGAGCAACCCAGAGAAAAAGGATGAACGACCGAAGCTTACTCCTCAGGAGCGAGCTCGATTCATAAAGGAGGGGAAGTGCTTTGGATGCGGGGAACATGGACATATCTCCGCGAAGTGCCCTAAAAAGGCACAGAAAGAACAGAATGATAAGGATGACGACAGGCATGAGAGTTCGAGAGCAGTTGAGAACGTGGACGAAAAGGCAAGATGAAAACAGGACTGGTTCCTGATTGTGTGGGTACTGATCCCGACACTATGGACGAGAGTACAGAACTTTGCCGAGCTTGGGGCAAAGTGAAAGATCAAGAGGCCCTGATCTTCTTTGATGGAGGAGCCAAGGCCAACTTGATTTCATCGGAATTGGCGGCGCGGCTCGAGATCACTCCCGATCGGATGGGACCACTTGCAGAGGCAGTTCTAGCGGCACCCTGTAGGGTGCCAAGGACGTAGCCATTACACCTGTCATTGGCAAACTTCGGTTGCATTGTCAGGGGTATTTGGGGCATGAGGACTTCTTCATAATGCCTTTAGACGGTTGTGATGTTCTCTTAAGGATTCCCTGGTACCACAAGAACTATTTCCAGAGGGATGTTGCTAATTGGACTATTTTCTTATTTTTAATGATTAATCTATTTTTTAGGATATTTTATTGTGTGCACTAAAAACTGTTAAAAGATTGTAGCTATAGGAACTGCCATCAAGAAACGGACAACTCTGATGTGTCATTTGATGGGTGACGGTAAACATCGCGAAGGAGTTTCCGTAAGTTCGGTGGAAAGGGCCGGGTTACGAGTGCCCTTGATGCGTCACATATTGGGTGACGGTTGCATCAGTAAGGGGGCATCCCGTAGGCTAAAGGAGGAAATCCGAACTGAGTAAGAAAATACGCGTAAGAACGCAAGCACAAGAATAAAGATGGGTTCAATGAATCTTTTTACGAAAAGCAGGAACATTCGCGGGAGGGCAGATGTTTTCCCGCGAGGAGTCTGTGTCTGCATTGCATCTGTGCCGTGTCCTGCACCCAGGGACGCCTGGAATGTGTTT
This sequence comes from Adiantum capillus-veneris, assembly GCF_014529385.1. Classification (NCBI taxonomy): domain Eukaryota; kingdom Viridiplantae; phylum Streptophyta; class Polypodiopsida; order Polypodiales; family Pteridaceae; genus Adiantum; species Adiantum capillus-veneris. The sequence goes on from NC_140941.1 coordinate 107,831,717, forward strand.
GTGTAGCATGTTTTCATTAACTAAGTGAGTTTTTAAAGTTTGAACAGGTTCACACTTTATTTTATTAAGTGGCTGGTCACTTTTAAGTGACCAGCCCTTTATTAATAAAATAAAGCAAGGCTCTAAACATCCAGCGCTAAAAACCTACGCATGGGCTGAAATCTGTGATCTCTCTCTCTAGGAGCGCCAGGTTCTGCTTTTTCGGCCCCTATTCCCGCCGGGTGCAAGGGCCTATAAAAGGGTAGCCAGCGTTCCAGTTTTCACATGCCGGAAGCAGCAGAAAGTGCTAGCGGTGGGATTCTGGAGTAGAGGCTGGTGACGGAAATTGCAAGTGTTCGCGTGACGACTGAGTACGGAGGTCGATTCTCCGAGCAAGGAGCGACAGGTATAAGGTGTTGATACGCATTGAGAATTGTTGCTTTGTGTGGTTTGTTTTGTAGGAATCTCCCGTCTTACGGGAAAGCCCCTCACGGGAAGTACGGCTTTATGCCTAAGTCCCTTACGGGAAAGTACGGCTTCGCGCCTAAGTCCCTTACGGGAAGGAACGGCTTTGTGCCCAAGCCCTTTACGGGAAAGCACGACCTTCGGGTCTAAGATTACAGAACGGAGGGGTTTCCTCGGGTTCTCGTGCTTGTATAAGAATTCTCCTTGAATAAAGAATACTCTTAACGGGGGGGGGGACCAGCCCACCTTTTGGTCCCCAATACTGTGTCTATCTTCTCCCTTCTCTCCCTTTTGCAAAGTATTTTATTTTTCAGATTTCTAAGTGCTTGTGTACGCTCCCGTTTTGTGACAGCATAGATGCATATCCTCCGGTTGCACACAGCATGATCATCGGAATTCCCATCAGAATCCATTAGCATCAATTAGGGGAATTTTCTAGTGTATTTAGCCTATTTTCCTATTTATTGGGATTTTCACTTATTATTTTTAAGTGACTTTCCAACAAAAGTAGGTAGGGCAATTTTGCTAAGTTACTATATAAGCAAACCAAAGCTCACACTTTCTGGGAGAAGAGGCAACAAGAGCTTCCCGCTCAACAGGCAACTTCTCAGCAGTACCCCCCTCAGCATCAAGATCCATCGCCATCCATCTTCCCCCATCTGGCGTTTTCCTCCACAGCAGTCAGCTATCGCCATCAGGACCACCTCTTGGCATTTTTCCCCTAGAGTCTAGCATCGCCATTACCCCTTGTAGGCTGGCGTTTTTGGACTCAGCAATTCAGCCAATCAGCATTTTGCTCACAAATAGCTTGGCCTATGCAGCGTTTTTACTAAAGCTAGGCCTTTGCATCAGAGTAGCCCATTTCAGCCCTGCCTTACCAGCGTTTTCAGCATCAAGATAGGCTTGTCCCTTCAGCGTTTTTGTCAAGCAGCACATACGCTAGAAAACCTGCAGCCTCAGCATTTTTACAGCAGAGATTTCAGCCCTTTACATAGGCAGATTCAGCATATAGAACAGTAGCAGATCAGCCCCCATTCAGTTGCAGAAGTCCCCCCCAAGTTTAGCAAAGAAAACGCAGCAAAAACAGTCATTTTCAGCCACCGAAACAGTCCCCGAATTCAGCGATTAGAAGATCCCAGATTTCAGCCATCAAGTGGTCGTCGTCATCATCGTCGTCGTCATCGGCATAGTCCCATTGCATCAGTCCATTGCATATGCATTTTACACCTTTGTGCAATCAAAGTAGACCACTCTCGCCGACTAGAGTGGGGCCTTCGGAGGAGGGTTTTACAACCTCCCGGGTGTCGTATCTCTTCTCTCTCCTCCTCTCAGTCTCATTCACTTGCACGCACAATATCCACTCACTTTGTTCGTGATCATAGCACTCTCCATGAGACGGAAGGCTCTCTCCTTCCCTAAGAACTAAAAGGAACCTTGAGCAATAAAGATCACTAATCTTGAGAAAATACAACATTCATTCCGCTGCACCTAACATCTTCGCTCGAATCAGATGAGCTAGAAGAACTGTTAGAAGAAGAAGAAGAAGAAGAAGAAGAAGAAGAAGAAGAACTGGGCACTCCTTCGAATCGAACACGCTTCTTCTGTTTCTTTGCCTTTTCAAAAGTTGTCTGACGACCCAAATAGCCCGAAAAGTCAGTGGCTTTCTTCTGCTTTTTACCGTGCTTTTCAGCTTTGTTTTGCGCGTCAAAAGGCTGAGCAAGTCGTGCATCCACCACCTCTTCTAATTTTCTCTTTGTATACTTCTTGGGATCAGGAGGTTTCTTGAGAGCGAATTTTGGGGGTGGTGTTGTGGTTTTCTGCCACTACGTGTGTACCTCCTCCAGAGAGGTCTTGCTCATATATTTTGCCATTTTCGGGTCTTTGGCAAAATTAAGCATCATCTTTGTTGCATCGCCGATAAATTGTCGGTGCTCCATCTCTTGACGCTCCGCCTGAGTAGGCCGAGGCGGGCCATACTCATCGCGTGAATCTTCGTTGTGATCCCTTCGCACATCTCCGGATGCAGAGGGAGTCGACCGATCCTTGCTTGAAGCCATAGGTGCCGCGGAAAAAAATAAATTGGGATCGGATTTCTCGTAGAAGAGAAATCGGCCGTGCTTTGATACCACTGTAACAGACTTGGACACTCCAAGTCAAGAATCTACCACGACAGCACCAAATAACCACTTCAAAACAGTTCACAGTTTACAATTTATTCGACACTGGCCCGGCGGAGTACCGTGCCTAGAGATATTGGCCCCAAAGACTGGCGCCCCTTTCGGTATTCTTTTTGTATTAATCTGAGTTCAAGTACAAGAGTGCGGGCAGGCGCTCACAGCCTCACACTCAGACTCTGCGTTCAGATACTTTGAGTTGTGAGAGGCCCGCTCACATATTTAAAATTACATGGGTTGCTAAAAGCAGAGCCCCAAAAGCTAAAAATCAAAAGCCTTAAAAGCGTCGGAAAGCGTAGAAAAAGCATTGCTCAAAAGCTGCCCTAAATCTCTGCAAAATGCGCCGCAAATCACAGGGTTCCGTACTGCTGCCACGTGTCATCCATACGGCCAGCCACGTCAGCATCTGCCACGTTAGCATTTTTTGCAGCCTTTTAGGGTTAGGGTTTACATTAAAATTAGGATTTTTGATTTTAGGGTTATGGTTTCAACAAAATTAGGGTTTTTGATTTTAGGATTAGGGTTTTTTGCAGAGCGGGTAGCCACGACATCACTTTGTGACACCCTTAAAAGGTGGACAATGGCACTCAGTCAAAACCTTTTCCCTCACGGTTGTGTGACGCACAACATCGTTTTCTTCATCAAGTAGCCATCCCGTACGGAATATGCTGCTACTACCTCCCCATTCTGTATTCGAGTGAATATAGTGAAAAAAATCCGGATTGATGGCGTACTGAGCAACCATACCCTCGAAGCTTCTATGACGAATCGCGGAAATAGCCAAGACTAGGGGCTTCCAAGACAATGCATCTGTTACCAAGTTTTTTTGTCCGTGCACATGGACAATCTGGAAGTGAAACTGTGACAAGATGTTACCCCACCGCATCTGCTTTTCTAAAAGCTGCTTCTGTGACAAGTAGCGTAAACTCTGATGATCAGTAAAGACCGTGAAATGGGTTTCTCCGACTCTCCCCCTTCCCCATCTACGCCACGGTTTGCACCAAATCCTATGGAGGCTTTGGTCAAAACGAAGATGGACATGATGCTACAACGTTGCGCCACCTTGGATTGCGAGCGTGATCAAGCGTGCTTGACGGCCGAGGAACGAAAGGCAATCTTGGATCGCGAGCGCGAAGAACGATGGTTAGCCTTGGAGCGTGAGCGCAAACAAGCGCGCTTGGCGGCCGAAGAAAAAAGGGTAGCCTTGGAGCGTGAGTGTGAGCAAGCGCGCTTGGCGGCCGAAGAAAGAAAGGCAGCTATTGAGCTTCAGCGTGAGCAAGCACGCGAAGCCCAACGCATAGTAGCCGAAGACAAACGAGTGGCCTTGGAGTTAGAGCGTGAGGCGTAGAGAGACCAACACATGCAAGAGTTGGTCCTATAGGTACTCACCTCAAAGTTCGAGCCGGTCAAAGATGTTGGCAGTTCATCAGGTAGCACAAGCAAAGATTCGGACTCCAAGCACCCATCGACTCTCTCTTGTACTTTGAACACAGATTAATATAAAAAGAAATACCGAAAGGGACGCCAGTCTTTGGGGCTAGTACCTCTAGGCACGGAACTACGCCGGGCCGTGTCATCTTTGTGAATTGTTGTCACGTGCACATCTAACCCTATGTGCATGTGGACAAGCTATCTCAGGTCTAGGGTTCTGGTCAACTTAGGAAGTGTTCTGGTACCTTTGTGAGCTTGTGTGCAGGCCGTGCAGGTCTAGGCACTTAGAGTAGTCGTATATCCTCTTGTTGCACACAACATGATCATCAGCATGACATTCAGTACCCATCATGAGCATTTTACAGTGCTTAGAACCCATTTTCCCCAATTATTCATTTTTCACTTACTATTTAAGTGACTTTTGTTGGAAAACTGGATAGGGCAAATTTGCTAAATATCTATAAAAGAAACCTAGCACCAGGCTACCAGCACTTTCTGGCAGAAGAGGCAACAGAATTTCCAGCAACTTGCAGTGCACCTTCTCAGCAAGACCAACAACTAGCCTAGCGTTTCTAGCCAACAGCAGAATAGATAGCGTTTTGGCTACAGTTTCAGCCTAGCGTTCTCAGCAGTACCAGATTAGCCCTGGCGTGCAAATAGCAGATCAAGACCCGTGTTTTTGCAGATCAAGCTTCGCGTTTTCCAGATTGCAGCCAGTGTTTTGCAGTTTTCCAGCGTCAGATCAGCCATTGCATCAGCGTTTTCAGTTTTCAGCACTTAGACACAATTCCGTCCCTAGACACAATTCCGTCCCTAGCCTCGTAGATCTCACCTACACGCAACAGATCCTCGTGTACCGTCAGATTAGCCAGGGTTTTCAGATTCAGCCCGCTGTTCGCAAATTCCAACATCTGCGTTTTCAGCGCATCGTCGTCGCGTCGTCGCCATCGCCGTCCTCGCCGACACAGTGCCAATATTCAGCAGAAAGTCAAAAGATTGCAGATTTCAGATTTTCAGCCCTAGTGTTTTCAGATTTCAGCCAGTCCTCGTCGTCGTCGTCATTGTCATCGACATCGTCGGCAAGTCCATTGCATCTAGACCATTGTACCAGATTTGTGCAATCAATAGCATAGACCTCTCTCGCCATAGAGAGGGGGGACCCTTGCAGGAGGGTTTGAGAACCGTCTGGTGTCGTATTCTTCTCTCTCTCCCTCGGTCTCAGCACCTTCATTCACAGTGTCATTCCCTTTGTTTGTGATCATTGCACTCTCTTACTAAAGGAACGGAAGGCCCCCCTTCCGTAAGTAAAAGAAACCCTTGAGCACAATTCGGAGCACTCATCTGAGCAAAGTTCAACATTCACTTCCGTTGCACCTTACATTGGTATTAGAGCTTTGGCAGTGTTCTGTATCACTCAAGGAAAGAACCACAAGAAATTTTTTGCTTGTTGCGGTCGCACGTAACCCAAGTCCACTTGGGTGTGTTGATTCCTAATCATGTTTTTGAAGAGTGACAGGTAACCCAAGAAAGAAGGGCTTGTCCATCCTCCCCTTGTTCCTCTTTTCACTCATTGAGAGCGGACCGTGCACTTAGCGGATGGCCAATCGACTTGAGGTGGGAAAAAGCAACTTTGGTGTGAGCGCAAGGCCGCCAAGGGGTGCGCCCGCAGGGAAGAGTCGAGAGGGTAAGAGAAAAGCTTTCTCAAACACCGATTGCAAGCTGAGGAACTCAAGAACCTCAAGAACCTCAAGAACTCAAGAACCTCAAGAACCCAAGAACCTCAAGAACCCAAGTTCCTCGAGAACTTAAGTACCCAAGATCTCAGTTTATGCTCATCACCCGAAGCGGAATGGATACTTTGGGTGAAGGTGATGCGCATGGAGATGGTGACAAAGAATTTTTCCCACTAGGAGGTCTTTCCGACTCTCCTCCTTCCCCATCTACGCCACAGGTTGTACCAAATCCTATGGAGGCTTTGGTCAAGTCGATGATGGACATGATGCTACAACAAGAGACGCAATGTGTCGCCTTGGATTGCGACCGCGAAGAAAGAAAGGCAGCCTTAGAGCGTGAGCGTGAGCAAGCGCGCTTGGTGACCGAAGAAAGAAAGGCAGCCTTGGAGCGTGATCGTGAGCAAGCGTGCTTGGCGGCCGAAGAAAGAAGGGTAGCCTTGGAGCGTGAGCCTGAGCAAGCGCGCTTGGCGGCCGAAGAAAGATAAGCGGCCTTGGAATTAGAACGTGAGGCGCAGAGAGACCAACGTATGCAAGAGTTGGTCCTACAGGTACTCACCTCGAAATCCGAGCCACTCAAGGACGTGGGCGAATCATCAGGTAGCACAAGTTGAGAAGCGGATTTCTAACAACCCTGTCACCGAGAAGTTGACGTTCAGTAAGTATGACGGTAAGATGGATGCTACTATTTTTCACTCTTGGTTGCATCAATTTAATGCTTACTTTGCGATAACTAAGAAAACAGGAAATAGCAAGGTTTTGACGGCAGCCATGTACCTTGCTGGTGATGCCATTAATTGGTATCACGCATGGCAAGAGGCACAGTTAACCGCGCACCTATAGGAAGCCGAAGAACTCTCAAAATGAATCTAAGGGTAAAGCTAACTCACTTGCTAAACCTAAGCGCACTGCTCTGATACGAATGTAAGGTGCAGCGGAAGTGAATGTTGAACTTTGCTCAAGATGAGTGCTCCGAACTGTGCTCAAGGGTTCCTTTTACTTACGGAAGGGAGAGCCTTCCGTTCCTTTAGTGAGAGAGTGCAATGATGACAAACAAAGTGAATGACACTATGAATGAAGATGGAGAGAGAGAGAGAGAGAGAGAGAGAGAAAGAAAGATATATTAACGTCTCGAAAGAGCCAAAATGGCCCATGAGACAAGAAACCATACATCTGGTAATACATCTCTCGTCTATTGAAACAGAAAAAAAAAAGATCTACTCAACATCATAGTGATGTTTGAGTCTACAAAGCTAAAACTGAGAATATGTACAAATACATGACTGATCCCATCCAAATCTGACCATCAACTCTCTTATCTCCCTGTCCTCTATCCCAGGATATCCCAGATGGGTAGATCCAGTATAGAGAGGCCGCTGAAAGGTGGCACTCGTCTCCGATGTCGAGCGATGATGGCTCTGATTTGGTGCAAATGGCGGGGTCTAGGTCGAGGACCGGGTGGTCGAGGACGGCGAGTACGACCCTGTGCAGTGGCCTGATCAAGACGGACTCCTCTAGGCCTCGATGGATGTGGTCCTGGGGGTGGGGATGTATCCATAGACGGAGTCTGTGTCCCAAGGTCCTCTCCCTCTCTACTGAAGAAGTCACGCATAGTGCCCTGTCGATCTGCTGGTGGAGAACTGTCTTGTAATAGTTTGTCCCTGTGCCTCCTCAGCTCTAGTAAAAAGAGTCGGAGGCATCTCTGGTCCTCATAATCCATCACCCGACGTAATGGTCCAAAGCCCTCTCTGAAAAGGCAGTGGTATCTCCCCCTGATCTCGTAATAGACTGTGCAGCGGCAAATGTAATGCTCCTCAGATTCCACCTCTTGGTGGCATAGCTGACATGTCCTATCTGTCCGGGCCATCTGCATGTATCTGCCTGTCTCGATGCGTAGTTGATGGGAGGAGGTACGAATCTGCCCAATGGCACTGCGCAACCCATGTGAGAGATGTACATCCATGTATGCTGGCCGAATCACAGACGGTTCTCAAACCCTCCTCCAAGGGCAAAGAAAAGGATGGGTAAGGTTGGTAAAGTTTAGAAATCCGACTGTGGATGCCAAGTGGTTGGAAGAGGGGACTCGATAGATCATCGTGGGTTGTTGAATCTTTATATTGAGGCGTTTGGTTTAGAGCCTACCAATATTTAAGTTTTAGGTTGTTTCAGTTGTTAGAGTCTGATGCAATGCCTTCTACATTGATGGAGCCACTCCATTCCTTTGTCAACAGATCAATAGAGTCGGGGTATGGGGTTGTGCTCTATAACACAATTGAGGTACTGAGCTGATAGTGCTATCAATAGGATGAAACATTTAAGAGGTGGGTAGGTAGGAGTGAACGCACTCATAGTGGAGAATCCCTGGGGCTTGCAAGCCTATATGGTTGTGTCGCATATCGCCTTCTACATAGATGGAGCCACTCCCTCCTTTGTCAACAGATCAATAGAGTTGGGTTCATAGTAGTCATATGGGGTTGTGCTCTTTAACACAATTGAGTAGTCATAACAGATCAATAGAGTTGGGTTCATAGTAGTCATATGGGGTTGTGCTCTTTAACACAATTGAGGTACTGAGCTGATAGTACTATCAATAGGATGAAACATTTAAGAGGTGGGTAGGTAGGAGTGAATGCAATCATAGTGGAGAATCCCTGGGGCTTGCAAGCCTATATGGTCGTGTCGCATATCGCCTGCATGAGTGACTGTAATGGTCACATGGCCATGTAGTGTGCAGCAGCTCATGTTGAGCTTGACATCTCAACAATTTGACCTCGAGCTGAATTTATTCTTTCTTTAAAAGCAGCACATTTGAGCCACAAGCTTCAGACCTAGTACAGTAATTTCTTTTTTGCTAAGGAATCACTTAGAGAAACATTTGTTGCTGCATGTAAGCTGTAGCAACCATGTCTGCAGTTGTCTTGGCACTGAAGGCTTTGAGGTTTGTGCTTTTCACTTTTACTGCTTCACACATCGACATTGTTAAATTATTTGTCTGTTTGTGCATTTTTGTTTTGATAGAAGACTGGATTATCCCCTCAGATACAGAAGTTGCTTTGAGGATGATGCAAGAACAGTTTCCAAAAATTGACAAGGTGTGAATATTATGGCTGTACTTCAGCCTCTTCTTCTGTTGTCAGTGCATTATGCTGATGGACAGTAGACCCTTATGACAGTTGTGAAGTACACATTTTTGCATTTCATTAGAAGTTTTGAGGTTTTTGTTCCCATTTATGGTTTCAGGTCTCTGTCCCTCCATTTGTACTTCTCTCCCAGCTGTACAGTACTGTGAAGGATCGTACTTTTGTCGACAGGGAGCTGGAGGTTTGTGGAGATGAAGCATTTGTGCATTCTGAAAATTTGAAGTTTCCATTAGTATTTTGTAATTTGCATTGAAATCATGAGTAAAAATAAGTTGAAGCTTTACCAAAAGTGCATATGAATTGGTTGCTACTGTTGTGCTACATCTGCTATGCCCAAGTTGATCGCTTGTTCACTACAATGTGTTTTGGACTCAATACCAGCGGGGCACTTGTGTTGCTTTACTGCCCTCCATGAAACGTTGTATTCTAGATAACCCAGTGTGATAAACTGCCTTGTTAACTTGCAGTGCTACCTTTCTAAGTTACCAACACCGTTTTTTCCAGTACACTGCATGGCTTAGCTACTGGCGACAGCAAGAAATCTTTGATGTGGTCCTTTCCAGAATTTATCTTTTTCCAGACTTGCCTTTGGGCTAGCATCAGTCTCATAGCATTACTATCTTTCAGTGGCTAGTCGCACAGAGAGGGACAGCGGTGGGGTCTGACTAGCTGCTAGCGGGACTCCCCGCGATTTATACTGGATGTGGGCACCCCGAGGAGACTGAAAAATACTCTCTTTGGGATTTCCCCCAGGCACAACAGCTACGGCTACAGGATTTTCATGCGATGGTCTCCATCCTCCCAGATATGATGTACTCGTGGGAGGCTGCAACATGATCAGTTTGCGTAATATGAGAGCGCAAAAAAGTTGAAATTTGGCTATTTCAATTGACTGATCAAAGAGTAGTAATTCTGTGTTGTCTTATATGAATGTTCCTTAAATCAGCAAATGGAAATTTTATTAGTAATAAAATTCAGCTTTCCTTGTGGTGTTTCAATTTTATTCACATCTGTCACAGCGTTTTGTAGTAAATCACTTTGTTACTACTTGTAGGTTATGAAGCAGCAGAGACTTGTTCGTGTATTTAAACTGAGCACTGGGCAAGATGACTTTGCAATTATGTTCTTTCATGATTATATTGCACAGGTGAGACATGGAGGTCCTCACCTCTATGGTGCATCCTCTTGCCATAAACTATCAAAGTAGACAGGTATTTATTGCAGCAACTGATGCTTTAATATTGAATCATGATAATGTTGAAGGATGTCCTGAATCCACTAGTGCCTGAATTTTATCGCATATCACTGGACTATCCACGTGAATGCAGCTCTGTTTAGGTCTTTTGGTAATTGTAATTTCTTTCTAGTTGAAAATTGCAATTGGTTTTCAATGGTGTCTCAATCATATTAGATGCCCATTGGATGGTACTTTTATTCATTCTTACTAGTTTTATGTCACAGCTAAGTACAGTAGATGCATAATAGAAATGGGAAGCTACTTCTTTTGAAGGCCTTTTATTTATTTATTTGCAAGAAAATGATCCTTCCATTAGTTAAGATAACTGCCCAATGGGCTACAACCTGCCCTTGCTAGAGAGGGCTACATCAAAGTGTGGGGAGACTCTCCCAATGAAAAGGTAAGATATGTACAATGATGGCTAAATCAGGATATGGGAGGAAACAACCACACTAGTGGACGGTACTGCCATCTAGGCTTGCCATGAACCATGGTGAAGAAGGGCCTTGGTCGCCAAAGTCGCAAGAAGGCCTCGTGGGCGCTCTAGCATGTGGCCGGAGCTGCCCTGAAGTCTCTGAAACTAGCCCCTGAGTGTATGGGTCAGCTCCAGCCAAAGGCCACATACAGTCTCCGCCGGTGGGACGGGTCGAGCCTTGAAGATGCGGAAGCAGTGGGCTTTCCAGATGTAACAAACTTGGACACTCCAAGTCAAGATTCTACTGCGACATAGCAGAGATTCACTTCAAAAACAGTTCACAGTTCACAATTGATTCGACACGGTCCGGCGCAGAGTTCTGTGCCTAGAGATATTGGCCCCAAAGATTGGCGCCCTTTCGGTATTTCTTTTTGCATTAATCTGTGCTCAAAGTACAAGGGAGTGGGAGGGTTCTCACTCTCAGACTCTTCGTCCAGATGTACTGAGTTGTGAGAGCCCAACCCATCTATTTATTGATTACATGGGATGCCAAAAGCAGAGCCCCAAAAGCTTTCAGTTTTTAAAAGCCCTGAAAATAAAGCAATTTATCCAAAAGCTCTTCCAAAAGCTTGTGTAGAGTTTCTCTTGCGCAAAAAGCAAGTTTCCGTACTGCTGCCCGTAAATCACAGAAGTCCGTACGCTCAGCCACGTCAGCGGAAATTGTGCGGCAAAATCCGGGAGGCCGTACGGCATGCCACGTCAGTATTTCTGTGTGTGTATCCGTTGCCACCCTTGTCCAGGGCCAATGACACATCACCAGTTTGTGACATACCCCCCTCTTGAAGGCATTGTAATCGCCCTCGATTATGCCTGCAAAACAGACTGAAGCCATAAACTGTTAGTACCGATGCACTATGAACACACATCTAGCACAATGACCAGCCTTGGGCGGCTGAGTGTGGCACGGATGGAGTTCTCCTGCGAGGACAAGCCGTCGTAAGTTGGCCCATCTGTCTGCATATGAAGCACTGGTTCGGGAGTCCTGAATACTCCACGCTCTGGTGGAGCTGGCGGCCACTCACTCTAGGTAGGACTACCTTTGGGAGAGTGTGGGTGTCCCTAACCAAAACGCGTATTGTAGGTATACCTATTGTCTTGGCAACGACTAAAGATGTCGTGCATGGGGTCTCTAAGACCGCCACTCACTCTAGGGAGGACTACCTTTGGGAGAGTGCGAGTGTCCCTAACCAAAACGCGTATTGTAGGTATACCTATTGCCTTGGCAGCGACTGAAGCTGTCGTGCATGGGGTCTCTAAGACTGTCCTGACCTCGGAAGTAATCCTGGATAGAAGCGGGATGTACTCTTTTCTCAAGCCGGGGAAGCAAACCGAAATGAGCATATCTACTTCCTTGACAAGAACATCAAAAGCTGGGTAGAAACCATGGCACCACTGGCGGAAATAAGCTCTAACTACTCGGATGGCTAGCGCGCTCATCGGAATGACCTTGGAAGCCATCTCGGGAGTCTCAAACTCAAATTGGTAATAACCTCGCCCAAGGAGCCCTACGTCCATGATCTTGCCTAGCTCCGCAAGAAGGCGGGCCCGGAGGAGGTTGTGCACCTCACTTCTGCTTGGCCGGTGGGGTGTCGATAATCTTGCAGATGACAGAGGTGGCCTAGAGTCGTTCCACCTCTGCTGCAAGGCTTGCTTGCTCCGTCGGCGATAGAGCAAGTCGATGGTGGGCTCTGCAGGGTTTGGCGAGGGGGCCTCGAAGTTCGTCTGAGTCCCTTTGGTGCGGAGCAGGAGCCTCCATCTGTGTGTTGCTGTGAAGAAAAAAGGCAAGTCGAAGTCGAGGGCAACGAGTCGAAGAAAAAAAGATTGCAAAGCGAACAGTCAGCAGCAGAAGAGGGGGGGAGGAAGGGGGGGCCCTGCAGCGCGCAGGCAGGGAAGTGGGGGGAGAACGGCAGCAGCAAGCGGGTTGACTCTGTCAGGATAAGTTCATCTTGTTCAAGAAGAAGAAGATGGCCTTTTATTTTCTTTATTAGGCTTAATGTCAAAGATCTGTGAAATCGTCTTCATATTTGGTTTTCCACAATAAGTAGAATTGGTCAGTCATGCTTTCAGCAATGCTTCCAGGAATTTTCTCTATTCTCTTTTTATCGGCCATTTCCACATTGTGGCTCAAGGAGTCGACTAAGCAAGACTCAAAATGCAAGGTAATGTAAGAATTTTGTGAGCATGCAGTGCATATACTTGATGTAAGAATTTTGTGAGCATACAATGCATGTACTTTCAAAAACAATCAAATTTATTGATTGAGAGATTAGATAAGTCAAAAACTCCAAAGGGTTATTGTGATGCTTTCCAATTTGGTGTCGTGAGTCATAGAGGCTGGTCACTGGTGTGTATCTCTGAGAGTTTAGTGCCTCTGGCTCAACAGAGAGGTCCTCAAAGGCTAATTGAGATAAAAGAGTGATGTGTAAGACTAGCTAGTTGCATAACAGTTGACTTGTTGAGATTTTTAAAGATGGCAGGAGGAACTAAGAAATAGTTTGGGAAGAGGAAAGAAGCATGCATTCCTTTTGGTGGCTCTTTGCAAGGAAGAGAACTGTTACACATTGATTTAGAAGATAGCATTTACAAATTTCAGCCTGCTGTGTCTTATACTCTCTGTGTATGTTTTGCAGGTGAATGCTGCCAAATCTCGTCTGGAAGGGAAACACCCACAAAAAGATCTGATAATATTTGATTGGTATATCAATCATATTCTGCCCATCCATAACGATGTTGGTATTACTTATATGCATCTTGTAAGTGCTATTTTTATGGTGGTACATACATATCATATATAAGCAAAATAGCTTTTGTTTATGGATGCCCATGCACCTTATTGACTGGATCACTATCTCAAGTAATATTTTACTCATTATTAGAGAAATATGTATGATTAATCTCTTTCCTTGAGTCCAAAACTTATTGTGGATTGGAACTTGGCTTTCAGGAATCTCTTCTGTATAGAGTTGGGCAAAGTTTGCATGAAAATCACATTTCACTCCTCATAAAGGCTGGTTTTCTGGTAAGCCATTGTTTTCCAGTATCTTGTGCAAATTTTTTTTTCTCTACTGTGTCTGATGTTGTGAAGGTTATTTTGCTGCTTTTGTTCAGCACACTTCTCTATGCAAACCACATCTGGCAGGACCAATTTAAGCAGTGTTTGTGGCATCTCAGTTCTGTAAAAAGCAAGCCTGTCAGTTCTGAGTTAACATCCAAAGAATTGAGCTCCCTTGCAAACATTTTAACTCTTTCTGTTACACAAACTCTCAAACAGGTCTCCTTTTGGAGAGGTTTTTTCTTTCCTTCAAACATTAAAAGGGCGTGTGTGCATGCACACGTGCATGTGTGTGTGCCCATGAGCATGTACAAATGCACACATGGGCCCGTGGCACAAATAGTGGTTGGCAGCTAGTGGACACATGCCCTGAGCGCTCAGAATGGGCTACATCAAGAGACTTGCCAGGACTAGCTGCATTGTAAGAGTATGTGGGTACAATGGTTCCCTTAGTAGTTTGCTGCAATTTCACCCTCCTCTTTATAACCTGCACTGCTTATTCTTATAGTGTGTCGCTTTAATGATTTTCTGGTTAATTAAAGTAGTTTGTTGTTGTGATTTTTTTTTTGGTTTTGTTTTTGAAAACAATCTTTGTACTGTTATTGAGATGTTTTAAGAGGCCTAGATTGCTTGCTAGTAGATTATGTCCCACACAATCTCATTTGATCACCCTTTTTTTGATAAATTGTATTATAGTGAATCTTGGTGTCTCTTAAGCATAATTTAGGTCACAAAATGATGACATGGCATGACCAACTTGAAGGACTGGCCGAGAGGACAAGGGGTTACAAGAACTGAACCTATAAAGAACTTGCAGATATGGGGTTTTAGGCTCTCCGCCGGTCATCCAGGTAGAACTGGACCCTCAAGGGGTTGTACCTTCGCGAAGCTGTTACAAACTTGGAAACCCCAAGTCAAGATTCTACCGCGACACAACAGAGATTCAATTCAAAACAGTTCACAAAGTTGACACGGCCCGGCGTAGTTCTGTGCTCAGAGGTATTGGTCCCAAAGACTAGCGCCCCTTTCGGTATTTCTTTTTATATTAATCTGTGCTCAAAGTACAAGAGAGTAGGCCGGCGCTCACTCTCAGACTCTGCGTCCAGATGCTCTGAGAAGTGAGGCCTAGCCCACTTATTTATAGGTACAAGGGATGCTTAAAAGCAGAGCCCCAAAATCTCTAAACTCAAAAGCTTTTAATCTCAAAAGCAATTGTCCCAAAAGCTGCCGTAAAAATCTGCCAACGTAATTTTCAGAATTACGTACAGCGTATGGACTTCCACGTCATCAGCGTGAAATCCGTCGCAAAATCCAGGATTTCGGGGGTCCGTACAATGCCACGTGTCAGCTTGTCTGCGTATAATCCGGGACCTACCACGTTAGCAGTGTGTGTCCGTGTACGTGGGCACTGCCATGTCATCAATTTGTGACATACCCCCTCTTGAAAGAATTGTAATCGTCCTTGATTATGCCTACAAAAACAGACAGAGGCCATAAACTATCTTAGTAGACACCGACTGTTAGTACCGACGCACTAGGCACAACACATGTAGCACATGTACCAATCGACAGTTACATCACCGGACATCATAGGACATCACATGACAAATCACATTCAAATTCATTCCAAATCTCAGACCATGATTAATCGGCAACGTATTTAGTAATCTCATCTAGATCCAATCGGGACCTCATAGATGCCCGATTAACTAATCCATACTGCAATCATGTCTATAGAGATTTATGAGACTGAAATGTTGCAGCCATTTCGTCTTTCAGTTCTTGCACTCAAAGAAGTCGAGTACAAATCAATCAGTTTCATTTTCGGGAATTCCAGTTCATAAAGTCATACAGCAGAATACTGTCAGCCGAGCAGTATCCCTGAAACCCAAAGGGACATTAGTGACTCTATATCGTTGACAAAGGAGCGAAGTGACTCTCCTCTTGTGCAAACCCACTGCACTAGATTCACCCATGCTGAAATTGGGGTTCTATTGGAGTAGACTATGCTAAACCGAATGCTTCTAGGTAAAGTTCCAAAATCTGAGGAGTATCCACTAGGTCCTCCTCCTCCATCCACTTCGCATCCAATGCAGGATATTTCTTGAATTTAATCAAGAACCGTCTAATCACTTTACCTTTAATCTTTGTGCCAATATCTGTTCTCAAACGAGAATCTCCTCGCTTTCCTCCACTTTGGGTTGCTCATCTGGCTCCCCATCATCGGGCACATCGCCATTAAAAGGCTTCAAGAGACTCACATAAAAAGCATTGTGAATTCTCCAAGTATCGGGCAGCTTCAGTCTAAAGGAGACATCATTTATCTTTTATTTTATCTGGAAAGGTCCATAGTATCTCATGCTAAGCTTTGGGAAAAGCCGCTTCTTTCCCTTTTTCTTTCTTAGGCGTGCCTTCTCAAAACATAAGAACACCCAATCGTCTTCCTTTAATTTCAAATCGCGACAGTGTCGATCTGCTGCCTTTTTGTGTCTTTCCTGAGATTTCGCTAAAGCCTCTCGGACCTTGGCAAAAGCAGTGTCCAAGTCCCTTGTGTACTAGTCGGCTTCAAAAATTTTATCTTTCGTGCTAAGGAAGGGTGGAACCTTCGTAGCACCTTCAATAATCTCAAATGGCGCCTTTCCGGTCGAAGAGTGGATCGTGTTGTTGTAGGCAAATTCCACCAAGGGCAAAAACTTTTCCCATTGAGTCTTGTGATAAAAAATGTAAGACTTCAATAAATCCAGTACGATTGAATTTGCAATTCAGATTGCCCATTTGTGTGCGGGTGGAAAGATGACGAGAATTGCAACCGTGTGCCAATGTTCTCCCAAATAGCCTTCCAAAACAAACTCGTGAAGCGGGGATCTTTGTCAGAGACTATTGTCTCAGGCTTGCCATGTAATCTAAATATCTGGGCAATGAACAGTCTTGCTAAATGATCCGGCTTGAGTGTTTTCTTCACTAGAATGAAATGAGCTTGGTTGCTAAATCTGTCAATAATAGTCCAGATACCATCGTGCCCACTCTGTCTTCGGGAGATCAAAAATGAAATCCATAGCAATGCTTTCCCAGGGGTGGGTGGGAATGGGTAAAGGCTGTAACAATCCCTGTGCTTTATGCCTGTCAAACTTGACCTTCTACCATACCAAGCAATTGCGCACAAAGTTGTCCACATCCTTCTTGAGTCTCGGTCAAAAGAAGTAACGCTCCACACCTTTCAAGGTGGTATCAATGCCGTGGTGACCCGTAAAAGGTGGACGATGGCATTCAGCTAGAACCTTTTCCCTCAACGGCTGTGTAATGCACAACATCGTTTTCTTCATCAAGTAGCCATCCCGTATGGAATATCCTGCTACTACTTCCCCATTCTGTATTCGTGTGAATACATCTGAAAAATCTGGATCTGTGGCGTACAGATCAACTATGTCCTCGAAGCTTCTATGGTGAATCGCGGAAATAGCCAAGACTAACGGCTTCTGGGACAAGCATCTGTCACCAAGTTCTTTTGTCCCTGTACATGGACAATTTGGAAGCGAAACTGTGACAAGATGTTAGCCCCCCGCATTTGCTTTTCTGAAAGCTGCTTCTGTGACAAGAACTAGCGTAAACTCTGATGATCAATAAAGACTGTAAAATCGGCTCTGAGTAGGTAATGTCACCATTGAGTAAGAGCATGGATAACCAAAAGCTCTTTCTCATAGATCTGTGTTGTCAATTACGGCCTTGAAAACAAGCGGCTCTCATAGGCAATGACATGGCCTTCTTGCATTAAGACTGTCACAAAGTGATGACGTGGCTACCGAGAGCAGAAACCCTAATTCCTGCAAACCCTAATTTCTGCCAGAAACCCTAATTTTCAGAAACCCTAACTGCTGGCTGAAACCCTAAATGTGGTGGAAACCCTAATCTGGTGGCTGAAATGCCACGTGGCAAGCGTACGGTTTCCTGGATTTTGAGGGCTGAAAAAAAAAGCTACCAGCGACGCAAATTGGGCTGATTTCTATGCAATTTTGCTTTATGCCTCCATGTAAGGGAGAGAGAGAGAGAAAAAGTTGCTCTGCTTTATTTTTACTAAAGCCATAGAGAGAGCTTGTGAGAGAGAACACTTGCTTTTGATTTGCAGCTTTTGGGGCTCTGCTTTTGGGCATCCCTTGTAATCTTTAAATAAGCGGATTAGGGCTCACTCTGGAGAGCATCTAGACGCAGAGTCTGAGAGTGAAACCCTAACCGCTCTCTTGTACTTTGACATTGATTAATACGTAAAGAAATACCGAAAGGGGCTCCAGTCTTTGGGGCCAATATCTCTAGGCATGGAACTCCGCCGCGCCAGTGCAAATCTATTGTGATCTGTGAATTGTTCTGAAGTGGTTATTTGGTGTTGTCGTGATTGATTCTTGACTTGTAGTGTCCAAGTCTGTTACAGTGGTATCAGAGCACGGCCGATTTCTCTTCTACGGAAAATCCGATCCCCAATTTTTTTTCCGCGGCACCTATGGTTTCACGCAAGGATCAATCAACTCCCTCTGCATCTGTAGATGCGGGCAGGGATCATAACGAAGATTCCGGCAGAGAGTATGGCCCGCCTCGGCCTACTCAGGCGGAGCGACGAGAGATGGAGCGTCGTCAATTGATCGGCGATGCAACAAAGATGATGCTTAGTTTTGCAAAGGACCCAAAATTTGCAAAGTATATGAGCGAGACTTCTTTTCAGGAAGTGCACGAGCAGTGGCAGAAAACCACAACACCACCCCCGAAACCCGCTCTCAAGAAACCTTCTGCTCACAAGAAATATTCAGAGAAGGAATTACAAGAGGTGGTTGATGCACGGATTGCTCAGCTTTTGGACGCGCAAAAGAAAGCCAAAAAGCACGCCAAAAGCAGAAGAAAGGCACTGACTTCCCGGGTTATTTGGGTAGTTAGTCGACATTTGACAAAGCAAAGAAACAGAAGAAGCGTGTTTACTTTGAAGGAGTACCCAGTTCTTCTTTTTCTTCTTCTTCTTCTACTGACAGTTCTTCTAGCTCTTCAGATTCGAGCGAAGAAGACAGAAAATGTAAAAAGCGAAGCAAGAAACAACGCTTCAGAAAGGGCAAGAAAAAGGCAAGGAAGTCTAAATTTCGCCCAGTGACTGACAATTCTTGGGCGGACTCGTCTACAGACAGTTCAGACTCTGATGACGGATTATGCGAACAAGAAGAATTTTTATAAAGCCAACCAGTATGACTTTCTGGAAGATAAAAGCAAGAAAGTCCGAGAGTTTAAGGAAGGTGGACACTCGATCAAATTTGACACTTTTTCATGATACTCAGATGCTTTGAAGGCTTTGTCTTTTATACAGCAGTTTGACCATCGCTTTCGCGGGAGAAGGCTACTCAGAGCACTTCAAGATTCGGAGAGTTGCCTCTTACTTTAAGGGTAATGCTCCCACTTGGTGGTCTACGCTTATTTTAAACAAGACTGCGCCAGTTAAATGGCTGAAATTTAAGAAGCTTTTTATTTATTCTTGGTTGACGCAAGAGTATGAACGCGATATACGAGCTCGTTGGAACCATCTTCTGTTACTTGTTCTACTTAGGGTTTAGGCCCCTCGGCTGGTAGCTCCGTTCTTCAGTAGGTCGACACGTCAGCAATTTGTTACACTTTGGCAGTCTGACCTACCCCACAGATGAGGCCATGATACAACGAGTCGAAACAGACTTCTGGGAATGAAAGTAGAAAGAAAAAGAGCAACCCAGAGAAAAAGGATGCACGACCCAAGCTTACTCCTCAGGAGCGAGCTCGATTCATCAAGGAGTGGAAGTGCTTTGGATGCGGGGAACATGGACATATCTCCGCGAAGTGCCCTAAAAAGGCACAGAAAGAATAGAATGATAAGGACGACGACAGGCCTGAGAGTCCGAGAGCAGCGGAGGAACGTAGACGAAAAGGCAAGATGAAAACAGGATTGGTTCCAGATTGTGTTGGTACCGATCCCAACACCATGGACGAGAGTACAGAACTTTGCCGATATTGGGGCAAAGTGAAAGATCAAGAGGCCCTGATATTCTTTGATGGAGGAGCCAAGGCCAACTTCATTTCACCGGAATTGGCGGCACGGCTCGAGATCTCTCCCGATCGGATGGGACCACTTGCAGAGGTAGTTCTAGCGGCACCCGGCAGGGACGTAGCCATTACACCTGTCATTGGCAAACTTCGGTTGCATTGTGAGGGGTATTTGGGGCATGAGGACTTCTTCATAATGCCTTTGGAGGGTTGTGATGTTCTCTTAGGGATTCCTTGGTACCACAAGAACAACGCCGTGGTCGATTATTAGGCGAGGAAAGCAACTTTGACTACAGAGAAGGGCATAACCATTGTACTTGATATTAAACTGAAGGGCGAGTCTGTCCCTATTGTATCGGCTTCGGCCATTTTAAAATTAATAAAATCCAGTCTGTTTGTTTACTCAATCTTTATGAAAGAATTGAGCGATAACGATAGGACAAATATGTCTAAACTTGATAAAGAATGCCAAGATTTTCTCCACTCTCATGCCAATTGCTTCTCAAAGGGCCTGCCAGGCGAGTTACCACCCGCTCGTCCTGAAGATCATACCATTGATCTGATACCTGGAAGCACACCACTGAACCGGCCACCTTACCTGTGAGCTGAGCACAGAACGAAGAGATTATGAACCAAGTGAGAGACCTCTTGGAAAAGGGTCTTGTCCAGCCTAGTACTTCACCGTATTGCTCTCCAGTGTTGTTGGTTTTGAAGAAAGACGGATCTTGGAGAATGTGCATCGATTATAGAGCTCTCAACAAAATCACCATCAAGAACAGATTTCCGATTCCTAGGATCGATGACATACTCGACAGGTTACAGGGATCCTGGTGCTTTAGCAGGATTGACCTGAAGAGTGGATATCATCAGATCCGGATCGCGCCCGGAGATGTCTACAAGACAGCCTTTCGGACTACTTTTGGGTTATTTGAGTTTTTGGTGATGCCAAGAAAAGTGAATTTTTGCTACCAGAGATACACTTTTTGGGACACATTGTCTCAGCAACAGGAGTGCAAATGGATCGAGACTATACGTGATTGGCCCGATTTGAAGAATGTCCATGAAGTTAGATCTTCTTGGGACTGTGTTCGTACTACAAGAGGTTCATACGAAAGTTTGCAGAGGTTGCTTCCCCTTTGCATACCTTGACATAGAAAGGAGTCCCTTTCTCGTGGGGATCCATAGAGGTGTTTGCCTTTCAGACATTGAAAGAGAAATTGACTACGGGACCAATTTTGACTTTGCCGGATTTGCAGAAGTCATTTGAAGTATATTGTGATGCTTGTGGTCGTAATCTGGGTGCGGTCTTAATGCAAGAAGGCCATGTCATTGCTTACGAGAGCCGATTGTTCTCTAGGCCAGAGATGACAACACAGATTTATGAGAAAGAGCTTTTGGCGGTTATCCATGCTCTTACTCAATGGCGGCATTACCTACTCGGAGCAGATTTTACTGTCTTCACAGACCATCAGAGTTTGCCCTACTTCTTGTCACAGAAGCAGCTTTCGGAAAAGCAGATGCGGTGGGCGAACATCTTGTCACAGTTTCACTTCCAGATTGTCCATGTGCAGGGACAAAAGAATGTGGTGGCAGATGCTTTGTCTCGAAAGCCGTTGGTTCTGGCTGTTTCCGCGATACATCTTAGGAGCTTCGAGGATATGGTCGACCAGTATACCACATACAGATTTTGGAGATATTTTCACACGGATATGGGATCGGGAGACAGTAGCAAGATACTCCATTCGGGAAGGCTACTTGATGAGAAAAACCATGTCGTGTGTTACACAGCCGTTGAGGGAAAAGGTTATGACTGAATGCCACTGTGAACCTTTTACGGGTCACCGCGGCGTTGCTACCACCATGAAAGGGGTAGAGAGATACTTCTCTTTGCTGAGACTTAAAAAGGAAATGGACGAGTTTGTGCGCAGTTGCTTAGTATACTAGAAGGTCAAGTTTGACAAGCATAAGGCACTGGGATTGTTACAGCCTTTACCCATATCCACCCGCCCCTGGGAAAGTATTGCAATGGATTTCATTTTTGATCTCCCGAGAACACAGAGTGGTCACGATGGTATCTGGACTGTTATTGACAGATTTAGCAAACATGCTCATTTCATTCCAGTAAAGAAAATAGTCAAGCCGGATTACTTAGCGAGACTGTTTGTGGCCTAGATCTTCAGATTACATTGCATGCATGAAACGATTGTCTCCGATAGAGACCCCAAATTTACGAGTTTGTTTTGGAAGGCAATTTGGGAGAACATTGGCACGCGGTTGCAATTCTTGTCATCGTTCCACCCGCAGACTGATGGGCAATCTGAGATTGCAAATTCAGTGGTTTTAGATTTATTGAAGTCTTGTATCTCAAATCAGAAGACTCAATGGGAAAAGTACTTACCTTTGGTGGAATTTGCCTACAATAACACGATACACTCTTCGACGGGGAAGGCGCCATTTGAGATTGTTGAAGGTGCTGCGAAGGTTCCACCCTTCCTAAGCACGAAAGATAAGATTTTTGAAGCGGGTGAATATACGCGAGATTTGGATACGGCTTTTGCCAAGGTTCGCGAGACTTTGCAGAAGTCTCAAGAACGACAGAAAAAGGCAGCGGATCACCATCATCGCGACTTGAAATTGAAGGAGGATGATTGCGTGCTCTTACGTTTTGAGAAGGCACGCCTCAGAAAGAAAAAGGGAAAGGAGAGGCTTTTTCCAAAGCTTAGTATAAGATACTACGGACCTTTTCAGATCACTGAAAAGATAAATGATGTCTGCTTTTGTCACCAGCGTGTGACTACTATCTATCCTTTTTGTTGATTTCTTTCTTATTATTTATTCATTTTCACTTTTTGGAAACACCCTTCTGGAAATCTAATTGCCGTGCATTGCATAGCTAGTGTGGAACTTTTCAGAGGGAGTCCAGGCCCGAGGGCAAGAGAGCACTAAGGTTGGACAAGGACTATGGTTAGCCAAAGTGGGGTCATTGACTAGCCAATTTGGAATCCTTTGCTACAGAGGCTACATTTCAGTTCTTGGTGTGGCTGTAGTGTACAAAGAGGGTCAGATGACCTACAAAGATACAATGGCAGCATCTCCTAAAATTTAGGGAACTGCTATCTTGGGACCTGAAAATGTGTTCGCGTCATTATCTCCGGAATGACAAAGGGAACATTTTATTACTCTGCCGTGAAGTCAACTGGGCAACCGGTCGGGAGATTTTTAGGCGGCGACCACGAAACGGGAAATAGCCTGTAAATGTGCCAAGTGGCACATTTCTGTGCACTTTCCTCATGCAGGAAGAAGTGGCGCTGATTTTAGGAGAAGGGAGGCTCATTTTCAGTTTCTGTCACAAGTTGAGAGCTATGGAGTGCTTCCTTTCCCTCTTATGTACAGTGCGGTGCCAGGAATGATGCCTTGCACGCTACGCACTGCTCTCTCTCTCCCCTATGGCAGTATGTTATGCCCCTCTAGTGGGCTTTTCATTTGACCAATGTACAGTTATGTGGGTTCATGCACGATTGCCGAGGCAAGAGCGTCTTGCACAGTTATTGGATTAGCTAGCGTCTAATCCCCGCAGGTACAGGTGAATTCGGAGAGGTTTCACGTGCGAAATCTCGTCCGATTCAAAGGGCAAGTAGCCCTACAGGTGCGGGAGCTCGAGGACTTGCTACGGATGCGACCGGCACGCAAAACGGAGCCCGAAACAGTGAATTACAGCCTGCTGTGTATTTTTGCAGGTTTAGGGTTTTGGCCCTAAACGGACCCTAATACCCCCAGGAGGTTCAGGGACGCGAGGGGACCGTTGTATAGGTGATCTGGCGCATTTTCGGGGCAGAAAACAGAGAATTTAGTATGTTGCAGATTCTCGCCAGGTTTTGTAAAGTGCCCGAATGCGTCAGGAAAGTCATCCAATGCGTGGAGATATTGAGTGTGAAGGGTCCTAGTACAGTTATACTGCCGAAATCGGGCTAGAACAGTTGAAATTCAGCCAAGATTGTGCGGGGCAGCTTGTAGGGAACCACAGCTTTTATTCCCTCTTTTAAAGAATAAAGAAATACCGAAAGGGGCGCCTATTTAGGGGCCAATTTGGTGTCGGTCTTCTCATACAGGTGCAGTCTAGGAACCTGTATCCCTTTCCCCTTTGTTGTGTCTTGAAAGTACAAGTAAAGTGGGCGACAAATTAAATGGGTGAAAGCAAATAAGGTTTAAGTCTAAGGTCTACCGCCCTTTTTGGATTAAACAGGCCGGTTTCACCTTTCGATTGAAACTGCCAGATACTTGGAGGATTCACAACGCATTTCATGTGAGTCTCTTGAAACCTTTTAAGGGTGATGTGCCTGATGATGGGGAGCCTGATGAGCAACCCAAAGTGGAAGAAAACGAGATTTCTTTGTTCCTGAACAGATTTTGGCACATAAGGATAGGAAGAATAAAGGTAAAGTCCGAAGGCGGTTCTTGGTTAAATTCAAGAACTATCCTGCATTGGATACGAAGTGGATGGAGGAGGAGGACCTAGCAGATACTCCTTAAATTGTGAAACTTTACCTTGATGCTTTTGGTTTAGCATAGTCTACTCCAAACGGAACCTAGAATTCAGCTTGGCTGGAGATCTCGTGCAGTGGGATGCACAAGAGGGGAGTCACTCCGCTCCTTTGTCAACAGATGTCTTGATTTAGATACTAGAGTCACTGATGTCTCTTTGAGCTTCAGGGATACTGAAAGCTGACAGTATTCTGCTGTATGACTTTATGAAATGGAATTCCTGATTATGATACTGATTTGTTCTTGACTTCTTTTAAGTGCAGGAACTGATAGACGAAATGACTGTAGCATTTTGGTATGATTGATCTCGAATAGACATGGTTGCAATAGGAGTTAGTCAATCGGACATCGATGAGGTCCCGATTGCACCTAGATGCGATTGCTAGCTACATTGCCGATAAATCATGGTCTAAGATCCGTATGAATGTTGAATGTCCTGTGATGTGATTGTCGATTGGTACATGTGCTAGATGTGTGTTCCTAGTACGTAGGTACTAACAGTCAGTGTGTGCTAAGACGGTTTATGGCTTCTGTCGGTTTTGCAGGCGTAATCAAGGGCGATTACAATGCTTTCAAGAGGGGGGTATGTCACAAAGTGATGACATGGCTACCGAGAGCAGAAACCCTAATTTCTGCCAAAAACCCTAATTTGCAGAAACCTTAACTGCTGGCTGAAACCCTAAATGTGGTGGAAACCCTAATCTGGCAGTTGACATGCCACGTGGCAAGCGTACGGTTTCCCGGATTTTTAGGGTTGAAAAAAAAGCTACCAGCGACACAAATTGGGTTGATTTCTACGCAATTTTGCTTTATGCCTCCACGCAAGGGACAGAGAGAGAGAAAAAGTTGCATTGCTTTATTTTTACTAAAGCCATAGAGAGAGCTTGTGAGAGAGAACACTTGCTTTTGATTTGCAGCTTTTGGGGCTTTGCTTTTGGGCATCCCTTGTAATCTTTAAATAAGCGGATTAGGGCTCACTCTGGAGAGCATCTGGACGTAGAGTCTGAGAGTGAAACTCTAACCGCTCTCTTATACTTTGACATTGATTAATACATAAAGAAATACCGTAAGGGGCGCTAGTCTTTGGGGCCAATATCTCTAGGCACGGAACTCCGCCGGGCCAGTGCAAATCTATTGTGATCTGTGAATTGTTTTGAAGTGGTTATTTGGTGCTGTCGTGATTGATTCTTGACTTGGAGTGTCCAAGTCTGTTACAGTGGTATCAAAGCACGGCTGATTTTTCTTCTACGGAAAATCCGATCCCCAATTTTTTTTCCGCGGCACCTATGGCTTAACGCAAGGATCAGTCGACTCCCTCTGCATCTGGAGATGCGGGCAGGGATCACAATGAAGATTCTGACAGAGAGTATGGCCCGCCTCGGCCTACTCAGGCGGAGCGACGAGAGATGGAGTGTCGTCAATTGATCGGCGATGCAACAAAGATGATGCTCAATTTTGCGAAGGACCTAAAATTTGCAAAGTATATGAGCGAGACTTCTTTCCAGGAAGTGCACGAGCAGTGGCAGAAAACCACAACACCACCCCCGAAACCCGCTCTCAAGAAACCTTCTGCTCACAAGAAATATTCAGAGAAGGAATTAGAAGAGGTGGTTGATGCACGGATTGCTCAGCTTTTTGAGGCGCAAAAGAAAGCCAAAAAGCACGCCAAAAGCAGAAGAAAGGCACTGACTTCCCGGGTTATTTGGGTAGTTAGTCGACATTTGACAAAGCAAAGAAACAGAAGAAGCGTGTTTACTTTGAAGGAGTACCCAGTTCTTCTTCTTCTTCTTCTGACAGTTCTTCTAGCTCTTCAGATTCGAGCAATGAAGACAGAAAAGGTAAAAAGCGAAGCAAGAAACAATGCTTCGGAAAGGGCAAGAAAAAGGCAAAGAAGTCTAAATCTCGCCCAGAGACTGACAGTTCTTCTGTGGACTTGTCTACAGACAGTTCGAACTCCGATGACGGAAACTTTTATGCGAACAAGAAGAATTTTTATAAAGCCAACCAGTATGACTTTTTGGAAGATAAAAGCAAGAAAGTCCGAGAGTTTAAGGAAGGTGGACACTCGATCAAATTTGACACTTTCACGATACTCAGATGCTTTGAAGGCTTTGTCTTTTATATAGCAGTTTGACCGTCGCTTTCGCGGAAGGACACTACTCAGAGCAGTCCAAGATTCAGAGAGCTGCCTCTTATTTTAAGGGGAATGCTCGCACTTGGTGGTCCACGCTTCTTTTAAACAAGACTGCGCGAGTTAAATGGCTGAAATTTAAGAAGCTTTTTATTTCTTCTTGGTTGACGTAAGAGTATGAACGCGATACACAAGCTGCTTGGAACCATCTTCGGATGACCAAAAAAGATACAATCAATGCTTACTGTGAGAGATTCTGGAGCTCTTTTCTACACGCCTCTTCATTCAAGAAGATCTCGTTGAGAGAACAAATTGAGTGGTTCACCTTGGGTCTACCTACAGAGATCCGAGATCACTGCTTGGAGCAGAAGTCAGCTTCTATTCAAGAGTTGATGAGTCATGCGAAGCCGGGCTTTGCCATTCACTCTGGCAGTCTGACCTACCGCACAGATGAGACCATGACACAACGAGCTGAACAGACTTTTGGGAATGAAAGTAGAGAGAAAAAGAGCAACCCAGAGAAAAAGGATGCACGACCCAAGCTTACTCCTCAGGAGCGAGCTCGATTCATCAAGGAGTGGAAGTGCTTTGGATGCGGGGAACATGGACATATCTCCGCGAAGTGCCCTAAAAAGGCACAGAAAGAACAGAATGATAAGGACGACGACAGGCCTAAGAGTTCGAGAGCAGCGGAGGAACGTAGACGAAAAGGCAAGATGAAAACAGGACTGGTTCCAGATTGTGTTGGTACCAATCCCAACACCATGGACGAGAGTACAGAACTTTGCCGAGCTTGGGGCAAGGTGAAAGATCAAGAGGCCTTGATATTCTTTGATGGAGGAGCCAAGGCCTACTTCATTTCTCTCTCCCGATTGGATGGGACTACTTGCGGAGGAAGTTCTAGCGGCACCCGGCAAGGACGTAGCCATTACACTTGTCATTGGCAAACTTCGGTTGCATTGTCAGGGGTATTTGGCATAGTCACAAGGGACGCATTCCGGGACGGGGAACGGGGGACGGGGGACGGGGCTGAAATGGATTTTTAGTGTAAAAAAGAGAGCGGGATGGCAAGTGGGGACGGAAAAGTGGGGACGGGAAGCCCGAAAAAGGGCGTCCCCTGTTACTATGGTATTTGGGGCATGAGGACTTCTTCATAATGCCTTTGGAGGGTTGTGATGTTCTCTTAGGGATTCCCTGGTACCACAAGAACAACGCCGTGGTCGATTATCCGGCGAGGAAAGCGACTTTGACTACAGAGAAGGGCAGAACCATTGTACCGGAGAGCAGTAGGCTGAAGTACTCGACTGGATAAGACCTTTTTCCAAGAGGTCTTTCACTTGGTTTATAATCTCTTCATTCTGGGCTTGGCTCATACGGTAAGGTGGTTGGTTCGGTGGTGTGCTTTCAGGTATCAGATCAATAGTATGATCCTCAGGACGAGATGGTGGCAACTGGCCTGGCAGGCCCTTAGAAAAGCAATCAGCATGAGTGTGGAGAAAATCTTGGCGTTCTTTATTAAGTTCAGACATATTCGTCCTGTGTTCATCACTTAACTCTTTCAAATAGATCGAGCAAACAAACAGACTGGATTTCATTAATTTGGAAACGGCCGAAGCCGATACAATAGGGACAAACTCGCCCTTCAGTTTCACGTAAGTACAAATTTTCGGCCCTTTTCATTTGTCAATGTCGGTTTCTTCGCCCGATAATCGACCATGGTATTGTTCTTATGGTACCAAGGGACTCCAAGCAGGATGTCACAACCTTCCAAGGGCATTATGTAAAAGTCCTCGTGTGTCACAACTCTGTGACGTGGCTGCCCAGTACTCACACTCACCTGCTTGCATAGGACTTTTCCCCCGGCTGGCTTGCTGACGTGGCTGCCCATGGTACACACTCTGGCTGAAATGCCGACTGCAGCAGTGACACGTGTCAGCGCACCGTACGGACAGGCCCGCAGATTGCGGAAGGCAACGTACGGACAGGATGTACGTGGCAAAGTTGTACGGCAGATTCTCTTTATGCAAGTGCTGGCTGCTTTTTGGCTACGCTGATTCCAACCTTTGACTTGCTTTATACAAGCTTTTGATTTTCAGCTTTTGGGGCCCTGCTTTTAGCATCACTTGTAATCTCTTTAAATATGTGGGTAGGCCACTCACAACTCAGAGCATCCGGACGCAGTCTGTGTGTGAGCGCTTATCTGCACTCTTGTACTTTGAACACAGGTTAATATAAAAAGAAATACCGAAAGGGGCGCCAGTCTTTGGGGCCAATATCTCTAGGCACGGAACTCTGTCGGGCCAGTGTTGAATCAGTTGTGAACTGTTTTGAAGTGTTTATTTGTGCTGTCGCGGTAGATTCTCGACTTGAAGTCTTACCGTGGTATCAGAGCACGGCCGATTTCTCTTCTACGTGAAATCTGATCTTTTTTTTTCCGCGGCACCTATCGCTTCATGCAAAGATCAGTCGACTCCCTCTGCATCCGGAGATGCGGGAAGGGATCACAACAAAGATTCACGCGAGGAGTATGGCCCGCCTCGGCCTACTCAGGCGGAGCGTCAAGAGATGGAGTGTTGACAATTGATCGGCGATGCAACAAAGATGATGCTTAATTTTGCCGAGTACTTCGAAATTGGCAAAATATATGAGCAAGACTTCTTTCAAGGAGGTGCACACACAGTGGCAGAAGACCACAAAACCACCGCGAAAACCCACTCTCAAGAAACCTCCTACTCCCAAGAAGTATACAGAGAAAAAATTAGAAGAGGTGGTTGATGCACGAATTGCTCAGCTTTTTGACATGCAAAACAAAGCTAAAAAGCACGACAAAAAGTAGAAGAAAGGCACTGACTTCCCGGGTTATTTGGGTTGTCAGTCTATATTTGAAAAGGCAAGAAAGTAGAAGAAGCGTGTTCGATTTGAAGGATTACCCAGTTCTTCTTCTTCTTCTTCTTGTGACAGTTCTTCTAGCTCATCTGACTCGACCGAAGAAGACAGAAAAGGCAAAAAGCGAAGCAAAAAGCAACGCTTCAGAAAGGGCAAGAAAATGGCAAAGAAGTCTAAATCTCACCCCGTGATTGACAGTTCTACGGAGGACTCGTCTACAGACAGTTCGGACTCTGATGACAACAACTTTTATGCAAAGAAGAAGAATTTTTACAAAGCCAACCAGTATGACTTTCTGGAAGACAAAAGCAAGAAAGTCCGAGAGTTTAAGGAAGGTGGATAGTCAATTAAATTTGACACGTTTTCTGGTTATCGAGATGCTTCGAAGGCTTTGTCTTTTGTACAGCAGTTTGACATCGCTCTTGTGGGAGGGCGTTACTCAGAGCACTCTAAGATTCGGAGAGCTGCCTCTTACTTTAAGGGGAATGCTCGAACTTGGTGGTCCACGCTTCTATTAAACAAGACTGCGCCAGTTAAATGGCTGAAATTCAAGAGGCTTTTTATTTCTTCTTGGCTGACTCGAGAGTATGAACGCTATGTACGAACTGCTTGGAACCATCTTCGGATGACCAAGAAGGATATAGTGGACGCTTATTGCGAGAGATTCTGGAGCTCTTTTCTACCCGCCTCTTTATTTAAGATCTCGTTCAAGGAACAGATTGAGTGGTTTACCTTGGGTCTTCCTACAGAGATCCGGAATCACTGCTTGGAACAAAAGTCAGCTTCCATTCAGGAGCTGATGAGTCGTGCGAAACGGGGTTTTTCCATTCACTCAGGCAGTTTGACTTACCCCACAGATGAGATCATGACACAAAGAGCCGAACAGACTTCGACAAATGAAAGTAGAAAGAGAAAGGGAAACCCACAAAAGAAGGATGGACGACCAAAGCTCACCCCTCAGGAGAGAGCTCGCTACATCAAGGAAGGGAAGTGCTTTGGTTGGGGGCAAACTGGACATATCTCCGCGAAGTGCCCTAAAAAGGCACAGAAGGAACAAAATGACAAGGATGACGAGAGGCCTGAGAGTTCGAGAGCAGCTGAGGAACGTGGAAGAAAAGGCAAGATGAAAACAAGACTGGATTGCGTGGGTACTGATCCCAACACGTTAGACGAGAGTACATAACTTTGCCGAGCTTGGGGCAAAGTGAAAGACCAAGAAGCCCTGATCATCTTTGATGGAGGAGCCAAGGCCAACTTCATTTCACTGGAATCGGCGGTGCGGCTCGAGATAACTCCCGATCGGATGGGACCACTTGCGGAGGCAGTTCTAGCGGCACCCGGCAGGGACGTAGCCATTACACCTGTCATTGACAAACTTCGGTTGCATTGTCAGGGGTATTTGGGGCATAAGGACTTTTACATTATGCCTTTGGAAGGTTGTGATGTCCTCTTGGGAATTCCCTGGTACCACAAGAACAACGCCGTGGTCAACTATCAGGCGAGGAAAGCGACATTGACCACAAAGAAGGGTAGAACCATTGTACTTGACATTAAACTTAAGGGCGAGTCCGTCCCTATTGTATCGGCTTTGGCCATTTCCAAATTGATGAAATCTAGTCTGTTTGTTTACTCGATCTTTTTGAAAGAGTTGAGTGATGAGGATAGGACAAATATGTCTGAACTTGATAAAGAATGCCAAGATTTTCTCCACTCTCATGCCAATTGCTTCTCAGAGGGCCTGCCAGGCGAGTTACCACCCGCTCGTCCTGAAGATCATACCATTGATCTGATACCTGGAAGCACACCACCGAATCGGCCACCTTACGTGTGAGCCGAGCACAGAACGAAGAGATTATGAACCAAGTGAGAGACCTCTTGGAAAAGGGTCTTGTCCAGCCTAGTACTTCACTGTATTGCTCTCCAGTGTTGTTGGTTTTGAAGAAAGACGGATCTTGGAGAATGTGCATCGATTATAGAGCTCTCAACAAAATCACCATCAAGAACAGATTCCGATTCCTAGGATCGATGATATACTCAACAGAGTACAGGGATCCTCGTGTTTTAGCAGGATTGATTTGAAGAGTGGATATCGTGAGATCCGAATTGCGCCAGGAGATGTCTACAAGACAGCCTTTCGGACGACTTTTGGATTATTTGAGTTTTTGGTGATGCCTTTTGGCTTAACCAATGTTTGTGCGACACTTAACCGGATGATGGACAGGATTTTTCGAGAGTATAGGCTATTTGTTGGCACTTTCTTTGACGACATCATTGTTTTCTCCAAGGATGAGGCAGAACATAGAGATCATCTGCTTCAAGTCTTTCAGGCATTACAAAATCACAAGTTAGTGATTAATGCAAAGAAAAGTGAATTTTTCCTACCAGAGATACACTTTTTAGGACACATTGTGTCAGCAGCAGGAGTGCAGATGGATCCGGCCAAGATAGAGACTATCGATTGGCCCGATTTGAAGAATGTCCATGAAGTTAGAAGCTTCTTGGGATTCTGTTTGTACTATAGGCGGTTCATTCGAAAGTTTGCGGAGGTTGCTTCCCCTTTGCATATCTTGACACAAAAAGGAGTCCTTTTCTCGTGGAGACCCACAAAGGTGAGTGCCTTGTAGACTTTGAAAGAGAAATTGACTACGGGACCAGTTTTGACTTTGCCGGACGAGCAGAAGTCATTTGAAGTATATTTTGATGCTTGTGGTCGTAGTCTGGGTGCGGTCTTAATGCCAGAAGGCCATGTCATTGCTTACAAGAGCCGATTGTTCTCAAGGCCAGAATTGACATCACAAATTTATGAGAAAGAGCTTTTGGTGGTTATCCATGCTCTTACTCAGTGGCGGCACTATCTACTCGGTGCGGATTTTATTGTCTTTAAAGACCATCAGAGTTTACGCTACGTCTTGTCCACAGAAGCAGCCATCGGAAAAGCAGATGCGGTGGGCGAACATCTTGTCACAGTTTCACTTCCAGATTGTCCATGTGCAGGGACAAAAGAATTTGGTGGTAGATGCTTTGTCTCGGAAGCCGTTGGTTTTGGCTATTTCCGCCATTCACCATAGGAGCTTCGAGGATATGGTTGACGAGTATGCCATAGATATGGATTTTGCAGACTTTTTTCACACGGATACGGGATGGGGAGACAATAGCGGGATATTCCATTTGGGATGGCTACTTGATGAGAAAAACCATGTTGTGCGTTACACAGCCGTTGAGGGAAAAGGTTATATGGACAACCCAAAGGGTGCACGGCTTTTTGGACCAAGAGCTTTTAGAGGCCACTGCTTTTCATGTAATTGCTTTTGGATGGCCAAGGGCCTTATATATGTACTAACGGCTCACTATTTGGCATTCTACCTATGGAAGATGCAGAATAGAGTCTCAAGTGTTGTACCTCGTTGAAGCGATATAAATAAATTTCGAAAGGGGTGCCATGGTTTGGGGCAAGTACACTCTCGCTACTTTGTATCGTATGTGAATTTTCTCTCTTTCAGCTCAATTGTTTTGAAGTGTCTAAAGTCTGTTCAGTCTGTTGGCACGTGGTGCCGTCCCGTTACAGTCAGTCTTTGGGGCCAGTGCATCTGGGGATGGAACTCCGCCGCTCCATGTCGACTCTCCTTTTCTCTCTCTATTTAAAGTTCAGTTCAGTTGTTGCTATTGATTTCTCCCTTGGAGTGTCCAAGCCTGTAGCAATTTACTTCTTCAGTCTCCAAAGGATGAAATGTAGATATGTCTTTGTAGGTAAGTGTGATTGATAGACATCTTATATATATATATATATTCTAAATTATTGAGAATGTTTACACATTTCACGTACCTTACAACCCTATCCGTACAGTACTATGTACTGTACTTACCAAGTACATACTCTACGCTGCGTATGGTTCCATCTTGCTGCAATACTTGCTCTTGAGGTGCTAGATGGATGGGTTCTACTCGGCCACGTTGAAGGAGATAATTCAAAGGAAGGTTGCGGAAGATTTTGGATAGTAATCCACAGCACTCTTCTCAAGCAAAACTCTTTTTGCCAGATGAAAATACTTCCAACTAAGAAAAATGTGTTTTATAATTGAAGTTAAACATAGCAAATGCAGGCTTAAATTGAGTTCTTGCCCATGTAACAAGGTCCTAATATGAATGTGAGAGTGTAAGATCATCCCGCATATAAGGTTATGATGCAAACTTGATCATCCACAACAAGCACATAGAACTTATTTTGGGCACGAGAATGCTCACAGTCTACTCAAATGAGAGATTGGACCTTCTTATGATACGATGCCCTGGGTGCCTGTTAAAGCCATTTAATGCCTTCATCAACAAGTAGACATGGTTCTCAAAAATCATAAATCACAATATTTAGGGGGCTGTTCCACATCCACTTTCTTCTCTAAATCATCATTTAAGAAAAGAGATTTCTGTTGGGATCGAAGAGCACACACACAGAGAGCCAACACGAAGAAGGAGATAGACACAGTGTGTGGCGGGGCGGTACTCACACTACAATGTGTAGTTATGAGTATAGTTATTATGAATGAGTAAATGAATGGCTGCACATGGGCGGCTGAACAACGGGCAGCCGGGCACACGGGCCTTTAACCCAACAATCTCCCACTTAAAGGCAGTGTGCCTTTAAAGTGGCCAAAGTACAGCAAAAGAAGTCAAGCCATACCCATCAGCGATCTACAGTGTGCAAACCGCTGTGAGGGTAACGACTTCGTGAGTAGATCAGCAGGGTTATCGTCAGTGTGTACCTTGACAAGCTCTATGCGCTTGTCCTCTAGCACCTCTCGTATGAAGTGATACCTCACCTCAATGTGCTTTGTCTTCGCATGGAAGACAGGATTCCGTGCCAACGCTATGGCACTCTGGCTATCACAATGTAGAATCGGAGCATCACCAGCCATACCAAGATCTCCCACTAGTCGTGAGAGCCATACGGCCTCCTTGGTAGCCTCAGTGGCAGCCATATATTCAGCCTCTGTAGTGCTCAAAGCAATGCATGGCTGTAAACGTGATGCCCACGAAACCGGTCCACCTGCAACTGTGAACACATAGCCGCTAGTAGACTTCCTCGAGTCCACTGACCCTGCATAGTCTGAATCTGTATATCCGCAAACATACATATCCTTCTCACCATAACATAGCGACAACTCTGAAGTCCCTCTCAAGTATCTGAGAATACCTCTCACTGCATCCCAATGACGCTTGCCCGGGTTAGACATGTACCTGCTAACCACACCAACTGCATGAGCAAGATCTGGACGCGTAGCCACCATGGCATACATCAAGGAACCAACAGCTGACGCATAGGGAATCTGAGACATCTCTGTAGTCTCCAAATCTGTCTGAGGGCAGTCATCATGGCTGAGTTTTACATATGGAGGCAACGGGGTACTAATGGCCTTCCCCCCTTCCATATGAAAACGCTCAAGCACCTTGTCAATGTACTCTTTCTGACTAAGAAAGAGCATCTTGCGAGAACGATCACGAGTGATCCGCATACCCAAAATATGACTGGCATCCCCAAGATCCTTCATGGAAAAGGTCTCATGTAGCCTATGTTTCAAGGCATCCACATCAGAAATACACTTCCCTGCGATCAGCATGTCATCCACATACAAAACCAAAACAATAAGACTACCATCTGCAGCCTTGCGAGTATAGAGGCATGGGTCCTCATAACTGCGTACATAGCCCAATGAACTCATGAATGCATCAAACTTACGATACCATTTTCGAGATGATTGCTTCAGCCCATACAAGGTCTTAAGAAGCCGGCATACCATCTTCTTTGAACCATGAATAACAAACCCACTTGGTTCCGGATGTAAGAAAGCTGTCTTTACATCCATTTGCTTCAACTCCATGTCTTCTGTAGCTACCAAGGCAAACAACATACGCAAAGTAGACATCTTCACCACTGGGGAGAAGATCTCGTCAAAATCAATGCCCTTCTGTTGCTTGAATCCTTTAGCCACAAGCCTTGCTTTGTACCTAGGCTTTGCATCCATTGAACACAATTTTATCTTGTAAACCCACTTGCATGGTAGTGCCTTCTTACCCTTTGGCAAAGGAGTAAGCTCCCACGTTTCATTTTGGATCAACGAATCCATCTCTGACTGCATAGCCTGCTCCCACTTGAGCTTGTCAACACTAGACATGGCCTCATCATAACATGATGGCTCCCCGCAATCAGTCAACAATACATAATCCATAGAAGGCACAAAACGCTGAGGCTGTCTTGCACGCCGCTCTGAACGCCTCAAAGACTGTGCAGGAGGTGCATCTGGCTGTCCCACATCTACATGATCTCCCAACAAGGGCTGTCCCACATCTACATGATCTCCCAACAAGTGCTGATCTCCCACTTGAGGGTCAATGGGCTGCCCACGAGCAGCCATGGGACCATCATACCGATGACCATCCTCCTCAAATATCACACGCCGAACCTCAACCGTTCGCGGTGATGCTCTCTACATAGAGTCCTCATGAAAAACAACATCATGGCTGCGCACAATCTTCCTGTCAATAGGATCCCACAATCGATAACCCATCTCACCAGAGCTACCATAACCCAAGAAGATACATCTCTTGCTCTTTGGATCCAATTTGCTGCGTTTTGCCTTAGGTACATGTACATAAGCTTCACAGCCAAAAACACGAAGGTGACCATACGAAGGTGGCAAACCTGTCCATACCTCTTCAGGCACTTTGAAGCCCAAAGGAACACTAGGTGAACGATTTATCAAATGCACAGAAGTGGCAACAGCTTCAGCCCAAAATCCATTTGACAAACCAGCCATAGAAAGCATACTACGGACTTTTTCCTGTATAGTCCTGTTCATGCGCTCTGCCACACCATTTTGAGGAGGTGTATAGGGAGCACTAAGCTCGCGCCGTATACCCTTCTCAACACATAATGTTGTGAAATCATGAGACATAAATTCACCCCCATTGTCCGTACGTAAGCACTTCAACTTACAACCTGATTGGTTCTCAACAAGAGCCAACCATTGCTTAAATATATCAAACACCATATCCTTCTTACGAATGGGGTATGCCCATACCTTCCTGCTAGCATCATCAATGAACGTAACAAAGTACATAGCACCTCCAAGAGAAGCATTGGGCATCGGCCCACATACATCACTATGCACCAAAGCTAGCTTTTTCAAAGATCTGTGTGGAACACTTTTCTTATGAGAAGACCGAGCATGTCGACCATAAAGGCAATGCTCACAAAACTCAAAACCACCAAAATCTGAAACGGGAATGTAATCCGCAGGTGCCAACAACTTCAAACCTTTTAGTGACATATGCCCCAAACGCTGATGCCATAAAGAAGCAGGAGGTTGCTCAGTGATCCCCACAATGTGATCAGCCACACTAGCTACACAAAGGGAAAACAACGTATTCCTCTTAGCACCTTTAACCAAAACAAGGCTGCCCTTAGTGATCTTCCAACCTCCATCACCAAAAGATACATTGAAACCAAGTGAATCCAACTGACCCACACTAATCAAGCTTTTTGCAAGAGCCGGCACATGACGCACACGCTACAAGACAAACGTAGTAGAGTTTGGCATAGCCAAATGAATATCCCCAATGCCATGAATCTGCATAGAACGCCCATCGGCAATCCTGACAGTACCTGTGCTCGAAGCATCATAGTCATGAAACCACGACCTATGAGGCGTAACGTGAAAAGAAGCACCACTGTCAATGACCCAATCCATAGGCATACTACGCTCATGAGTGAGAAGAAAAGCGTCATCAAAATAGGATGCAAGCAACACATCACCAAGCTCTTCACTAGTAGCACTAGTCGGAGCACATACATGGTCATCTTGAGAGCTACACTCTCCCTGTGTTGCATTTAACTCCTCAATCTTGACATTGGATTTAGGCTTGTCCTTAGCATCATGGTCTTTCTTCTTACCATTTCCATTTTCCCTTTTCCACTTGTAGCAATCCTTTTTGAAATGGCCTTTTCTACCACAATGAAAACATTCCACATCCTTTTTACTTGTGCCTGCACGGGACTTGCTTCTAGATTTACCCCTGTTGGACTTATACTTGTCCATAGTCCTGCCTCTGACAACCATTGCACTAGAAGACTTACTACCTGCATTATTCTTTCGATTAATCTCTTCCGTGAGAAGACTAGACTCCACATTAGTACTTGTCAACTCATCCGCAGGGACCAGTTACTTATGGCTGTCCTAAATGTGTCCCATGACTCAGGCAACGTGACAAGTAAAAACATAGCTTTTACATTGTCCTCAAACGTAATTTTCTGCGTAGCAAGTTGGCTGAAAATTGTATTGAACTCATTCAAATGCGCATTCATGAAAGCACCTTCCTCCATTCGCAAATCAATAAGCTTTTTAATCCAATACACCATAGAAGCAGCCGAATGCTTATCATACATATCGCAAATCCGCTGCCATAGCTCATAAGCTCCACCCTGTGCATCTTTCACATTGTAATAAACAGACTTTGAAAGGGAAAGCCTAATGGTAGACCTGCACATCTCATCCAACTCCTCCCAATCATCCCTCTCCATGTTCTCTGGCTTAACTCCCTGCAACTTTAGAGGTCGAATCTGTTTCTTCTGCACCAAGACATCCCAAATCTGATCTTTCCAATATGAGAAGTTAGCACCATCCAACTTCTCAATATTGAAAACTGTGTCCTCTTTAGTGCCCATTACAACAAGAATGCAACAATGAGAAACCTGTAACCAACCAACAAACTGCCACAACAAAGTAGTGTTGCAAATCTGACAACACCTGCTGCTCAATCAAAGAGCAAACGCATAGAGTATAAATCAGCTCATAATATGGTCAAAAAAACGTACGTAGAAATCCACAAACAAATGCATAAACCCGTGACACCTGTAACTCAACCGGCCTAGGCAAACTGTGCCACAAAATGTATCAACAATGAGCTGTCATAGAGGCATAAACATACTCCATGTTTGAATAACCACAATAGAGACATAAGCTGACCAAGCTTACACAAATCCGTGAGCATAAATGGATCCAAGTGAGCATATAACCAATGCACAAGCTCAACGAAGTCCAATCTCTACTGTCAACCAAGTACCTGTCCGTACTCAAACCGCAACACTGCAAGCAAGAGCAAACCCGCTCTATGTATAAGTGAACCAAATCTCCACAATATCATGCATAAAGAGTGTCTGTCAAACTGCCATATCCACATCCATCAACATACATAGATGATGTAAACCTGTAGCTCAAGAACACGCATAAACAGACTGCCCAGAAGAGTAGAAGCTCCCACTCAAACCACAACCATATACATGGCTGTCCCACAGTCAAAATACATGTTTTGTAACCACAGAAGAAACCTGTATCCAAAGCTCCCTGTAACCTGTAACCTGTACCCGTACCTGCACCTGTACCTGTACCTGTAGTCGAAGAAGACAATGTCGCCAAAACTCCCACTCTATCTGTGTGTATGAGGCCACTCCAAGAAGAGGCTACACACTCTCAAATGAGCTGTGGGCTCACGTAAGTGGAAGACACTACAACAATGGCACCTGTAATGGCTATGGAAGCTCTGGCAGCAGAAAACTACCAAAGAGAGCTGAAAAACGCAGCTCCTAGTCTGTAGCTTGGATGGGATTTCTAATGGCACGAATGGCTCCGAAAGGGGGGTTAAACGCCAGGACGCCCGGTGAAAATACTCGCGGAGTGCTGAACCTTCCAATGCCAAGCTCAGAAAAACCTTCTGCTCTTTAGAAATTCGCACGTGCGCGAAACCGAAAAACGGCAATGAAACAGCAGCAAGTTTCAACACACTCAACAATGATGATGAAGCTCTCAATGCTCTCACTACCAAGCTCTGATACCACTTGTTGGGATCGGAGAGCACACACACAGAGAGCCAACACGAAGAAGGAGATAGACACAGTGTGTGGCGGGGCGGTACTCACACTACAATGTGTAGTTATGAGTATAGTTATTATGAATGAGTAAATGAATGGCTGTACATGGGCGGCTGAACAACGGGCAGCCGGGCACACGGGCCTTTAACCCAACAATTTCTCTTTTATCTGATAGACTGGTTATCTATAGTGGCGATGAGCAAACAAAAGATGAATAGTGGTAAAATGTGTAGTGCAAGCAAAAGTCTGTCATAGTTCACCTTCTGTGTGTATAGTGTTCAGCAAGAAGACAAGCTTTGTACTTATCTAAAGTACCGTCAAACTGAAGCTTTTCTTTTTAAGCACCAAAAGATCCTTCTATTAGTCTTTTAAACCTCCCACTGGGCTACATTTCCCCTTTCCTATCAAGAGGATACACAGAAGAAGGGAGATTCTCATAGTGAACAATGGATGTACAGCAGCTAAATCACAAAATGGGAGGGGGAATATGGGCGGTTGGTAGTGCCGTGGATACCATGGTCCACCTTGAAAAAAGATCTTTACCACCAGAGCGGAATGAAAGCCTGGTGTTGTCTCTTGGCCTTGTTGGAGGGCAGACGAAACAAAAGCATGGCAGCATCTCTCGGCTTTGTTGGAGCAGCCCTGAATGCCATCATTTTGTCCTTTCCTGTGGGCAGTCCCAAACAGTGTCTTGGGTCCACACCTAGTGCAAACCCAGGTCCACTGTAAGCAAGCTAGATAACACTCCCAAAAACTCTGCAAAAAGTAAACTCACTCCCTAAAAACTCTGTGTAGGGCTGGTGAAGTTGCTCTTCCGTCCAAGAGGGTCGTCTTTGAATCAGGGCCTACGCTCAACAGCTCCCAGACCCCCAGCAAGCTATTGGCAAATCTATCCTTCCATCCCTGACTTAAGCGAGCTCTGCACATATCGAACAGGCTCACAAAGTTGTCGGTAGAAAATTCCTTAAGACTGCTTAGAAAACCTTGACTCTCACGCTGTAGTAATAGCATTTGCATGTGACATCTAGCTCATAAAAAAAAGGCTCTAGCCTGAGTGTGGTATCTACTGGTAGCACCGCTGTCAATTAGCCAATCATGCTCCCAAGACCACAGGAATCTGAACCTGAGAACTATCCCTTTCCATATCCATTGAACTTAGGACTCTTGAACAGTAAGAGCCGTCTCAACCTCTGATGTTGTCAGAGAAGAATCGGATCTCATCTCCAAATGGACAAAGTCTAATGAATCTGCTGCTGTTGAAGATTCTTCCGTACGAGGATGACATTTCTACAATAATGGCGCTTTTGACCACAATGTTCACAATGTCTGTGGCTTCAAAGGCTTCATGGTCAACTTCCGTCTTCAAAGTACTTGACCCTGGTCCCTATCATCTGTTGAACCTTCTGTTGCCCTTCGGTAAATCCGCTGTTACGTGGTTGGTGGGTGTTTCTTTGATGTGCAGGATCTGCCCTGTGCTGGCTCGAAGGGACTTAATGGTATCATGATTTTGATATGCACCCGCGAGGTGTAGTCTTTGCTACGATTTGCTGCATTACGCTGGATGTTTTGGAATGCCCCTTATTGCACATGGTTTGAGCGTAGAAACTTGCACTATGACTATTACTTGGACAGATATATAGTGAGAGCTTTTGCACACTTTATGTAGCCTGTGGGATACGCCAGCTGGCTCCTCAGGGGCAGTGGAGGAGCATAAGAAGATCTGACACCCTAGTGTTCGTCACTTTTGCCTCAGGGCCATATCATACGGAAGTATGCTCCATCGTGAAGGTTCGTTCTACACTCCTCTCACATGCCAACATGAGGATACCCATAGCCTTTAGGCTTTTGGTCTTCTTCGAGATGTGCTCAGTAGAGCAACCAGAGGGCCATGAGTAGACAGAATATTGTAATTCATATGTTCTTGCTGCTGCCGCTGCTTAGCAGAGATTCTAAACTAGTTGTGTACTTGCTTCAATTGTAAAATTTTCTTTCTTTCATGGGTATGTGAGTCTCTTGATTGTGTATTTTGTGGAAGTGTTCTTAGCCCTTATTGTTGTTGAGTGTAGACCTTCTGACCTTTTGAGAGGTAAATAATCATAAAGACAAGGGTTTATTGATTTTTGCAGCACTGCGGTGCAATGGAGGTTGACCGTTTTTGATGGAAAAACATGCAGGTGCGACAGCTAGCAGAGGATAAGTCATATTGGCTTGCCATTCCAAACATTGGTTTTCTATTGAAAAATCTAACCCAGGTATGTATTTGACCAGACATTGATCAAGGTTCTACTGCACAAAATGTTTCACTCATGCTTTCTCCCTGGTCCCTGGAATCAAATTTTGACAGGGAAGAAAAGAATTACTGTCCCTGTTGAGTAGGCGCCAATACAAAGAGATGCTAATGTCTCTTCTGGAGAAGAAGAAGCTGCGAATGTCACAACTCGGCATGCAATTTCATATAAGGGATTTAATCGGGTCAGGGCAGCTTTGCTTGTCACGTACTCCCGCAGGCTGGCTTGTTCACATACCTAGAGGCTAAAGCATTCACACCAATTAATCTGCATGAAGATTCTTTCAAAGAGCATCGTCTTTTTCCCCCAACAGCATGTGGACACAGAAGAAGCAAGTCCTCACCTCAGCTTCCTAAAGCATACCTGGGCCATCAATGCAGTCAAATCCTCAGTGAAAAGTTGTAACGTCCGAGTTTCGACATATTTTACTGCGCAGAATCGCTCATAAGAAGAGCAAATTTTGTATCTTCCTTGTTTCTTAGTGTAAAGATGAAAGTAAAAGGAAAGGTACTCTCTTTACAGTGATGTATTGTCCTACAAGCTTCGTCACATTTGACCCTCTCAAAAGATGTTCATTCTTTCATTTATACCGAGTGAAAATCACTGCTAATCATTCTCTATAATCTTGCTGACACCTTGCAAATCTTATAAAGGGAAGCCTTTCAGACCATGTGTATAATTTGTGGTTATATTTCAAATATGGTGTAAGTGTAGGGAATGGTCCCTTGGTGCATGTGACCCCTTGGCGATTGGTGGTTTCCAGGCGGAGGCCGGGAGCCATGGGGGAGAAGGAATTGCAGGGAATGGTCATCGGGGGACCATTCCTGGCCGTCATGAGGCGGGAGGGGGGCCAATCATGAGGTGCCACCAGGGCTGCTGACGGCACTGCAGGGGTATTTTGCTCCAGGTTTCAGTACACCAGCCTATTCCTTGTGCTGATGTGGTGTGTTGCCATTGGAGCTTGGGCTGCTATTTTTTGGGTGCTTATTTTTCCAAACATCTAACAGTGCAGCCATGGATTCTGGTGAGGAAAGACCAGCAAATGGACGGCTGGGAGGCGTGGACCCCCGACCTTGAGGAAAGCGGAAAAATTTAGGAAACTCCCTCTTTGTTTTTGTCAAGTCCGTCAAATCTTCGTACATAAGTTTTAAGTGGGTAGTGCAATTAGATGAAAACTATTGGTTGAACAATTGGTTGTAATATTGTGGGGTGGGGGGGGGGACAGTCCTTGGGTTCTTGGCATGAATGTCAATATAAGGAGGTACACTTTCTTTCTTTCATCTATGTTTACTTCCAGCATGCCATGCCATGACACTTTTTTCTTTTGATAATGGCTAGTCCAAGTAGTTCTCCCTTCTTGCTTCATTGCCCCATCTTTCAAACCCAGCTCCAATCAACCTTCATGCAACCTTCAGCTCCAATCAACCTTCATGCAACCTTCATGGTCAGCGGAGTAGAGATGAATATTGCAAGTCTATCATTATTATTTTCAGCCTATCATCATTATTTACAGGTGTCAAATTGGAACCATGGCGGTAGGCTCTATTTACTTGCTTCTCTGATCGCATTCAGATCACATTTTTAGGGTTTTTTTTTTTGTGTGTTGATAGCATCCACATGCTTCTATGGTGAGTAGTTCTTGCACTTCGGCTCTTGGTTGTTAGTCAACTGGCAACTTGCTATGCAGCACCTCAACCTCATCTCGTCCCCACTGCTCTGAAAAGCTCGACACCTTTGTTTTCCCATAAGAGGAAAGAACTTCACATAAGATAGGCATGGAAGCCTTGGATACAATCGAAATAGCCTACTTCTTAGGGTTGGGCTTATGTCTCGACGCTTTGTTAGGTATAGCTACTCCATCATCGATGGCCGCCTGTGCAAAGTTTCTTTGACCGGTATCCACAATTGGAAGCTCAAAGTGCAAAGTTTCTTTGAGTTTGTTTTTCTCATCGCAGTATTCTTAGCATGTATAAACCACTGCATCAAGCTCGTTTAGGAGATAGATGTGTCACAAAACTAGAGTGCTTTGTTAGGTGCATTTGTGTTGAATTGAGACCAAGCCAAATGAATTGAAAAATCAATTCGTCCTTGGCTTCCAGAATGTATTATTTTTTTGACTCGATCTCACTCTATTGTGGGAATTTTTGTCAGTCCGAATAAAAATGTGCTCACTAATTTGTGGTTGCGTTTGAAAAGAAGCTTGTAAAGAAAATCACGGAGAGAAAGGGAGAGAGGGAGCTTGTGCTTTGCTTTTATCAAAGCATATTACTTTGTTGTTAACTTGATCATGATGTCCCGATTTTCATACGTACATCTTTGTAAGAGAACCATAAGATGGGTTAGAATTTATCTAGATTAATTTGCACAAGGGAGTTTGCATAATCCATGGGTATGTGCTAGTTCCATGATAACATGAAATTTTCCGTGCATTGTTCATTGCATTCTTAGTATCGAGTAGCTAATTCAGAGGCTTTTACATACCTTTCTATTTTGACATTCATTTGTCAAATGTCAAAATCGATGCAATGTTGGTTTGCTAAACCATTGTCAATGAGTTTATTGACATGCCTCCTAGCTTGCTCCCATTGGTATATCTTGCAACCAACCGAGTCTTACAAGTTGGCAAGCAAATTTTTTCGAGCAACAAAAGAAACGAGCGAGTCCCTCAATAAAACGATTTGTGACTTAGAGAGATTTTCAAACGTGATAAGGGAAAAGAGATGGGCATAGAGTATG
Organism: Adiantum capillus-veneris; assembly: GCF_014529385.1. NCBI lineage: Eukaryota > Viridiplantae > Streptophyta > Polypodiopsida > Polypodiales > Pteridaceae > Adiantum > Adiantum capillus-veneris. Next base: position 107,875,944 of record NC_140941.1, read on the forward strand.
ACAAAGAAAAAATTCAAGAGACTTTGCACACCACAAATACAAATCAGAACAGTCTTACACACAAAATTAAATATTAAATGACATGACATTGCCTTTTAAAACAATACATTACACAAGAACTATAGAGAAGGAGATATTGCAAAACAAACTATCATCCCAAAGTATAAATCAACAAGGATTATCAGAATCATCAAAATCTTTGATGGCAGACACTAAACTGACTTGATCACTTCACAGAGGATCATGAGTCAAGGAATCACTTCCCCATCTTTAAGAACCACGACCAAATGCAAGACTACATAATTAAATGATTGTTTCAATACTTAATTTTTACATGTATGAGACATACACTTTCATTTGGCGAATAATGTGAACTCATGATACTCTAAAAAATGTTTAAAACACATAGAATTTTCTTCACTTAAACTACAATGAATTGTGTGATGATTGTATTAAACTTGATCACATTTATTTTTTTAAAAAGACTTTGGAGCATCTTAGCAAAGCTAGACAACTGCTAGAATTGGTTCGTGGTGCCACGAACCCCTTTTCGACTTTTTCAACATGCCCAAAAGCATTTCGTTTAATAAAAAGGGGATTTTGTTTTAATATCTGGTTGTCAAATCGTTATAAAAAAACATAAAAAATCTATAATGATAACATGTGGCCCCGCAGCAACAGCGCTCAGATCCGCTATTTGCTAGCAGTGGCATCGCCCCGTGTTGGAACTCGGTTGTGTCGATGTGGACTGGTTTGGATTACAATCACAAAGGTCATACGAAGGCCTACTAAAGTTGACATTATTTTAAAAAGGAAAAATTACCCAAGTATCTGTTTATTCTGTGAAATTTCCCTCTCAAATTCAAAAATTCCCAAAATGCCACTTGCGTCAATTTTTTATGGATTGCTACAACTATTAGATACCTCATCTTTTTTGCGTAATAGAGATCTATCTTTAAGAGTCTTACATAAATATTTTCACCAATAAGCCAACAAAAATGGTCCTTTGTATCTACAAATAATGAACTAATTGATCCCAAGAGCCAACAATACGATCACAAATCGTTCTCTTAATATTTTCTAATTGAGAACCAATATTTTTAAGAAGAGTTGCAAAAAATTACATGTTGAGAGATGCATGTGGGATTAATGAGGAGTATATTGGGAATTTTAATAATTTGAAGGGCATTTTGGGAAGTTTTAGCCAAGCATTTTGGAATTTGAGAGGTATTTAGGGAATGCTAACAAACTTTGGTGGTATTTTTGTGATTTTTCCTTTTAAGAAATAAAAAACCCTTCATAGGTACGTAGCTCTGAAGACCGTATTGAACTTGCTGGAACCAGTCCGCGCTGGCGCGGATTGGTTTCAACAAGTTTCACAGGAGGAAGGGAATAGCTTGAGAGAGGCGTTGGCGGCAGTAAAACCTGATAACTGATTGACTTCACTCTCCCCTCTCTAACCCTATTCATGGTTAGCATTACTACTAGATAACACCATCTGCTCTAAATCTCCCGGACATCTTCAATATTAGCCCTCACATTGGCGGTGGTGGTGCGTGCCTACATCAACTCTAGTTGCTTCTTCACTCGAATTCCTTGTCGCCTCATCAACCAATCAAAAGTGACTACCACAGACCAGCATGCAACCATGACAAGCTTGAAAGATCTAGAAAGAATAGTGGGTGTTCATTTGCCTCAGTGGCTAAGGAAAATGGAGGGGAGGCGACTCATAGTTACGACCACAGTGGAAGGTGAGCCTCTTTGTGATCCAAGGTCTCGCCTCTCCATCGATGAGACTAGAGAGCTTATACAAGCTGCAGCTATAACTTCCCCTCCCATCGCAATGAGCTACTTAGCAAAGGCATATATGGCGGCCATGATGGTGTCCAATAGTTTGACTCAAGACTGCAGTTTGGAGCTTGTAATATAGTAAATTACCAATCGAATCAAAGCAAGTCCTCGATCGATTAGTCGACCAATGCTCAAGGTGACCTTCAAGCATCAATCAACATTTCCTATAGAAGACACACAGAGAAGAGATCCACTCAAGTCCAAAAATGTTAACTTCCTGTAGAAGCCACACAGAGCTCCACTCAAGTCTAAAAACGTTAACCATCTACACTCTATTTGTAGATTTTCTAAGTATTTGGGAGAGCATTTTCAAGCATCATCTCGAGTCCATTTTCAAGCATCATCTTGAGTCTTTATGACTGCCATATGCTCCCTTCTTCAACTCCTGCTACCTACTGAATAAAGGAGTAAAAGAGAGTAGTCTTCTTGAGGGAGTTCCATCAGCGACTTTCCACTTTGCAGATGATGCCAACCTAAATATACCTCACCAGAATGTCCTTGTTTCACTCCAAAGACTGAGGCTTTCTAACAAGTGTGCCTGCATAAGCTTCACTCCAACCAAAATCTCTTCTCTCACTTCTATACTTGGCAACATTCACCAATAAGGCCTTCGGTTGACCTTTGATGTTGCTAATGAGACAGAGTGGCTTCACATGTCATGGAGACTACTAGCAATAAACCATTGGTACATTTCATGGAAACATGGTGGGATCTGAAGGTGCCTTAGAATGAGACAATGAGACATGTGTTTTTGTGCCAAGAACAAATCTTTTAGAAGCAAAGCATGCAAGCATGTGTGCATCTGCATAGGTTTGTATAAGGCCGCATTCACGAATATGGTTTTGTATGTATTGCAAAGTGTGAGGCACAATGCATATGTAATAGGAACTCACACATTTACTGGACCAATTGAGGCAAATTTGGCTGCGAGGTGCTCAAATTTGCTCAGAAATTGGCTTCTCTCGATTTTCTTTGCTCGTTGATTGGAAATCCCCCAACCAATGTATTGCAATAGATTTCCCTTTGAACATATACTTTACTCAAATCATGGCCAACATGACATGTTTTTTAAGGAGCCCGTGAGGAAAAATCTCACGGTGACGTGTGTTGGTTGCACATTATCTTGCATCGAACACTTACATTCATAATGTAAGCATAGGTGACACACTTTGCTTTGCATAGGATGAAAATACCCATTTGCTTTACTTTTTTTAATTGTACAGGCAATTTGCATCTTTGTGATGAGGTGTGTGCCACATCCGCACCACCAACTAGTGGAAACCCCCTACTTTGGAAGCCTACATCTTTGACATCATCGCTTATGCCACTAGATGCTTCCTCTCTACTTTTATAAAAGAAGATTAAGCCACACACTTTGTATCCAGGCATTACCCATCATTTGAGCCCACTGTGTATGCATAATTTGCATCTAGTTTGTTATCAATCTACTTATGTTTTAATTCTCTCATTAGTGTCAATCTCTCTCTCTCTCTCTCTCTCTCTCTCTCTCTCTCTCTCTCTTGTGATTGACACACTAACTAAGTTATGAACTGCTCGCTAGTGTGTTCGCTATAATCAATCTGTTTCATGTGGTATCAAAGTTGACGGTTCCCACCTAGTCTCATGAATCCCTATTATATTAGCGTTCTTAATAATCCCACTCTCTAACACCACTTGGGCATGAGCATGCTCCACTACCCTTTGGTGATTTGGAGAGGGGAAGATTTCATTTAGTTTTGATTTTTGCATAATTTTCATCTTCAATTAGTCTTTGTGTTTAGTGTGGTTTTCGCATAGTTGCCATCTTTAATTGGTTCTTTTGATCTTGTAATCCCCTTGCATTGAAGGTGTATGTGAGAAGCCTTGTTAAGATCTTTTTCTAGAGCTATCACTCACTCCATCCAAATAAGATGTGAGTGGGTAATTGTATTTTGCAAGCTTTGTAGAACCAAGCTCAAATTGTGTGTCTCCAGAGGGGAGGACACACAAACCTCAAGGACTACATGGTCTAGATCACTCAATTTAGAGTGTTGGTACGTAGGTTTCAGATTCAACTCGGAGAGGGGGACGTGGGAGGAATCCAAATCCCTCTCAATTTTGGTGAAATCCGTTGGGGGGTCCATGAGGGGTGATTCACACGTGCAACACTGCCTGCGTTGACGGACGTGTGGCAGCATTGCATTTTGACTTTTGGCTCATTTTCGACTCCGCTTGGTCCCCTTTACCGCAAGTATCTCGTTCTTATGAGCTCCAAGAAGCCTCAAGGCCTTAACCCACAAACCTACTTAAGGGTGCTCTCCCACAACAACTAAGTATCAAAGAGCTCCAAGCCTCACACTCTCACCCTCTTCCCAAGAGGTGGTCCCTACGAACTCTACAGAAGATCAATTTAAAAAAAAAAGAGGAATTCAAGGCACCAAAGCTCTAGCTTATCTGCAATGTATATGTTATTTAATCTCAAGATTTGCAAAGGCCCCACTAGCACCAACACTATGCGTTTGCACAAACCCTTTGCATTCACATTTGCATACATACAAAGCATGATGAGATTTGGCTTCATAAAGACATTACTTATAAAAGGGATCAAATAATGTCCGTTTTTGGGTAAGACCATCTTTAATGACACACATTTGCACAAAGTCTGATTTGCATGCTATGCCACCATCGACATCCACTTTGACCACTTTGATGCCACACTTTCATTGACCTTTGACCTTTGACATTGCGGAAGAAGCACCATTTGTATTTGACCTACCACGCCTATATCCTACTATTAAATTCTTTAGGGACATGAATTTTGATCCTACACCTAGTCGACAACTCCAGGGAGGATGTTTGACTTTGATCGATCTTACACCCTGTTGTTAAATTCTCCAAGGCAGGACACACTTTGTTGGGTGCTACTATGACACACACAGAGAGGTTTGTTGGGGTGTGTGTCACATCCACACCACCAACTAGTAGAAGTCCCCTTTACTTTGGAAGCCTACATCTTTGACATCATCACTTATGCCACTAAATGCTTCCTCTCTACTCCTATAAAAGAAGCCTAAGATGCACACTTTGTATCCAAACATATCCACTTATTACCCATCATTTGAGCCCACTTTGGAATCATCATTTTCATCTAGTTTATTATGAATATACTTATGTTTTGTTACTCTCATTAGTATTAATCTCTCCCTCTCTCTCTCTAACTGTCTCTATCTGTCTCTATCTAATCTCTTGTGATTAACACACTAACTAAACTATGAACACCTCACTAGTGTTTTCACCATAACCAATCTCTTTCACTTTGACCATTATTTCATACTACTTTACTTTCGACATTAGTGATGCAGCAACATGGAAATCTCTGCATGCTTACATTTTTTTTGGTATATCCATCCTTTGCGGTGTGTTGATGACTACCTTGGAACTTCCCGTATTCCTCTTTAGTGGGACCATTTCTCAGGTAGTACATAGAAAAGGCAAACAAGCTGATAATATATTCGGTCAAGTGTGCTTGATCTAGAACACTACTGGAATAAGTGATCTCTCGAAACGTTTTGACTTCAAGGAAATGATTGTGTCTCATGTGTAGCCAACGGTGTCAAGGAAGCCTTTATAGATTGGTTGTGAAGTATGTAGATGACTATGCTTTGGTCACCACCTTAGTTGTTTGTCTTGGAGGGAGTTGTGGAGGGAAGGTGATGAGGTTGAGGGCTTGATGTGCACTCGCTGCTAGGCATAAATTTTTTACAGAGTTCTCTTCCTCTCGTTTTGCGTCCCCCCCTCTATCCCTTTATATAGACCTCCAAGGTTCGTTATTTCCGGTGCACACATTTTGGATCTCTACCTCGTGCATTGTTATTTTAGGCTACATGCCTTCCACGCCTCTTCTTTTGCATAGTCAACTTTGTCTATCTTAGGATGTGGATTAGTCTCAACATATCTTTTTGGAGCACTTTTTTTGTATTTTGAGGGCCATGAAAATATTCAACACACACTTTTTGAAAAGCAAGGGCTGATCTCAAAGCCTTCTTGTTTTTCTAAGGTCTATAACATACAATTAACATAAGTCCTTTATGCATTGCCCGATTTCAAAGCCTTTTGTTATGGCTACAACCCAATTCCTTACAGTAAACATTAAGACAATAAAATTATTTTAAAGTAAAAAATTAGTCTTGAGTGGACGCAAGGTTATCGAAAAAAGTACATTACACTTCATGATTGCTCATTTATTAGAAAAAAAGGAACAACTATGCTTACATACCAATAACACCTTCAAGAAATAAACTCAATTAGTTGTGAGAGATATAATTGTGTAAATTACTCCTTTTGGGTACACAACAAATTGCAATATAAACAAGAAATGTTGCAAAGAGGGAGATTTTCTAAGGTGGGCCCCTTCTAAAAAATAAATCTTAGATTACACATAATCAAAACATTAAATGTAGACCTTGAACAATCACATACAAACTATGAAGGCTTAATTATTTCACAATTTAAGTGATTAGGAAGTTGAGTGCCACAAATCTCTATAACCCTAGCCTCTCTCTCAAAGGCATAGGATTATGCAAACCGAGTAGCCCTCAAGAAAGGGGGAGAGAAGGTGCAAAAGATAAGTACATAATTAGTTTCAAGCATAACAAAGAAGCATTTTATATTGATCAATTCCCTCTGATTCGCCATACTATTAGATAAATGTTTAGTGCTTTTCAAGAGCATCATGAAGTGTATAAGCATGCCATGGATTCTCTAAAGCATCTCAACATTGCAGATACACTCCTTAATTATCAACGGATGCTAATGAGGCTTGTGTGTGTGTAATGGAAATGGCCTATGAACTTTGAGAGTAGCGGATATTAGAAGAAGCACTTGTGTGGAATTACTTTGTGAGCATTTAGGGTGAACTTAATTGACGGTAGCAACTTAAACATAGCATTTAGTTAACTTGGCATGAATAATACTTTTGCAAGAGAAAGAGAGAGTTTAGAGAGCATGACAACAATTGAGGACTGGATTTGTGTGGAGCCAATCCCCCCTCCAATAGTCATTTGTATTATAGTTTCTCCCATCAAGAGAGACTTGGTACAATACAACCTTTGTGTTCCTTGTGACCGAGGTGATCCAATGAAGATGAAAAGCTTCATGCATCACGAACATAACATAACATTTTTGGAAAGCATTAACTATCCCAATCCTCAGTCCTAAGGCCTTAAACACCCTTGAAGGTGGAGAGAGAGCTAGCGAGGAATGAGGGTAGGGAAGAGGAAGAAGATACATTTCATAGGAGAAAGAATTAGTTCCTCAGTTATCACCACTCTTCTTGCTAGCATACATAGTAGCATAGTAATGAATGTAGAGAAGATGGCAAGCTTAAGCATTGAATAATGGCTCTTGGTTGGATTTGCATTCCATAGCCAAGAGTGTTGGTGTAGGCTCTCAACCTCTCTACTTGCTTGGAGAAGGAGAGGGAGATCTTGCACTTTGCACTACACACAATAAGAGTGTGTGTGTGGGGGAGAGTATACCCCTCAAGCAACCCCCTAGATTGCTTTGGTCAACCCCCCCTTGTAGCTCATGCTTCAAGCTCATTGGACCCCTCTAGGCCTAGCCAATCACAAGCAAGAGGCATATCAAGAAAGCATGCTAGTCTTGGGACAAGTGTCCCCCTTTCCCCTTTGAGAGAAAGGACTTGCTAAATGTCAAAAAAATTAACTAAATTAACTAATTTGACATTGGACCCCTTGCCGGCAATGTGAATGGTTCCTCTATCTTCCCCAAAGCAAGGGCTGACATGTCTCTATAGCCAAGGTCAATAGCATACTCATCTTTCATAGAAGATAGATCATTGTGAGTAGCTATAGACACCGCATTAACTTTTGGTCGTCGTGAAAGTGCATCGGCCACTTGATTTGTGCTTTACCCGCAATGTGAGCAATATGAAAATTAAATTGAGAAAGAAAATTTGCCCACCTTATTTTTTTGTCGGAAAGCTTGGTTTGTGTCATGAAGTACTTGAGACTTTGGTGGTCGGTTCGTAGAATAAATGGAGTCCCCAATAAATAGTGCTTCCATGTGTCTAGGGCATGTAGAACAGCTAAAACCTCTTTCTCATAGACTCCTAAGACATGCTCATCTGTATTGAGCCTTTGGATCTCATATGCTATGGCATGCCCTTCTTGAAGCAAGACTATGCCAAGGAAATCACCACAAGCATCACATTGGACCTCAAATGGCTTTGAGAGATCAAGAAGCATGAGGACTGGTTGGGAGAGGTAAGCTTCTCTTTGAGCTATTCAAAAGCTTTTTTCTCCTTTGCATTCCATAAATACTTAATGTTCTTCTTTGTTAAGTCATGTAATGGTCCTGCTATTTGAGAGAATTTTGCTATGAAGCGTCTATAGTACGCACACATACCAATAAAGCTTCTTAGCTCATGTAGATTCCTTGGATTAGGCCATGCTTTTATTACCTATAACTTTGATGGATCCATCCGGATATCATCTTGAGAGATAATATGACCTAAGTATTGACTCTCTTGGAGGAAAAATTCGCTTTTCTTTTGGTTGAGAAAAAGCTTGTTCTCCCTCAATGCTTGAAAAATCACTTGGAGATGTTGCTTATGTTCCAAGGACTTGGAGTAGATGATGGTATCATCAAAGAACACTCGAGTGAATTTGTGATAGGGTCTATATATTTTCTCCATTAATTGATTGAACATGGCTGGTGCATTAGTCAAGGCAAAAGGCATGACTAGATATTCATAAAGACCAAACATTGTACGAAACACGATCTTTAGGATATCTTCATCCTATTTCCTTATTTGATGATAGCCACTTTTAAGGTCGGTCCTACTGAAGTAGGCAGAGCCTTGTAGCTTATCAAACAGTCTTCTTCTACCTAAGGCACGGGAAGTTTGTTTTTGATAGTGATATAGTTTAGTGCTCGATAGTCCACACACATATAATATGCACCATCTTTCTTTTGCACTAAAAGGATTGCAGAACAAAAGGGAGAGGAGCTATGCCTCACCATCCCTTTGTAAACCAATTCTTGAACTTGCCTCATGATCTCATCTTGTTGAGCTTGAGAAACGCGATAAGGAGGCTCGTTAGGCGGTGAGCTTCTTGGAAGGAGCTCAATGCGATGGTCATCATCCCCTTTTTTTGGAGGTAAGTCCATAGGGACATCATCGATAAACACGTCTTGGAATCCTTTTAGAAGTCTAACTCTTCTTGATTCCTACCATTTACATTTGATGAAACATTAGGATCTTTTAGGGACTCTTTGACAAAAATCATGTACGCAAAAATTGAGCTCTTCATTGATTTATCAAAAGCAGGAGGATTTACAGGTGGTATAGTATGACTAAACTCACTAGCATCTATATACATGTTCTTTCCCTTGTAGGTGAAGTAGATTCTCCTTTTAGGGAACTTCATGTTGGAAGCCATGAGGTTGAACCATGGTGCCTCTAGGATAGCATCCTCATGTTTGAGAGGAGAGATGAAACATTCTTCTTTGTTGACATAGCTTTGGACATGGAGCCTCAACTTCCCAATCAAGGGAGTAATGGAGGCTCGCTGTCCCTTGAAAGAAGTGTTAGCCATTACATATCCCATCTCAAAAGCTTGAATGCCCAACTTGGTGGCCAAGTCCATTGATATGAATTCGTGAGTAGATCCAGGGTCAAACAAGATGAAGGCATCATGTCCCCTTAACTTTCCCCAATCATAGGAGACAGGTGCACCTTTGCAATGAGTATCCTCTTTTAGAACTTCCATTGCGAGCATTTATTTTGGGGCAAGAATGATAGCCATTTGGTCTTAACACTTAAAAAATTTATGGTCCTTGCAAAAAGACTCCATCTCTTCACGAGAGAGTTTTGTTTTACCTTTGTAAACTCCCTTCTTCTTGGAGCGATTGTTGTTATTATTGTTGGAATTGCCTTGGGAAGAATTTTGGGTATTAGTACCCTTTGCATCATTTTTGTATTTGTTTTCCATGGGCTTGAGATTCCATCCAGCCCCTTGTTGGAAATTGATGTGCGAAGCAACCATGGTGTGGTGGATTACTTCGATAAAAGAACCAGGCCATTGGGAGTTGACATACTCGGCCATCTCTTCAGGTAATCCAGCACAAAATTGTTGCTTTTTCTTTGCAAAGTCTATATTTTGGAAGACAATAGCCTTAAGATGTAAGTCCCAAAACTTGTCCACATATTTGTGAATAGACTCATGGGAGAGAAGCTTCAAATTGTGCCATTCGGTGAACACTTTGTCTTTTGCATCACTTGCAAGGAATTGCTTCATGATGGAAACTTGTAGAGTTTTCCATGTCTTTGGGGCTTTGCCATTGCCACGAAGGCTAGACCACCATTGACGAGCAGTTTTTTGGAAGTGCATAGCTACATGGCGTAGCTTCGAGGACTCCTGAAGCCCTCGTCTCCAAAGGCCGCTTCAAATTGCTGGATGAAGGCCAATACTTTGTTGCTGGCACCAAAGGTGCCATCATAGGTGAGAAAAGAGATACTCTTTCCACCCTCTTTGAACTTCTTGAGATTTTGTGACCTTCGCCATGCAGGGTATGATTTTCGATGTCCTCCCCTCATGTATTCTCTAAGAGAATAGCCATAGCTTTCGTCGGAAGAGGAGGAAGGTGAAGAAGAAGGAGAAGAGGCTGACCTCTTTCTTGCCATTTTCTTCCTTTATTTCCTCTCTTCCCTTTTAGAGTGACGAGGAGAAGGACTGTGTGTTGATCTTTCCCTCTTGGAAGGAGTTGGAAATCGGCTAGACCGCAGTCTTCGTGGAGCCACATCTTCCGAAGAACTTAAAGTTTCATTACTTTCTTTCTCTTTGGATTCCTCCTCTTGTATGGGAGAGAGTCTTAGCTCTCTCTCCTCTTGGAGAGGAAGGGAATCCCATAAGCACAAAGTTGTTGAGTAACTTTGGCTTGCAAAGCAGGGTTGCCCATAGCTTGCTGCAACCTAGTAACAAGATAATTAAAAAACATGGGGGCATCATCATTAGCACCTTCATGTGCAAAATCAAAGTTATCAATGTTCATTCTACTCTCTTGGTTATTGTTAGTTATTTTAACAAAATTTGTGTACTTACTTAGTGTATGCTTTGGAAATTCAAAACCTTAGTTGCCACTCCTCTTAGCCTTTGAAAATCGGTACTTAAGTATCTACACCCACGGCTTGAATTGGTTAATCACAGAGAGTAATGGAGTGGGTCTAATATTGCAGAGTTTCCAAGGGCTAGCTTCTTTTAGACTTCTTATGGCTCAATAATGGTGAAGCCGTAGGCAAGTCTAAAAAGACTCCATTATTAAGACCAAAGCTCCCGAGGTGTGCACCATATCCCACATAGTGGGCTCAACAAAATTGATAATAGATCCCAGTCCCACTTACCCTAATATAATCAACCATTTATAGGCTACTTAAGGATCTCTCTTCTTAATCAAGAAAACAAAAACCAAATGCTCTGATACCAATGTAATGGAAATGGCCTATGAACTTTGAGAGTAGCGGAAATGAGAAGAAGAACTTTTGTGGAATTACTTTGTGAGCATAGAGGGTGAACTTAATTGATGGTAGAAACTTAAACATAGCATTTAGTTAACTTGGAATGAACAATACTTTTGCAAGAGAGAGAGTGTTTAAAGAACATGACAACAGTTGAGGAACGAATTATGTGGAGCTGGTGGTCCCCCATGCAATAGGCATTTGTATTATAGTTTCTCCCATGAAGAGAGACTTAGTACAATACAATCTTTGTGTTCCTTGCGACCTAGGTGATGCAATGAAGATGAAAAAAAATTCATGCATAACCAGCATAACATAAATTTTGTGGAAAGCATTAACTATCCCAAACCTCAGTCCCAAGGCCTCAAACACCTTCAAAGGTGGAGAGAGCTAGTGGGGAATGAGGGTAGGAAAGAGGAAGAAGAAACATTTCATAGGAGAAAGAGTTAGTTCCTCACTTATCATCACTCTTCTTGCTAGCATACATGATAGCATAGTAATGAATGTGGAGAAGATGGAAATCTTAAGCATTGAAGCATGGCTCTTGGTTGGATTTGCATTCCATAGCCAAGAGTGTTGGTGTAGGCTCTCAACTTGTCTAATTGCTTGGAGAAGGAGAGGGTGTGTGGGAGAGTATATCCCTCAAGCAACCCCCTAGATTGCTTTGGTCAACCCCCCTTGTAGCTCATGCTTCAAGCTCATTGGACCCCTCCAAGCCTAGCCAATCACAAGCAAGAGACATATCAAGCAAGCATGCTAGTCTTGGGACAAGTGTCCCCATTTCCCCTTTGAGAGAGAGGACTTGATAAATGCAAAAACAATTAATTAAATTAACTAATTTTTCATTGGACCCTTGGAAAGCCAACCAATAGCCTTTAGGCATGCCATGAGGGCAACATGAGGAGGAGCTTGACAAGTGTCCCTTTTGCTTTCTTTGTACCAAGCTTGCCTTGTGTGAGGGTGTGTGTGGTCCCTCTCATCCCCCTAGCTTTAAGGCTTGCCCCCTCTCTTGTAGGTATGGGATTTGACTTTTTGGACACCTTACCCCCAAGCACCTTACCTAGCATTTGATTTTGCAAAGATGTTATTCATTAGTGATATCGTATATGTTATAATTTTTATGGCTTCTATAAATGTAACATTTTTAAAAAGCAACAATGCTTGATGAATAAAAATTTCTTTTGAATATGATTAGATAGTATAAATTTTCACAAGAACACTTAAAAATAATAATTACAGATAATTCAAACATTCGTATATGAAATACTCTTCACGACAGCGTCACTAACCAAGTTATTAATATACAACAAAATAACTTGCACACGCATACATAAATCATATTACGTTCATACGACCGGGTTAACGACCTGAACGTCACATTTATGCAAAAAACAAATGCTTCTAACAAGCGACACTTTGTAGCCACGTTACCGAGACCGAGTGTTGCTTGAATCTAAAGAGCAATAATGGTTTGCATACGAGCATCATATGGCCATGTTATCGATCGATGCCCATATGTTTTTTTGGCTAGGGAAAGGGAAGTTGACACCATAATATCTCCATGTTACGGATGTAGTACCAAAACAATGAGCCTATACTTAACACAAGGACATCATATTCCCTATGTAATCGAGGTGATGTCCTTGTGGTAAGCACTATTCTGTAGAACAGCTTACGCACACACTCACACAGTGTGGTAACGTATCTTATTACTCACGTACAATATGACAAAAGACACACTACAATAGAATGTATACACACCACACACTCGAGTCGTGCGATCACTTCAAAAAACAATGTTACAATAAAAGACATGTGCATCATAATATACATATTGCCGATCTCATTTTAGCTCATTTTAACATATTAATAGTGTATAATTTCATGAAAAAAACATTGTTATGAGTGGACGCACATAACTAAAATAAAAATTTGGTGCAATTTTTAACAAACCACTAATAAATTGAATAGAACATCTTATACCTTGTTAAATTAAAAGTATATTAGCTATTTGTAGACATAGAGAAATAGCAGAGTATGATTTTTAGTAAACTATAGCATTTGATTTTGCAAAGATGTTATTCATTAGTGATATCATATATGTTATAATTTTTATGACTCTTGTAAATGTAACATTTTTAAAGAAACGATGATTGTGATGAATAAAGCTTTCTTTTGAATATGATTAGATAGTATACATTTTCACAAGAACACTTAAAAATAATAATACAGACAATTCAAACATTTGTATATGAAATAATCTTCACGACCACGTCACTGACCAAGTTATTCATATACAAAAACACGCATATACAAATTATATTATGTTCATAGGATCGAGTTAACGACCTGAATGTTACATTTATACAAAAAACAAATGCTTTTAACAAACGACACTCTATAGCCGTGTTACTGACCGAGTGTCGGTCAAATTTAAAGAGCAATAATGGTCTTATACGAGCATCATATGACTGCGTTATCGATTGATGCCCATATGTTTTTTTTGCAAGGGAAAGGGAAGTTGAATCACCATAAGGATACTAATATCGCCGCGTTATCAACGTAGTACCCAAACAGTGAGCCAATACTTATCACAAGGGCATCATATTCCTCGCGTAACCAAGGTGATGTCCTCATGGTAAGCACTCTTCCGTAGAATAGCTTACGCACTGTCATAATAACTAATATCTAATTCTCCTAAATGATTTTCTCATGTTAAACTGATCATTCAATATGGGGAAGTACCAGGGGAGAAAAAGCTAGAATATTGGTTAGGCTGACAGACCGATCACAGTAGGGATCCAAAGGAGGCAAAATAGGGATCCAAAGGGGGGGCCATCTGCAAAAGATCAATGTGCATCAATGGGCTTCAAAGACCCTAAGGTTCAGCCCATTAAAACTTCCAAAATGCTAAGGTTCAAAAATTCAAAGGTTATGTCCAATGGTCAAGCTTAGGGTAAATTGGATGCTTGTGGGAAGACTCAAAAGTCTTCCCACATCCCTATCCTTGAGGGGTTGAGCCCTTTTAGTAGCTGATGAGAGAGAAACACACACACACTCTTGCAAGCTACCTGTACACAAAGGGCATAGTGGACATATGTTAGCTCCCTAGCCCTATTGCCCCCAAGGTGCATTCAAATCCTATTGGATGGCCATAAAGGTGGACCAATGAGAACTAGGCTAGAGTAAATTTAGTTTAATTCATTTAAAAACACTTGATAAAAGAACCAATAGAAATTAAGCTCTCTAGAAGACCATTGGACAGTCTCCCAAGGGGTCCAATGAGCATAGCCCAATGGCTTCCTAATACCTATTGGCCAGAAGACTAAGGGGTCCAATGTGAGTTTAATTGCATTATTTAAATACCTAAAGCTCTCACAAAAGGGGAAAGGGGGACACATGTCACAAGGATATCACTCATGCTTCTTAATTGTCATTGGATAAACTTTGCAGGGTCCAATAGGATGCCAGCATGTGCAGTTAGCAAGAGGGGTCGACCAAGAAAGAGAGGGGGCTGATTTTAGCAATGCATTATCACTTACAAACTCACACAAGCTCATGTGTGAAGTAAAGAAGACTATCTCCTTCTCAAGATTTAATGGAAAGCTCATCATCTACTTCAAGCTTGCGAAAAGGGAGGCCTACACCAACAACTCTTGGCTTTGTGATGCAAATCCAACCAAGAGCCAAGCTCCAATGCATGCTCATCTCCTCTACCATGCTAATTACTAAGCTATGCTAAGCTATTATGAGTGATTATGTGAGGAGAAATACTTCTTTCTTGTAAGAATACTCCTTCTTCCTCTCAATCTACTCATACCTCGCTAACTCTCACCATCTTTGAAGGTGTGTGAGGTCTTGAGTCTTAGACCGTGAGGGAATTGATGTTGTGTTATATAAGTGTGATCTTGGTGCTTGAAGCTTCTATCTTCATTGCACCAGCAAGTTATTGAAGGAACACAAAGTATCGTATTGTAAAATGTCTCCCTTGATTGGGGAAACCTATAATACAAAGCCTTTTGGAGGGGGACTGGCTCGATGTGAATCCGGTCCTCAACTATTGTCAATAGCTTAATTTCTCTCTCTTTTGAAGTATTGTTCATGCCTATCTAACTAGGTGTTATGCTTCTGTTGCTCTCTCTCCATCCAAGCACTCTTGCTATGCTCATTAGGAATCTATTCTAATGAAATGCTCACTATGTATATGTTATTTTCTGCCACACACAAGTTACTAGAGTATTAAATGTTTCATTTCTCTCTCTTTTGAAGTATTGTTCATGCCTATCTAACTAGGTGTTATGCTTCTGTTGCTCTCTCTCCATCCAAGAACTCTTGCTATGCTCATTAGGAATCTATTCTAATGAAATTCTCACTATGTATATGTTATTTTCTGCCACACACAAGTTACTAGAGTATTAAATGTTTCATTTGTATCGGAGCACAAGGTTTCTCTTTTCTTGCTCAAGAAGAGAGGTCCTCAAGCTAACTATAACTGGTTGGTATTATTAATTGCAATTGAGTAAGTAGAATAGGGATTTTTCAGTGTTGCAGTGTGCCTGCTTCGTGCAGATAACGGGGCATCACCGTCGAGAGCTATGGTCTTAATAGTGGAGTCCTATGGGACCACTATTGAGCTATTAGAAGTTTGATAGAAGCCGGTACTATTTTGGTGTTGAAAGAACCTCTTTTCTATTCCTTGCAATTAATGATATTCAAGCCATGGGTACATGAGCTTGAGTGCTTTTCTAAAGGGGTTAAGAGGAGTAGCAACTAGGGCTTGAAGTGCCAAAGTACACCTAAAAACAATTTTACACCTAAAAGTTGTTAGAATGACTGACAATAGTAAAGAGAGTGAAAGTAATCTTGATAGCTTTAATTTTGCTAATGAAAAGGCTATTAATGATGTCCCTATGCTTGTTAATTACCTTGTTTCTAGGCTTCAACAAGCCATGGGTAATCCATTTCTTCAAAGTGAAGTGCAACAGTAGCTACATGCTCATGGGATTCTCCAAACTCCCCACCAAGAAGAGAGAGTACCTAGGAAGCCTCCTTGTGAGACTTCCAAAAGAGGCCTCTCTCCGATAAGGGAAGAAGAAGAGGATCCATATGAAGGGCTCAAAAATCTACTACTTGACGACGCATCTCCTTCCCAGAGAACTCAAGTTTCAATGATAGAGTCGCACCGAAAGAGCGAGAAATAAGTCAGTCTCCTGCCACCTCGATAGAGATGGATCCATGAAGACGGCGGGGAAAACGCTCTCCAACACCCCCTAAACGGAGAAGACCATCGCACACTTCTCCACACCATAATTCAAAGAGGGACGGCAAAAAACAAGAGAAGAAAAGGGGAGAAAAAGGTCACCCTCTTCTCCATCTTCTTTATCCTCTTCCTCTTATGAAGAAAGTGATGGTGCAGACAAGGAGAAACAAGGGAAGAAAAATGCGAGAAAGCGGTGACCCTCTTCTCCATCCTCGTCAAATTCTTCCTCCTCTGAAGAAAGTGATGGTGCAACTTTTGAACCACGAAAAAGAAGAGGCCATAGGAAATTCTATGCCGTGTGGAAGAGGTCATCCAAGCTTAAAAAGTTAAAAGAGGGAGGAAAGAACATCTCTTTCCTTACCTACAATAGCACCTTTGGTGCTACGGACAAAGTCTTGGTCTTCATCAACAAACAATTCGATGTGGCGTTTGGAGATGAGGGCTTCACGGAGTCCTCTAAGCTATGCCATTGAGGTGGTCCGGGGCGGGCAACAAGAAGAGTGGCCTCTAAGCACTCTTCTAGGTTCCCGTGCTGCTCAATTGGGTTGGGGTTGGAAAAAAACAACAACACACACACAAACCCGCAACCTAACCCTACACAAATTTGGGGCACCACCTAGTTTTGGATGCGAACTAGGACGCGTAAAGAGAGAGAAAGAGAAATAGTGCTCGGGCTGCTTTGAAATGTTCGACAGTGATCAAGAAAACATAATTATATATGTAAGAAAAAGAGAGAAGGAGGAGGGGGTGCTTGTTGCACTAATACCTTCTTACAAATCTATCATGAACAATGAAAGTGAGATTAGTATTTGTTCAACATAGCTTGAGTAAATTACACCACAACACATCACAAGAAAATCCACCCCAATCACTGTCTTAAGGCCAGGGGATTCCTCTCCACCCTGTCACCGTGTCACCCTCTTTGTGCTTGGCTTCTCAAGCTATAGCATAGTGCTCTTGCTTATGGCTCCCCCCTTTTGTGCTAGCTACACCCTCCTTTTATAGCAATTTTGAGGGCTAGGGTTACTCCTCTAGCCATGGTTGGGTTAGATTTTCAGCACTTATCTAATTTCTTTTGCTTGGAATTATCAAGAAGTTGGTGTGGATAGATGAAGAAGAGAGAGAGGAGAGAAGTGGAGGTGATAGGACTTTTCACACTAGGTTAGTGTTAGTAAAGTAGTAGAGTTAGTATTTTATTGATTTACAAATGGAATTGGATATTTACAATGGGAGTATCCATGTAGGATACAAATAAGGAAGAAAAACTATTATTAGGTAAGAAAACATGGATTTCTTACAATGTTGATGCTCCAAATGTCTTGAGTAGGGTCAATTTTGACGCTTGTTGATGGTCCAGTAGCTTTGACAGTACGTTTTTTCTCCACTCTTGACCTTCCTTGGGAGCCAAGGTAAATGAACATGAGAAATCAATCACCATGATGCTGTCTCTCAAGAGAAGAGGCTGAATTTTGTGGTTTTTTTGATAGATATGGGTAATATGAAAGAGAAAAAATGAGACTAGGTGGTCAATTTTGGAATGGAAGTGTGTGTAGGAGACATGAGCTCACCATGGTTTCTCTTATTCTTCAAGGTTGAGAAGAAGGTGAGTAGGGTGCAAAGAGGAGTGGTGAGAGAGGTGGGGATGATGAGTGGAGAAGTGTGTGTGAAAGAGGAAAATGATAAAGTGGAAGAGGGAGTGTGGCTGCATAGCATGGGCAAACTGGGGTCCACCAATAAAATCTTAGCTCACAGCTCGTGGCTTAAAAAAATATGACAAAATTTGAGGAAAAAGTTCAGCCTACGAGCTACAACTTTTGTTTGTATCACCTTTTCAAATTCGGAGAGCAAGTGATCTTTAAAAATTCAGCAAAACCGATTGTTTTTTTCCACTGCACAAAGTCCTTGTGAGGTCCTTCTTTGGATGATTCTTTTGAATACTTCCAAGAGTGAGCCCCCCATAGTGCATGCATGCATGCCACATACCCTTGACCTTATTTGGTAGGTCTATAATTGAAGATATTATTGAGATCATGATATAAGTGAATAGTACAACTAAGAAAATCAAATATTGAGGGGTCTAAAAAAAATTATGTACATGTCAAATATAAATAATATAGGTGGAAAAAATATAAAGGGGTCAAAATAAATCTCTCTCATTATAAGTCTACCATAAAAAGATGAATATTTTTGGTGATCTAATTTATGAGAGTAATAGAAAATAGATGTAGGAAGGAAAAAATCACAATAGTGAAAAAATATACACATAAATAGAACTAGTTTTTTTCGATTTTTGCTGGGATGGAGTTACACCAAAAATAAGAGAAGCTTGCATGAAATTATTTTTATATGGAATAAAGAGTATGCAAAATGGTAAGAAAAAAAATGGTAATGGTGAGTCAATGTACATAGCATAAATAACATACCCTAGGTAGAAATATTTAAATAAATACCAAAATAATTATGAAAAATCCTTTTATTTAGGCCCTATATACAATGAAATATTTACACACAAATGGGCCATAATATACTTATATAAAATTTTTATTTATTTTTGGTTCAACTAGCCTAGTGACTAGCTAATTGAGGGTTTTTAAGAAGATATGGGAAAAGTCCCCTAGCTCACACACACCTATATACAGTGAAAGGGTGAGGGTAACCACAGTGTTTGAGTGATTTGAAGGTAACTCGCTATGGAAATTACAGAGAGCCGAAAAACGGATATCATTAGCTCTCCCCCAGGATGATGGTATATTCATGTACCATCATAAAGCATCTTTTCCAAAGAGAGTGCTTCAGAGTTCTTGACAAGATCTTCATTGTTTGGCCCCTTGGAATTTTGGTTTGAGTTACACTCATGCTTCACGGAACAATACTTACATGAGATAGATGCCTTTTGACAGATCTTTGGTAGATCCTTTGGTAGAAGGAGACTCAAATAAGGCTTCAAGCGATACCCGTTTACCTTCTTGGAGTGCTCTTTTCCATTCAAGTCCATAAGTTGATAGTAAATTGAATTGAAAGCCTTCTTGACTATGTATGGCCCCTGCCATCTAGTTTCAAACTTGGCATCAAAATGATTATCGAGTCGATTGTCATACCTTAGCACAAGATCTCCTTCATTGATGCCTTTGTCATTTAGTTTCTTGTCAAGCTTCTCCTTCGCCTGCGTAGCTTTCCTCTTGTAGCACTCATATGCTGCTTCTCTTTTCCACTCAAGCTCAACTAAGGTAAGAAGTCGATCCATCCATGCTTCTTGATCATATTATGCTGCTTTGCCATGAAGTCGCATGGTTGGAATGTTGAGCTCAATTGGTTGTAAAGCCTCTTGACCATAGACCAAGTGAAATGGTGTGTTGACAGAAAACAAGCACGCACTTCTTTAGACTGCTTTTCTAGCTTGGGAAAAACAAGAAATGACCCCAATGGATTAAACATTAGCTTATATCCAGAATCATCAAAGATAAGTGTGTCAGGTGGTAGGTCATGAAAATTTTGGAGATTCTTGTGGAACACCGGTTTATCTGTCGCGCTCAATTTAAAAGGGGCCCTTGTGCACTGCGCCTGACTTACCACTCTATTGAATCTTTTGTGGTGGTCAGGGAACACTGTCGCTAGCGTGCGTTTGAGCTTCTCAAACTCGCAGCAGCTCCATATCCACACTTCGAACCATCTGAAACAAAAATTCAGAAACACTTCTACATCGGGCCTTACCCAAAACTGTGTATCCCCTTCAACAACATACTGCATTTCTGGCCAGTGGGGCAATTCTTCACCATATTTTCCATCAAATTTCTTGAGCAGTAATCCATTAAGGTCTAAAATGAGAACCCTACACTGGACGCTCAACGGAGGTGGTGGCCTTGGCCATATCAGTGGGATTCTTTTAATTAGTCTATACCATAGAGGAAACACGAGCAATGCAGGAGACAACACGCAATTCCGTATTGCACGAATGTCAGCCCTGCCATCCTGCTTGTCAGCCCTGAACCTATCTGCAAGGCGCCATTCTTCAACTGAAAACATATCTGCAGATGCAAAATTACACAAGACTCAAATTTAAATATGCAATTAGGACATATCTATAGATTGAAATCATACAATAAAAACACACAATGTTCAAAAAATAGGCACAAGATGAAAGAGACGTCGAATGGGAAAGAAAGTTATATTAATTTTGGAAGTGGTTACATAAAAAGAAACATGGGGGGCTAACTATAATCTTTTGCAAGCTCTGGGTTTAGGGTCAGAACTTGTGCCGGTATTCTGCATCTCCTTAGTGTCTTCTATTTCCATCTCCTCTTTTGGCTGCCCCTAGGTCTCTTCCTCTTCCTTGCTTTTTTGCTCCATTTCAGGCTTCTCATCTCCAGTCTTCTCGATTTTTTTTCTTTTTTCCTTTCTTATATGCTGAGAAAGGGTCTCCTCGGGACTTCCCTCCAGCCTGACATCTACACGACCATCAGCTTTGGAAAGCTGTGCAGCAAGAGATCACTTATTAGAGACATAATCAATGAAAGAACTTACTCTTGCCACGTTGGCCTCGTTTTCTCGGGGTCTTTGATCTTGTCACCCGCACGCCAGTGTCTAGACGATGTGTCTAGAAACACATCGTCTTCCTCATTCTGGGTTTTCTCTTCAGCACCAGTCGTACTCTGCTCCTTTACCTCAAAGTTTTGTTCTTCTTCTGTTGTTTCTGAAATAGATTTCTCAGCATTACCAGGGACATTTTCATCAAGCAATACCTCCATAGGTGTCTTGTATGTAGGCGTCACTGCATCGTTCCATGTGTCTTTACCGGCAGTAGTTTTGAAGCAGCTTGACTCTGAAAAAACATCAGAGAAGACAAAAATCAACCACCTGAAAAAACATTAGAGAAGACAAAAATCAACCACCTGATTACCCATTGAAACAATTTTCTCACCTGTTTTTGGGCATGGTTCAAGTGGCTTCTTCTTTATATGGGATTGGTCTTCTGCAGAAATAACTCCGAGGCAATCCTTAAGCATGCACTTTCCTTTCTCAGCCAAGTGAGCATAGCAGAATGCATGGTATGCATGTGAACAAGGCAATAGAACAACATCGCTTGAGCGATTGTGATCATGAATTTTTACACACAAGCATTGCACACATCAATGAGAACAACACTATGTCCAGGAGCTGTTGCTCGTGCAGGCAAGACTATGGTTTCAGGTAGCATTGGTTGACTAATCATGCCTGTCACAAACGTGACATAGAGACCAAAGGTTTCCTCACGGTCCAAGCATTTGGATAATTCTTCCTGTAGGCAAGAGACCTCTATTATCAGACAATGTCAAACAGGTATAAAATCGGTATGAATGCTTGAAAATC
The DNA here is from genome assembly GCF_014529385.1 of Adiantum capillus-veneris. Taxonomy (NCBI): domain Eukaryota; kingdom Viridiplantae; phylum Streptophyta; class Polypodiopsida; order Polypodiales; family Pteridaceae; genus Adiantum; species Adiantum capillus-veneris. Next base: position 107,897,918 of record NC_140941.1, read on the forward strand.
GGTATAATGATGTTATCATACCGGTATGATTACATCCTGCTGGTATGATGTTATCCCACCAGTATAATGTTATTATACTGGATAGTATAACATCATACCGGTAGGATAACATCCGGTAACATCATACCGGTAGGATAACATCCAGTAACATCATACCGGTAGGATAACAGTATATCGGAAGCATAACATCAAACCAGTTGGATTTTATCATACCGGTTGGATCTAACCATACCGGTCGGATGTAACCATACCAGTAGGATGTTATCATATCGGTAGGATTATCTCCTAAATCCTACCGGTAAGATAACATCCTACCGGTAGGATATAATCATACCGGTAGGATGTAATCATACCGGTAGGGTATAATCCTACCGGTATGATAACATCCTACCGGTATTTTCATCTACCCTTACCAAATATGATATAATTCTACCGGTATGAAAAATCATACCGTATGGTACTTTGCATGTATTATACTACAATCACATGGAGTTAAAAGAATACCTGTGCCTGCTGTAGGGTGGCTTTTGCTTGGTCAAATTTTTCTTGGAGGCTGTCAAGCAAGCCTGTTGGTACATTGGCATCATCAGGGAAGTGCATTCGGATGGTGTCAAGGGCACCCTTGCAATGGTGCACATCAGCAACAGATTTGACCACTGAATCCTTAGCCTTCTGACACTCCGCTGATACATTGTCATGAGATTTTCTAACCTCAACAAGAAGTTCTTGCAAGGAAGTGGATACTTCAACACTAAAGGCAGACTGAGTGGTCGCAAAAAGTCCACTTCCTACTGGTGTACTTCCGGATGGGGTATTTACTAAGACGATGGCAGAACTACTTGGGGTACCTGTGGATACTTGGGAAGTCTCTAACTTCCATTGTTCTCTTTTCCTATCTAAGTGACCTTCATTGGTCACATTCTTCACCACCTCAGATGCAAACTCAGCCCTTTTTATCAGACCTGTGCATACGAAATAAACATATCCGCGTGCAAACTTGACTCCCAGCAGATAGTTTGGTGGTTTGGATTGGTACACCTGCTTGTAGAGCTGGTAGAGTGCCTTGTAGTGATCCGGCCTTGCTGTTTTTATCGGCACTTTTTTCTCCTTCACTGGAAGACACATGAAAACTTTCATCCAGTTGGATATGGGCACATCTGCATCTGTCAACTTCCTAACATCTTTCCCCTCAAGAATTAACCCATATTCCCTATGAAATCCTCCTTTGTCGTGCAGAATGCCTTTAATGGCACCTCCACATCCTCGGGGTGAACAAAGCGGCTGATTTTGGGAGGAGGCTGTAACTTCTGTCTCTGAAAGGAATAAATCCATACTCATTACTCAATGTATCCACACCTCAGTACTCTACTACACACAGGTCCACTGTACACAACACAGAGAGAGACAGAGAGAGGTGACATACCTTCGTGGGAGAATGTCGAGTCTTTGTGGGGGAGACCTGTCGGGCTGCATTCCTTGGGCTCTTTCTTAGGTTGCTATTCATAGCGAAGGATAAGCAGCGTGCACAGGGGGCTGTAGAGAGAGCTGAGAAAGGCACAGAAGGAGAAAGGCACAAAGATACAGAGAAGTCACAGTCATGAAAACATTCGACTGAACATTCGTTCTGACGTGGGCTCCACACGTGTTTTTGAATCCTCCACATGATTTTTAAGATTTTGTATCCTCCACACGAATATTTAATTCAAACAATTCTTGCCCATAACACCAGTTTCATACCCCCTAAATTTTAAGCCTCCAAAAGAAACTTTCAAACGGTTAAAACCGGGCCACCTATTCATGCATCCACCCAATAATATTTTCTAAATTGCAATCTATTCTACAACAAAATGAAAATATTCACATCAAATGACCTATGATAATCAATAAGAGGCAGGATGACCGGGTTTGGTGATGCCATAATTTCTCCTACTCTTTGGGCACCAAACATGAACACCATACGTTGTTGAAAGTGGATCTTCCTACTAATTGCAACGTTTATTCTAATGTGTGGAGTGAAATGGAAGGGGAAAACCTCTATTCCTGGGCCATTATACATGGTCTATGCATGACCTAATGCTTAAAATAAAACAAAAATATAGACGTCCAAACTAAGGTCGTACCTAATGAGAGGAAAAATAAAGGGTTTTACTGATGCATTTATCTCTGCCAACCTAAGGGGACCTAAAATTCTACGAATTACACGTTGAAATTGCAACTTAGTACTAACACTTATGTGTACCTTTTTCCTTGCAATTAGAATGAAAGGATCATACAAATTCTTGTGATTCATGCAAACTACTTGACTATTCTAAAGATTGATCCTACACAAAAACATACACAAGTTGGTTCCTCCGCGGGGGCACCGATTTGAGGCGGTCCGGGGCGGGCAACAAGAAGAGTGGCCTCTAAGCACTCTTCTAGGCTCCCGTGCTGCTCAATTGGGTTGGGGTTGGAAAAAAACAACAGGACACACAAAAACTCGCAACCCAACCCTACACAAATTTGGGGCACCACCTAGTTTTGGATGCGAACTAGGACACGTAAAGAGAGAGAGAGAGAGAGAGAGAGAGAGAGAGAGAGAGAGAGAGAGAGAGAGAGAGAGAGAGAGTGCTCGGGCTGCTTTGAAATGTTCCACAATGTCAAGCAAACACAATTATATATGTAAGAAAAAGAGGGAAGGGGGAGGGCGTGCTTGTTGCACTAATACCTTCTTACAAATCTGTCATGACCAATGAAAGTGAGATTAGTATTTGTTCAACATAGCTTGAGTAAATTACACCACAACACATCACAAGAAAATCCACCCCAATCACTGTCTTAAGGCCAGGGGAGTCCTCTCCACCCTGTCGCCCTCTTACAGTATGTGGAATTTATGGCTAAATTGATGACAACACCCAGAGACAAGCTGTCAAGAACTTAAAAGAAACACCAAGACACTTACACATCATTGTTGTCTATTACTTCACGTTGGGAGAGAGACAAAGTATCCAAGATTACTCCAAATCCACCCTCTTGATTCAACAAATGTTGGGCTAACACTAATAGGAGAAATGATAGATTTCCTACTCTCAATTGAATGATCACTCTCTCTTACAATGGCATAGAGTTCCCTTGCTAATCATCCCTAATACAACACATGCATATGCATAAGACAATGAGCTTCCACTCAAGAGCTCCTTCTAGAGAGGTTGAGCTTGGCTTCTCAAGCTATAGCATAGTGCTCTTGCTTATGGCTCCCCCCTTTTGTGCTAGCTACACCCTCCTTTTATAGCAATTTTGAGGGCTAGGGTTACTCCTCTAACCATGGTTGGGTTAGATTTTCAGCACTTATCTAATTTCTTTCGCTTGGAATTATCAAGAAGTTGGTGTGGATAGATGAAGAAGAGAGAGAGGAGAGAAGTGGAGGTGATAGGACTTTTCATACTAGGTTAGTGTTAGTAAATTAGTAGAGTTAGTATTTTTATTGATTTACAAATGGAATTGGGTATTTACAATGGGAGTATCTATGTAGGATACAAATAAGGAAGAAAAACTATTAATAGGTAAGAAAACATGGATTTCTTACAATGTTGATGCTCCAAGTGTCTTGAGTAGGCAATTTTGACGCTTGTTGACGGTCCAGTAGCTTTGACGGTACGTTTTTTCTCCACTCTTGACCTTCCTTGGGAGCCAAGGTAAATGAACATGAGAAATCAATCACCATGATGCTGTCTCTCAAGAGAAGAGGCTGAATTTTGTGGTTTTTTTGATAGATATGGGTAATATGAAAGAGAAAAAATGAGACTAGGTGGTCAATTTTGGAATGGAAGTGTGTGTAGGAGACATGAGCTCACCATGGTTTCTCTTATTCTTCAAGGTTGAGAAGAAGGTGAGTAGGGTGCAAAGAGGAGTGGTGAGAGAGGTGGGGATGATGAGTGGAGAAGTGTGTGTGAAAGAGGAAAATGATAAAGTGGAAGAGGGAGTGTGGCTGCATAGCATGGGCAAACTGGGGTCCACCAATAAAATCTTAGCTCACAGCTCGTGGCTTAAAAAAATATGACAAAATTTGAGGAAAAAGTTCAGCCTACGAGCTACAACTTTTGTTTGTATCACCTTTTCAAATTCGGAGAGCAAGTGATCTTTAAAAATTCAGCAAAACCGATTGTTTTTTTCCACTGCACAAAGTCCTTGTGAGGTCCTTCTTTGGATGATTCTTTTGAATACTTCCAAGAGTGAGCCCCCCATAGTGCATGCATGCATGCCACATACCCTTGACCTTATTTGGTAGGTCTATAATTGAAGATATTATTGAGATCATGATATAAGTGAATAGTACAACTAAGAAAATCAAATATTGAGGGGTCTAAAAAAAATATGTACATGTCAAATATAAATAATATAGGTGGAAAAAATATAAAGGGGTCAAAATAAATCTCTCTCATTATAAGTCTACCATAAAAAGATGAATATTTTTGGTGATCTAATTTATGAGAGTAATAGAGAATAGATGTAGGAAGGAAAAAATCATAATAGTGAAAAAATATACACATGAATATAACTAGTTTTTTTGGATTTTTGTTGGGATGGAGTTACACCAAAAATAAGAGAAGCTTGCATGAAATTATTTTATATGGAATAATGAGTATGCAAAATGGTAAGAAAAAATATGGTAATGGTGAGTCAATGTACATAGCATAAATAACATACCCTAGGTAGAAATATTTAAATAAATACCAAAATAATTATAAAAAATCCTTTTATTTAGGCCCTATATACAATGAAATATTTACACACAAATGGGCCATAATATACTTATATAATTTATTTATTTATTTTTATTTATGTTTGGTTCAACTAGCCTAGTGACTAGCTAATTGAGGGTTTTTAAGAAGATATGGAAAAATGTCCCTAGCTCACACACACCTATATACAGTGAAAGGGTGAGGGTAACCACAGTGTTTGAGTGATTTGATAGGGTGAGGTAACTCGCTATGGAAATTACAGAGAGCCGAAAAACGGCTATCACCATGTAGCTATGCATTTTCAAAAGTCCACTAGACAATGGTGGTCTAGCCTACAGGCAATTGGTGAAGCTCTCCAAACATGGAAAGCTTTAAGAGATTCCATCATGAAGCAGTTTTTGGTTACCAATGCCAAAGACAAAGTACTCACTGAATGGTGAAGCTTGAAGCTCTCTCCCTACGAATCTATTCAAAAATATGTAGACAAGTTTTGGGACTTACATCTAAAAGCCATTGTCTTCAAAAAGATGGATTTTGGAGGGCAAAAACAACAATTTTGTGCGGGTCTAACTGAAGATATGGTAGAGTATGTCAACTCCCAAAGGCCACACACCATATCTGAGGTCATACACCATACCATGGTGGCTTCACGAATCAATTTCCAACAAGAAAAGGGCTAAGAGAAATTTTAAGCCCACGGAGAACAAGGACCGTAATAATGAGCCTTAGGGGAAGGACACTGTTCAAAAGTCTCCTAAAGGCGTTGAGTATCTTCCATCTCAAAAGCTTGAATACCCAACTTAGTGGCCAACTCCATTGATATGAAGTTGTAAGTAGAGCTAGTGTGAGAAGAAATTTGGAGTTTCTTGTTTGTTGATGTGTAAGAGCATTCTAGGCCTACAATATTTTAGATTATTTGATAAGTTAAATAAGATTTGTAGTCATTCAAAATGTAAATTTGTTTTTGTTTGGTAAGATTGTACATGAGAAGACATGATAAATTACAAGAGATCTTTAAGGAATTAACCTTGGTGAGATTCCTACCATGTACTTGTGACACCATATCTCTCGTTGAACGCTTTGATTTCTATTGTTGTGGGAGTCCAAGGGGGACCTATTTTCAAATTTTTAGCAATAACATTTTTTTGAAGGAAATTTTGGTTGGTTTAAAGTTTGTACACTGTCTAGGAGTTTATTCTGATTGTTTTCGTTCTGTTTCAAATTTTGACCGAGGGAACTTCTTGGAAGCCAATTTTAAAGGTGTTAGGGTGAGATTTTGGGAAAGTTTTGTACGAAGGAAATACAGTTCTTACACAATGAAAAACATTGGTTCTTTGAGTATTTTCAGATTCTATGGTTTTAATGCGCGTTGGAGCCCGAAGATTAAGGAAAAAGTAAGAAATGTCTGTTTTATATCAATTTTTAAAGAAATTGCCAACTTGCACGTTGATAACCGAGCAAGATATGACTTTTTTGCATCAAACAGTGGTCAAAGAGCGTGACAAGATGAACAAATTCATGTGAGACAAGCCCAGATAGATTTGGAGCCAATTGGGAGCTACAAGCTGTTGAAAAGAGTCTAAAAGTTCAGCACTGCTACTTGAATCATTGAATCACTGCTAAAACTTGCTACTTGAATCACTGCCAGATAGGTAAAATGTGCCTTTGTTTGCCATTTTAAGGACCAAGGACCCTCAACAAGAGGGGCCAAAAGGGTGCACAAAATGGCCAAATAGGGTCCCTGTTTGGCCGTTTTGCACGCCCTTGTGGCCCCTCTTGTTGACAGTCCCTAGGGCCTTAAAATGGCAAATAGGGCCTTTTTTTAGTGCATGGTCATGGCATAGAGGTGTAGTTTTTGATGTACTCAGAGCACCCTCTCCCCCCTTTTTACTCTGTGTTCAAAGGCCGGTAAAAGGCCTCACAAATTCTGTGCACTTAACATTAAGCACTAGAAATTAACAAACAAGGAGCCAATTTTTACTTCCTTGTGTCCAACCCCTGTTCTTGGGATTGTGTTGGTAAAGGCATGTCCAAACAACTAAAATGTGCCTCTGTTTGCTATTTTAAGACCCTAGGGATCCTCAACAACAGAGGCCGGCCACAAGGGCATGCAAAATGCCTTAACAAGGACCCTTGTTTGGCCATTTTGCGAGCCCTTGTGGCCCCTCTTGTTGAGGGTCCCTAGGGCCTTAAAATGGAAAATAGGGCCTTTTTTAGTGCATGGCCATGGCATAGAGGTGTAGTTTCTCATGTACTCAGAGCAAACCCCCCCCCCCCCCTCTCCCCCTCCCTTTTGCTTTGTGTTCAAAGGCCCCGGGACATTCAATATTTAAATATTTTCTATATCACGTGTGTTCACCAAAAAGGATTAAAACTACCCCCTATTCCTTCCTTTGAATACATGTGCTATGTTATATATACTTTAGTGAACTCCCCGAGTCAAAGGCCTCAAAAATCCTGTGCACTAAACATTCAACACTATAAATCGACCAAATAAGGAGCCAATTTTTACTTCCTTGTGTCAGCTTCGTGTTTTTGGGAACGTTTTTGTGAAGGCATTTCCTTGGTATTTGAAACCACATGTGACCCCTATTGTTATAGTATCCAACCAAAGGTTTCATGATTAGCACTTTACATAGGTTCTACTAGTACATATCTTCTATGTTAACATGAATGTATCTATAATTTATGTTTACACTTTATCTATCCAAATGAGCTACATAGTAAAACTCAAATCCGCAATCTAGCAGCTAATTTCACAAGTTGTCGTTTCTCTAAGTTAGGCATAATATGGAAACAATAACATGTTGGAAAGCAAGAATTTAGCTTTCTCAACTTGTGAAACATTGCTAATGATATATATTCAATATCCCCAAATGAGGACATCTTGACAAAGGTTATGATCCACTTTAATAAGAATAACCATTAATAATTAAACTGAAATCAAAATATTGCTTGAATTTCATCATGGTGGAGTGATCAAGACTTGAGACTTGAAACATCTTTAAAAAAAATCAAAATATCCATAAAGGTCAACAATGTTTTTCAAATCTGTATAAAATTACAATAATCTAAATTAAATACTCTCACTCGATACGACACATTTAACAAAAGAACAAATTTATATTTCACCAAAATGAATATAAATACAAAACCATTTATAGAGGAATCCAGCCTCATGAAAATAATTACAAACGGAGCCAATGTTGTTGCTGTCATGCTTCTCTTACATGTATTTGTCTTCCTCATCTATAGATTCATATACACTTGAGTATTCGTGTGTCTATGAGAATAGGGAAGATAGTAGTACTTTATAGATGACTTTTCTAAGAGCTCCTACAGAGTACCTATTGGTTCAAGATTCTACACAAAATCCTACTATTCTTATCAAAATCTTTTAACATGGTAGTGAAAAGTTCCTCATGGACCAAAAATAGAGTGATTTCCATCTTTGCACATGGTTGCTTGCTCATGTACTCTCAAAACAAGTTGACTTTGTAAGTAAACAATAGACTTTGTGAGCACAAAGTTCTAAAATACAAAATGATATCATTATAATAACCTAGTGACAACTATACAAAGAAGAAATTAGAAGGAGAATCTTTGATGACTCTTCATAGATAACACAACTTACCTTCATTGTGAGACTCAATCACATGCTACACAACTATAGATGGCGCACCAAATCGATCAACAAAATAGCACACCCCAATGTTATGAGGTGTGAAGCCTAAACATTGAAAGCCATAAAGAGGTTAATTCTTTCGAGCATGATAAACTTAAAGAACGAGATGATATTAAGATCTGAATGTAAGCTACAAGGGCAATTTTCTTACCATTCTATGAATCCTTGCAATGTCCACACACTATTCACACCTCATGTTGTTGTGATATGCAAGTCATGTGAGCTCATACTTTTACCACCTTCGGGAGTAGAGGTTTCCATGTAGTGTGAGTGAATGAAAGTAGGAGTAGAATCTTGTTTTTTGCTGTAATGGAGGTGAGAGAAGGGAGAGGAGCTAGCTTGGTGTGAAACTATGTGGTGGGCAAAGGGAAGAGATGGGGGAAGAGCTTTCTTGGTGCTACAATGGAGGTAGGAGAGATAATGCTGGACTATTTGGGAAAGCTAGCAGAGAGATAATGTTGGACTATAGGGGGTGCATGTGGTTGTTGCAGTAATGGCGAGCTTGGGAAAGGGTTTGTAGAGAGAGAAAATCACTTTTTAGATATAGAATAGGTTTGGAAAGACTTTGGAGGGTGGAAAATGATGTTTTGATTTTTTTTGAAAAAATTCAATTTTTTAGATTTTTGGTACACGTTTTTGACTTTTGGAGGTCAAAAATGCTTTTTTGACCATGAAATAAGTTTGGGGACCTTTTAAGAGGGAAAACTTGAAATTTGATTTTTTTTTGAAAATTTCAAATTTTTAGTGTATTTTTATGTCCGGGTCAAAAAGTGTGGGAAAAGAGGTCAAAGTGCCCCCCCCCCCCCCCCCCCCCCCCCCCCCCCCCCCCCCCCCCCTTTCCCCTAGCCACCTTCCTTACCTTCTCATTAGGTAAGAGGCCATTAAGAGGTGTAAAACTACCTTGTCCCCCCTACTTTTTTGAGGGTATAGAGTGTGTCCACCACCCTCTTTCTATTGGCTGGCGTCTAATTAACCTTGATCCCAAAGGGCCCATAGAGGGTTCATATTTTTCCTGATGAAGTACTCTGCTGCTGTTGCGCACTACGACGTAGAGAATGCTCCCACACAACCCCCATCTCTCTCCTCTTGACATACCCGCAAAAGAGGTTGTCCCTCTCTCTCTCTCTCTCTCTCTCTCTCTCTCTCTCTCTCTCTCTCTCTTTGTGGCTCATGTATTTAGTTGCGGGCCTGTTGAGCTTCTTGTTTTCCCGACGGGCCCGTAGAGAAAATAGTCAAGCCCGGCAAGCCTACAGGAAAACCAAGAAGCTTGACGGGCTTTTTGTGGGTATCCAGGTTGCCCTCAGCCGGCTTTTTTGTGATCATGTTAAGTGTGATGATGTGAATATGTTAATAAAACCTTGTGGTCACACAAAATTTTACATAGTTATGTAAATATTAAATCCCTGGTAAGCTGGTAAGCTGCAATTGGGTCACTTATTTGTGATTAAGAAAGTTTCTTTTTCAAGAAACTTTAAGCATAGTTCATTCTAGTCTAAGAGTCCAAACCATGCTTATTTAGTCAAGAAACCTCGTATAATTTTACGTCTGTGAGTTCTTTCCCAGTCAAATGGAAGATATGGACAACTTCAAATACTGTGGGTATCATTCTTAGTTTCAAAAGAGAAGATTTGGAGAAGCTTGTGTTGTGTGAATAAAAATAGGGTGATCTTGGATTATGCTTTGATGTAGGATCTCCTTTTGCTTATATCTCCTATGCATGGGAAGATTACTTGAACATGTGGTGTTTTAATACTTTCATGGCCATGCTTTGTGTATGTAGCAAAGGAAAAATCTTTCTTTGGACTTGGTGTAAATTATCATGTGTCATAAAATCTAATGTCTAACCAACCCAAATAATTTTCTCATATTAAACTGATCATTTAATGTGGGAGAATAAACGAGATCAAGGGTTAGAATGTAGACATGTGCCTATAGATCTATCTCAACACGGGGACAATGGTAAAGGGTCCAAACGAGAGATGGTCTATCAAAGAGCAAGGTTAGCTAATGGAGCTTAAAGACCTTAGGGTTAGCTTCATTAAAGACCTCCAAAGGTTAGTGTTAAAATACTTTGACCTTAGGCAAGATAAAGCTGTGCTTGGGGTGCTTGCTGACAAAGGTGCTTGAGGTGCTTAATGATTAAGGTGCTAAGGTGCTCCATGACTAAGTTTCTTGAAGGGGTAAGGTGTTTAAAAGTCAAAGCACATCCCTACTCATGAGGGGGCGAGCTCTCTTTTTAGGAACTAGAGAGAGAACACACACAACCTCACACAAAGCAAGCTTGGTACAAAGAAAGCAATTAGGACACTTGTCAAAAGATCCTCTTCATGTTGCTCTCATATTGTGCCTAAAGCCTATTGGTTGGCCTCCCAAGGGGTCCAATGATAGTCTAGTAAATTTAATTAATTGTATAATCATTTATCAAGTTCTCTCTCTCAAACCTCATGCATAGAGTCAAATTCTTCACCATTTATAAGATATTTGATCTTTTTTTATTCTTCTAAATTGATCATCACAAAGAAAAGGAGGAGGAAGAGGAAGAGGGAAACTCTTATGGAGAGCTCTTGAAGAGATAGGCAAAGCAAGGGGGTTTTTAATGCTTGGAGGAGGAGGGAGTCTTTTGTGATTAGATCCCTCTCTCTCTCTCTCTCTCTCTCTCTCTCTCTCTCTCTCTCTCTCTGTGTGTGTGTGTGTGATGAAATCAAAGGTAGACAAGAGTAATTTTTGGAAGCCGATAAGTACAAGGGTAGGTTTTGCGATGCTCAAGGGAAGAATCATCGATGAAGCCAAGCTCTCTCTCAGTAAACCCAAAAGTGAAGAGGAAAGGAGAGTTCCCTCTCTTTAGGAACTCAAATGTGAAGAAAAAGCAAGGTTTGATTTTTTTTTTCTTTAGGAGGTTGTGGGAGGTTTTTAAGCTCTTATACACCTTATTACTCTAGTGTTTGTCACCATGTTTTGAGCACACATAAAGCCCTTTTATGTAGACCATTTCTCATCCACCGTTTGATTACGCAGGGATTCAAAGGATTACTTGTCTTGGTTGGTGATTATTAGAGGTTGATTTGATCATTTCTTATAACGATTGTTAATGTTTAAATAGATTCATCATTCAAATTGGTACCAATTTTTATTTCCTCTTTTTTTTTCTTCTCTCACACATCTCTCACAAACAAGGGACCGATCTCCTGTTTCACAAAAGTGATGATGTGTCACTAGAACTCGTTGGCTAGTAAAAATGAAAGAGGATCGTGAAGATAATGACATGCTATTTTGTAGGATGAAAATGCGGTAAATTGCATGAATAATGATAACAACTTCAATGCTGACATGGCAAATTTGGTCGCCAACATTTTTTCTAGTGTGAACTCATAAGTGAATGCCCTATGATTAAGCATTTTCCTTTTAGAGCGCTAGCTTTTTTTATCAATTTCTTTTACTCTCAGTGACTTCAAATATAAGCATTGGGGGTAAGTTTTGGTAGATCAGTGCATGGTTGTACATCTGCATAGTGACTCCCCAATAGTTTTACTTTGTGGATTATTTAGTATAAAAAGACCTAGGATCAATCATATACTTGATAAATTACAAGTTTCTACTTTTAGGAGAATTGACCTTAGTATTGCTCTTAAAGAAGTATACAAGGCCATGTTTAGGACATCCTTTGGGTTGTTCGAGTATTTGGTGATACTTGTTGGTCTTACAAGCTCTCTTGTAACGTTCAATGATAGGATCTTTTGAGAGAATAGACAGTTTGGGGGCACATTATTTTTTTCTCCAAAATTTTGGAGCAAAACATTGAGAGCATTTGTTGCGAGTGTTTAATGCAGTGTGTTAACACATGTTAGTGACAAATGGAATGACAAGTGAGTTCTTTCTATGAGAGACACACTTTGGGACACATTGTTTCATACAAGGTTGTTAGCATGGATCCCAACTTGAGATTGTCCTACCTTGAAGAATGTACATGATGTTTGTACTTTTTGGGATTTGTTCTCTTACTACAAGTAGTTCATAAGACATTTTAGAGAGGTTTCTTCGCCATTGCACAATCCCCAAAAACTAAGAACGTCATGTACTTTCTTCAATGTAGGAAAATCTCAAGTAGTTGGCTAATTTAGTTAGATCGATGCTCGCAACCTCGGATGAAACAATGTGTCCCAAAGTGTGTCTCTCATGAAAAGAACTCACTTTTCTTTTCATTCGTCACTAATGGCTGGAGCAACCTCGATTGTAGGTGGTGGCACCCCAAGTAAAGTTGGTTAGTAATGTTGGAGAGTAGAATTTTTGAAATTGGAGAGTAGTTGGGGGTCCAAGAGTTTAATCAAGGTGGGGGTCCAAGAGTATACTAAGGATAGGTAGTGCAATAAATTCGACAACACAAAAATGAAGGTGAGAGGGGGGGTGGGGGGAGCAATAGAAAAAAAACTGCCTATTATGTGGGTTCAAAAGTAGGAATTATTTTATTCTTTATTTTCTCACATTTTCACATACATAAGGGTATTGAAACAATGATCTTGAAAATAATTTAAAATTTCAACAGGAAAAGGGTCCCTTTTATTGGTGAAAAATTCATAGGTAAGGGGTTTTATAAATAGTCCTTGAATGCACATGATATATAGATGGGAGAAGAGGAGTGCAAAGCACTCTACTATAGCAACAAGTAAATGAAACAAACGTCTGCAAGTTATCTCCCCACGTGTAAGAAGCAGCAAGGCAGTCCAAGCACACGAAGCGTAAAAACATAAGGAACAAAGTGGAGAGTAGGTGAAGGAATAAAGATGAGATCAGGGTGCACATATATCTTGTATAGGAGTGTCTCCTACAAGGAAGAGGAATGTAGTTGCCTAGCCTGCATAAAAAAATTGCCTCCAAGAAACCTCTCTCACAGGTACCTACAAGCATCCCTCTCGTAACTTCTCATTGGCAACTACTAATTAGAGAGGAAGTCTATCTTTTGCATGAGCAAGGTAGAGGCTGTTGAAGTTTAAGTAGATTTGGGTTGCAGGTGAACACTAGTTTAAGGTCATAGCTTTCACAAACGGACTCCGATTTCAAATTTTTTATACATCAAAATGTAGCTTGGAAGTGGCTCTATAGATATTAGAGTAACAAATGTCCTAAATGAATGTCAAAGGAAACCCTTTAGTTCAAGGGTTTGAAAAAACATAGTTTAAAGCCTCAAAATTCCATTTTTGATGAGGGGTGTTTGAAACTAGCTTTTTGGGGCAGTTCTGTGAGAAAACGGTCAAAGTTTTGGATATAGTTTTGATTTTTTTCTGTCTAGACTACTTGAAACAATTGAGACAAGACCTTAGAAACAAAACAGAGTTGGGGTTTCCAACACAACATTGCCTAGAAACATACTTATAGTAGAGCCTATGGAAGTCCTATAACCTATCATTGAGGACTACGTGTCTGATACGACTTTAGAGTCTTTTGGTTTCTACAAAATGGCTTCTGATCTATGCAAGAAAGAAATTGAGATTGCTAGTTCTATTAGAGTGCCACTAAAGGAAATGGATTACAACAACATGACCTTAGTGTACCAATTTGACAACCAATATGGGGCAAAGATTTATACAGATCTCTATAATCACTTTGTTTGTTGAATTGATGATTGTCCATCGGAGGGATTCATTGAAGAGGAAATTTTGAAGTATCTTAACGATAAATAAGTGGATCACATAGGTGTCAAGTGGAAGAAGGTCCATACCTAGTAGACAACCTGGGACGAGTAATATCTGAAAACCAAAGAGATGCAGTGCCTAAACATGGCCATTTCCATCTTTAGAACATCTCATGCAAGTCCATTCCTTGAAAAAAGAATTCCATAGCTCTATATTTGACATCCATAGGAGAATATATCAACATGTACAAAGGAAAATCCATTGGATACAAGGCAATCACAAAAGAGAAGATCCAATATGTTATTGCTTCAATAGCTATAGAGTCTATCTTGATCTTAGACAAGTTTGGATACAAATTTGAAGCAATATCAAGAAAGGATTTTTGAAAGATCACTTTTTGTGGGATTCCATTGATGACCAATTGACCATATCTAGTGCTCCTAATGTAAGCCCAGAGCTAGGAACTCTAAACGCCAGAGTTGGAGTTGTTGAAACACCGACAAAGCTAAGACAAGTCAAACATTTAAAGAGTAGATTCTACCACAAGAACAACCAGAGTGGAGGATACTCATCTAGAGAGAACTGCAGATAGAGGTGGCTTTATGGTCATTACAGGGTCATCTATGCCACACCATACCAAACGAGTAGTTCTAGATGTAACTACAAGAGAAGTATCCAGAGTTGAGCCTAGAGGACCAACACCTACAACATATGAGGATATTTTCATAGAAGCTCCAAGAGTGATGAGATATGTCGCTTAGCCAAGACACATGCACCTGTCTCAAGTTGCAAAATGCATGGCATCAAAGTACAGCAGATCAGGGGATCCCCATGCACATTCAACATCATTCAAGTAGGTGTTGAGAGTTTAACACATCATGAATTTTCACATTTAGTTTGAAGGTTTTGGATTAATTTTGGAAGGAACCACGCTAACATGGTTCCAGCCTTTCAAAAAATGAAGACTATGGAAACATAGAAGCACTAATGCAAGACTTCATGGAAGAGTTTTCCATGCAAGGGATTAATCATAATACAATGTCGCAAATCCATTCTTTCAAGTAAAAAGACAAGGAGAAACTACAAGAGGTTGCATTGTGATTCAAGTAGTATAGGGGGAGATGTTGACCATGTGAGAAACCCTAGGAGGATTGCCAAGTAGTGTTGTTCATTGAGGGGCTTATAAACGAGCACCTCAAGAAGGATTTTCACTTGAAAAAATAAACAAGTTTAGATGAGGTCACGAGAGAGGTTGTCTATTTAGTAGACAACTACACGATCTACAAAGAGGTATCACAAGAAATGGACATAGATTCAGATGACTGATGAGCTATATCTAGTGATGAAAATATAGTGAGGAAAACACCAATACAACAACAAGTGAATATAGATCATCTTGTAGATGAACTTATGAAGAGAATGGATTAGACCTTGAGAGTCCAAAACCAAAGAATACCACCATTGAGACATTGCTTGACATGTGGAGGAGACAATCCAATGACAAAGTAGAGTTTCTTGTTGGCACAACAATATCTTAGATAGAACTGGTGTGCCATTAGTATAAGTGGACAAACCATGCCACTAAGGATTGTTACTACAGTAGGGGTCAAGTCAAGGAAAGAACTTATCAACCTAACCAACAATACCAGCCTAACATGCCAATCAATCCTCACAGTATCAACAAAATAGACTAGCACCACCACCACCACCAAGATATGTATCATGTCTAGCAAACCAACAACACCAACAATAGAGAGGCCAAGACCAGTGCTAGGCCATCAACCACCAATGCCAAGTGAAGATTAGGTAGTAGTGAAATATGTGTATCTAGAATAGTACCAAGAAAAGAATGCCATCGTGCCCGTACACACATATTACAAAGAAGAAAGATATGGGTACCACCATGTATACGATCCTAACCTGCCAGTGGTTATGGAGTCATATGACCATGAGAATATCACTTCATCCTCTAGTAAGCATTAGCAAAGAATAGGTGGCATATCTTCAAGCAAAGGGCTTACGTTGAGTCAGGGAAAACTAATGTTCATAGCCACTCAAGGAGATGCTAAACAAGACACAATTCCTCAAAGAACATCTGCCCACAACAACTGAGACAACAAAAACCCTAGGACCTAGTTTCAAATTTCACGGAGATTGTTTGGCTAGGAATTGCCCAACTAACCAAATTGATGGTGCAAACAAAGTTCCTAATGTGATTGTTAGCAATTTTCAACATTGTGATGAATGTGGAATTAAACATTTATACCATGATTTCCCTCAAAACCCAAATAAGAAAGGAAAAGAGACAATGAACATTGTAGAGGTTATCCTCTCTTCTAGTGCATCTGATTTAGATGTGAAAGTGCTAGTGAAGGTGATAACCGTGAGCGCAAGCAAAGAAGAAAGTGACAAGTGAGAAAAGTAGTGACGACTCTAACAAGTGAGTGAGTGTGAAATCAGCAAAGAAAGCTATGAGAGATAAAGTGCGGTATCATAGGAGCGAAAGGCTATTATAGCTAATCCATCACAAGCTCGAGAGAAACTATAGCATACCAACAAGATCTTCATCTAGTGTGATACTAGAAGAAACACCCAAAATTGAACACAAACCAAGTGGAGTAGAGCCAAAAGGTGCTAGCTTAGGAGGTTTGATCTTAGTCAATAAGAAGTTTGAGCCATTAGAAGAAGTTCTGAATGATTATGAAGCAAGATTAGACAACCAACAAACAATGGATAATTGATGGATGACTTATTATAATGTGGAGAGGGAAAAGCTGAGGTTGGAGATTTGTAAAAGGTTGATTAAGACTGTCCAAGTGCTTATGGAACCTCCACTAGACATGTCAACTCAGGCTAGGATAATATCCCAACCACTTGTTGATTCTAAAGAAATGAACGAGAGAACGGAACAGAGCTTAAATGACATGGTTAAACAAGAACCGGTGAAGGACATTGAGGTTTCAGCTAACAAAACGAGGTTCACAGAAAAAGCTCAAATGAACAAGGGGAGAAAGACATTAGACCAGGGATCCGAGATCCTCAAGCGATTGGGAATGCAATTACTTGTAAAGAAGAAGCAATTGAATGAGTGGTAGCAGACACACCATATGAATATATTTATCATATACCTCCTACCATACCAAAAGTTAAAGGTGATTGGCATGAAGAAATTTGGGACATAGTTAGGAAGGGTAGATATGGCAGTCATTAGTGGGAATTGGCACCTATTGTGGAATTCAACCTTAACAAAGGCATGATGGACTTCAAGATGAAATCCATGTATGGTGATCAAGGAATGGAAGGATTAGAGGATAGTAGAGAGGAAACCCTTAAAGAGTTTCCTTCCTACTTAGGACTATATGAGGAAAGATTCAAGGTTCTAGTTTTGCCATCTGAGAGAAGAAATCAAAGGCCTGTCATAGATTCTCAAGGATTGCAAGAATTTATGTCAACACTAGTGAGATGCACACTAATGATAGATAAGCTATTAAAATCTAGACCTCAGATGTGGAGAGATGTCGATAGTTGTCTGGAGAAAATGAGAATCCAAATTCCTATTGAGACAATAGTCAAGAAGTGGAGGATTGGAGCCAACACAAAAAGGATGTGAAGCAAGTTTCCATAAACAAAGTCGGTGATTATTGCAAAGGTGAAGAGGAGAATACCACATTTCCCTTAGAATATCAAGAAATAGAAACAATTTCTATTTAGGATACTAGTACAGGGGTTGCCATTGCCACTAAAGTAATTTGGGGGAAATAGAATAAACCTACCCTTAGTTAGATGCACACGGATGAAATTATAGTTAGTTGATGGCTATATTGCAAAGTCTATTGGAGTTTTGGAGCAGGCTGTGATGACTTCTTGTGGAATTGACTATGAACATACATTTGCAGTAGTAGATTTTGGTACTAAGAATAACTATGATGTTATTCTAGGAAGATCATTCATACACCAACTAAAGATGGTTCAAGACTAGGGCTATTATTATAGCTACTTGAACCACATGGAAACCACCACTCGCATCAATTTAAGAGACCATAGCTACAGAGACGTACAAAGGACTCCTTTAGAGAGGAATTTGATTTGAATACAACTACAAAATTTGAAGTACCCGTGTGGTTGAACTCGAAAGCTCATCTATGGTTGTGTGGAGCTTCGGATTGGGACAGTCTTGTAAAAGGAGAGCACAAGCGGGATAGGCCATATGAAGATCCGGCTATACAACTGCACCTTTCTCAAAAGAAATAATGGCATCACCTCGAAATTTTTCTTTGACGAGAATGGTATCGAATTGATTCCATTTTGCATGATAAGCAAGATTCAAGAACAAGATGGTTGTGAAAGAAATGGATGATGATACACAAGAGTTAGACACTCTTCAACAAAAGACAAGAAAGCTAAAAAAAGTAAGATATGTGACCATTTGTGATTCATTCTATATCACCAAGTGGGGCCATAAAAACTTGCTACATGGGATGGAGAGGAAATGCCCAATTCAATTAGTGGTTGTAGATTAAAAAAGTATCACTTTCCATTAACTCAAGAAATTCTTGGAAGGGGAAATTCAGCTAAGCATGTGAATAATAAGCATGAAAAAGTCATTGAAAACGCACACCAAGAAGCCAAAGAATGATCTATAAAGAGGAAACAAAGGTTGGAGAACTTCAAAAAGTAAAAAGCTATGTGGATCTACCAGCTAAAGAGCATAGAGGAAGATGAAGAACGTTTGGATCCATACATTTCTACATATCTAGGAGCCAACTTGTTATCTATTCATGTGCTAGTAGATTTTAGTGCATGTTTGAATATAATTAGTTGGGATCTATATCCAAAAATGCCAGATTTGGTCCTACAACCATTGGAATGGAATTTCATCGGATTCAATGGAACTGTCAGTGTTGCCCTAGGTTATGTGGAGCTCATGCTACACATCAAAGGATTACCATGCCCCCATAACTTCTTTGTAAGACCTCTAGACTCTCCTGATAATAAACTAATATTGGGTACACCATGGCAGTGCAAATACAAAGCGTATATACAGTAAAAAAACCAATTGTATTTTATAGCAGAACATCATGTACGAAAAATAACATTTTCTTCCATGGAAGATACCAGGTATCTCTTCACGGATGGTGAAAAAGGAAAGAAGGAGTTAGAGGATATCTTCAACGCAACAAATAAACAACACAAATCTTTGATACAACTTTACCTGCCACATGTATTCAGTCAACCATCAGAGACTCAAGGACATTAAAACAACCCACTCAAGTCAACCATCCCAAACAAATTTGGTTACCAAAGAAGAGACATGACAAGTTCACACCAATACATCACCAAACACCCTCAAGGAAAAAAATATGGAAATTTAAGGATACCCCAAGAGTTGATGCAAGCTTCATTTGGGTGCCAAAAGACCAATTGCAAAGTTTATCTCAATAAGGTCAAAGTCAACCACGATATTCACCCACCGCTACAAAGGAAAGACGAGAAACCAAGCGTGATCCAACACCAGTCATCCATACTCCAAAGGTCAAGAAAACACAGGTAGTCAAATATAAACATATATGGGTACCTAAGAAACTGGTTGCCGTTCATAAAATGACACGCAGGCTATGGATTTCAAAACAAAAAACTCATATTCATCCCATGTGGCAACCACAATTCCCATAAGTGCTTCAAAGACACCACAACACTTACCTCAGTTAGAACCCACTATAATGGTGTGGCATCCTAAACTTCCAACACAAAATCAAGCCAAGAAGCAGTACCAACTTTCATTGATTCAAAAAAATGCTTCTGACTTACAACACTTGTTACATGGTACATGCTCATTAATGTACGACCATGTCAACCTCATCGTTGAATTCCCTTAAGCACTTTACTTAAGACCCACCTCTTGCATAGAATTACTTTTTACATGAATTGACTGAGTATGCATACATAGGGCCACATTACAAGGCCTTGCATAAGGCACTACTTCGATGCCCATGCACAACAAAAACCCTGATGGCTCACTTTCATTCACGAGAACTCCAACTTGGAGGGGGGGAGGAATTCTGAAATGCGGACCCTATTGATCAAATGAGAAAAGAGCATTGTTTTTTATGTGGTCGGAGTGTGCATGTGTGGAGTGCGCAAGAGAAGGAAGAAGAAGGGGGAAGGGGATGAAGGAGAAGCTGCACAGGGAGTTGGGTTAGTGGAGAGGAAAGTGAGAGAGTAAAGTCAACTCTCTCATTTTCTCTCCATATATTTATTAGGAAGAAAAATTTAAGAAACGTTGGTTCCCCACAGCCACCTGGCCTACACCCTAACAACCTCCCACTTGAAGGTCATGGTGGCCAATAGTGGCATCAATATAGTTAGTCTATACAAAGTTGATGAAGCATTGCCTAGGATTCATCCTACACTCATAAGTTTCATGCAATGTGTAAATTTCTATGAGGCTAGGATCTTCGTGAAAGCATTCGCGGGGTTTTTGTGAGTGTAAACCTTGACAAGCTGGATGCGCTTTCTAGCCAATGCATCTCGTATGACATGGTATCTGACCTCTATGTGTTTTGACTTTGAGTGAAACATTGGATTGTTTGCCAAGCAATGACACTCTGACTATCACAATGCAGTACTGGAACCTCGTGAATGCCCAAATCTCGCACTAGATGAGCTAACCATATGGCTTCCTTGCTTGCGCCAGCAGACGCAGCAACATATTCTGCCTCAGTGGTGGTAGATGAATATGTGCCATCTTGGAATCTCCAAAAGATATCTGCTCCAACAAACATGAACACATAGCGATATGTGGATCTTCTATGATCCACGCAACCCACATAATCGGCATTCGTGTAACCTACAATAGATGCATCGCTGTTTCCGAAGCATAAACACTTGCTAGTTGTACCCTTTAAGTATCTAAGGATTTTCTTCACTGCTTCCCAATGCTTCTTGCCAGGGTCTACCATGTACCTACTTTAAACATTCCCACTGCATGTGCAATGTCTGGTCTTGTGGCTACCATAGCGTACATCAAACTAGCAACTGTTGAAGAATATGGCACTTTCTCCATTTCCTTTTTCTCAACAACTGTTTTGGAGAATCTTCCTTGCTAAATTTAGAGTATGCTTGCATTGAGGATACTCAGTGACTTTTCTCCCTACATACTAAAACGTTGCAAGACTGTGTGGATGTACTTTTCTTGAGATAATTCAAGAATTCCATGTTGCCTGTCTCTCTTGATTTGCATACCAAGAAAGTGATTGGCATTTCCCAAATCTTTCATGGAAAACTAAGTGCTTAGCATATTTTTGAATTGATTCATCTCATCAATTGATTTGCATGCGAGAAGCATATCATCTACATACAACATCAAGATTATTACAGAACCATCGTTCAACCTCTTTGTGTATAAGCAGTGATCCTCTTGACTTCTTATGTAACGAGTATGTAACCCTGAGACTGCATGAATTTTTCAAATTTTTGATATCACTACCTTGAACCTTGCTTGAGAGAAAATTTCATCAAAATCCACACCTTTTTGCTTCTTGAAACCCCCTTGGCAACTAGACGATACTTGGACCTAGGATCAGGATCTTCTTGTATACCCGCTTGCAAGGTAAAGCATTTTTTCCTTTTGGTAATTCATTTAAATCCCATGTCTCATTAGCCACAATCAATTGTATTTCAATTGCATAGTCTGATCCCAGTTAACTCTATCGTCCATTTGTATAACTTCTTTGTAGCAGGTTGGCTCTCCACTGTCAGTGACCAAAATGTGGTGTGTACTCGGCCCAAACTGCTTTCATGCACGTGATACTCTTACAGAGAATCTCAGTGCCTGACTAGTGGACTCTGCTCTCTCCGTAGCAATAGTAGTATCTTGCACTTGAGGAGTAGGTGAAACACTACTGAATTGAGTTGGTTCGGGGGATACATCCTCAAAACAAACGCGTCTGTACTCAACTTCTTTAATGGGCTTCTTGTGCATTTTTGATTTATTGAAAATTACATGTGAGCTACGAATGACTTTGTTGGATTCTTGGTGTCAGAGACGATAGCCCACTCTCCATTTGCACCATAGCCGATAAAAATGCATTTGTGTGACTTGGGATCTAACTTGCAATGAAGTTCTTTGGGTACATGTGCATATGTCTCACATCCAAATACACGTAAATGCTCATAGCTTGGAGTTTTCCTAGTCCATAATTCCTCTAGAATTTTGAAATTCAAAGGAGAACTAGGTGACCGGTTGATGATGTGCACTGCTATCAGAACAACTTCCCCCCAAAAATCTAGAGTAAGCTTTGCCAATAAACATCATATAGATAACTTGCTCTTGAATCGTGCGATTCATTCTTTCAACAATCCCATTTTGTGCAGGTGTGTATGGAGCAGTAAACTGCCGACGAATGCCTCTTTGATTGCAAAAATCTTTGAACTCCATGGAGACGTATTCTCCACCATTTTCTGTGAAAAAAGCTTTGAGCTTTTTTCCTGATTGGCTCTCAACCATGGCGAGGAATTTTTGGACAATGAAAAGACCTCTTCCTTACGCTTGAGTAGAAACACCCACACCATTCTGGTAGAATCATCTATGAACATGCGAAAGTAGTTTGCCCCACCTAGACTTTTATGTGGCATTGGACCACACAAATCACTGTGCATTAAGTCTAGGGGTTCTCCTAGTTTCTTGTTCAATGGCGAAGATGTCAACCTAGTCTATTTGCCGTATAGATAATGCTCACACAATGGAAAGTCCATGTAATATAACACAGGTAAGTAGCCAAAACATTGAAGTGTTGTCTTTCCTTTTTCGCTAATATTCCCTAGCCGGCTATGCCACAACTCAGTAGACGACAGCTCGACAACATAGATAGAGTGTTCATCAACACTCGAAACAAACATAGAGAATCCTCTACTGCACTGGTAGGTATGGGGCACTCAACCACATTGAGCTCCTCAATCTTTACCGTACTTTTTTCTTCGCCATAATTATCCTTTTGCATGTTTGTCTGATCTCTTAGGAAACAACAACAATCCTTTTTGTAATGGCCCTTCTTGTGGCAATAGTAACACTCGACATTTCTAGCACTGTGAGTTTTTGTGTCTGCTAGGACTACGAGGATTTCTCTCTCTACTTTTGGTTTTGTATTTGTTCCTGTTACGGCCTCTTGCCTTTGTTGAACTGCTAGCCATATATGCATCTCCATGACTAGCACCATCAAGAGATTTATGTTGAATTTCTTTAGTGAGCAACACACCTGTGACAGCATTGAACACTAACTAACCATTCGGACCCAAATTGCTAATGACTATGCAAAAGATGTCCCATGAACTTGGTAGAGAGCATAACAAGAATATAGACTTGAGTTTGTTGTCAAACTCCTTAAAGCCCTAAGATGTCAACTGATTGAATAAGGAGTTGAACTCGTTTAAGTTACCAGAAACTGTGCTACCTTCTTTCATGTTAAGTATTATAAGCTTTTTCATGAGAAAAACTTTGTTGGATGTACTTTTTCTCTCCCATACTGAACATAAGCTATCCCAAGGTTCCTTGATTGTTGTCTTCCATATGATAGTGAAGAACACTGACTTGGCTAGATGTAGATGTATCGTAGCCATGGCCCTCGCATCCAAAAGCTCCCACTGAGCTTGCATATAGTCATCATCCTTTGCACGCTCTTTCAACGGTATTGAAAGGCCTTTGTTTGTCAAAACATCTTTCGTGCATTCTTTCCACATG
This sequence comes from Adiantum capillus-veneris, assembly GCF_014529385.1. Classification (NCBI taxonomy): domain Eukaryota; kingdom Viridiplantae; phylum Streptophyta; class Polypodiopsida; order Polypodiales; family Pteridaceae; genus Adiantum; species Adiantum capillus-veneris. The sequence continues at coordinate 107,921,687 of NC_140941.1, forward strand.
GTGAAGTTTCTATTGGGTGTACAAATGACGCATCTCATTCCACATTGTCCAAAAAATCCTGATAACAAACGAAAAGCAACCATGAACAAAATGAAAATCATGCCAAGCTCAAGTGGATCAAAAACAGAACCAACCATTTCGATAAACGTGGTAATGAGAGCCCAAGCACATGAGGCTGCAAGGAACACCCCAGCTAGCCAAACAGAGATAGAAAATTTGTCTATCAAAACCCATAGGAAATCTTGGAAGGAAAAACAAGACAAGATAAAAGACAAAAGAGAGAAAGAAAAAACAGATTCGGAAACCAGATTACTGCAAACAGAGGAACAAGAAAGAGACCTTAAGGACTGCAAATAAGACCTCATCTTTGGGAAGAGGTGGGGATTTTTTTTGGAGAAAATCGGTTGGTATTTTTTCCACCAAATGTTTCTCCAAAAACACTGGATACCCAAACCTCAAAACAAACTAAACATGAGCCAGTTCCAGGGAACAAGGTAGGAGACTATTGCAAAGGTGAAGAAGGAAATACTACCTTACCTGTGGAGTACAAAGACGTAAAATCAATAACGATATTGGATAATGGAGCCAGAATAGCCATAGTCACCAAAGCAATGTGGGAAAAATGGGAAAAACCTGCTCTCGGAAAAACTAGAATGAAACTTCAATTAGCGGATGGGTACCTAGAGAGACCAATTGGCATTTTGGAGCAAATCGTAGTAATCTCTTGCGGAATCACATATGAACACACCTTTGCTATTATGAATTTCGATGAGAGAAGCAATTTTGATATCATATTGGGCAGACCATTTATGCGTCAGCTCAAAATGGTACAAGATAGGGGTTAAGACTATATCTACCTAAGAAACAAGGATGTCAATATGAAAATTGGTGTTGTTGACCATAATTATAGAGATGTGGAATGAACCCCAGGGGAGGAACTAGACTCCACAATTGACCAAGAAGGAGAGATACCAGCTTGGCTACAAAACAAAGCTCACAATTGGACAAGTGAAGCTTCTGAGGGTGGTAGTTTAAAAAAAGAGGATTGCATTCATCATATGTCAACACAAGATGAGGCATATGTACCAGAGCCATTTCCAGAAGAGAGGTTTGAACCTTTTGGATGGTAGCAGATACTGGCCACTCTTGATGTATACGTGAATGAGGTGACCCTCACCAAATCATGTGATGAGGAGGGATATGATATCATTCCATTCCAAATGATGAGTGTCAGTCTGAATCCAAAATCAAAATTAAAAGTCCCTGACAGGGAAGGGGTTGCAGATTGCCAACACATAGTGGATGAGATCTCAGTAAGGGACCTTGACCAAATTGATGAGGAAACATTCGAGGACTCCACGGATAAGCTGTTAGAGGACAATGTAGATGATGAGGTTTCAAGTAGCTCAGATCAGAACATCAAATGAAATGATTGACAAGTAATCTACTATGATTTTCCAAACCAAAATCCTCGAAGACAACATAGATATTGGAATAAACGCATGAACAAACGAAACAAAACAAAAGAATATTGAGTACCTCTGTTAACCAACAAAACGCAGTACTTAAGGTTGGTTGAAGCACAAGATGGAATATCAAAGAGGTACATGAAACCCTACTCAATCAATACAAAATTGAAAAAGAAGAACAAACAAAAACCACAGAGTGAAAGTATTCGTAAAAAAGCAACGAAGTTATCCAAAACTGAGCGTAAAAACAAGTACAATAATTTGAAACGAGCTTTGAAAGAAGTTTGGACAATAGATTTCGAAATTGATGATGAATCAAACGATGATAAATTTGATGCACCTTCCCACTACAAAAAGTACACTATTCAAAATAGAAAAATTGTGGTGCAAAAACCCGAACAAGACCCAAAAGAGTCTGGAACTTCCTATGATGGGCCTGAAAATGCAAAATGCATAAACTTGTCAGAACCAGGCGAGCAACTTGAACGGGCATACATTGCCATGGACCTCACGGAAGAAGAAGAGAGACTTCTGGTAGAGACACTCAGACAGTATAAAGATGTGTTTGCTTGGTCATACAAAGACCTGAAGGGGATAGACCCAGAGATCTGTCAGCACATGATACCCCCTTAAAGTGATGCCAGACCACATAGACAACGTCCTTATACGTACAATGAGACCTTTGCCAAGAAAATTAAGGAGGAGATAGACAAATTGAAGGATGCTGAGTTTATCTACGAGATTGAACACACCGAGTGGGTGCCTTCGATTGTAGTAATACCCCAAAGAATGGCAAATTGGGTGTCTGTGTAAACCTCAAATAGGAAAATACTGCCACCATCAAGGACAACTATCCACTACCAATAATATATCATAATATTGAGAGAGTTGCAGAGAAGGAGGCCTATAGTTTTCTAGATGGGTTCTCTGGCTACAACGAGTTAATCATCAAAGAAAATGATCAACATAAGACAACTTTTACAACAAAGTGGGGCATATTTTCATACAGGGTAATGCCTTTTGGCCTGACTAATGCACTTGCCACTTTTCAAAGACTAATGAGTCATGCATTCAAGGAATATCTGAGACAATTTTTAGAGATATACATGGATGTTCTTGTGTTCATTCTCACATGAGAAGTGATCACATAACGCATCTAGAAACGTCTTGGAAAAGTGTAGAACTTATCGTATTTGTTTAAACCTTGAAAAATGTGTCTTCAGGTAAGACAAGGTAAAATTTTGGGACACATTGTGTCCAAAAATGGGATTTCCATTGATCAAGTTAAGATACAAATAATTGCCGCACTACCGAGACCAACGAAAATGAAAGAAGTTCAAGAATTTATTGGACATTGTGGGTACTACAGGTGCTTCATATACATGTATGTTGTAATAGCTAAGCCATTGTACGTCCTCATTGTTAAATTTGAATGGATAGAAGAATGGGAGCAGGCCTTTCACAAATTGAAGCAACGATTAATTTTTGCTCTAATTTTGCAAGCCCCTGACTCGAGCAAGATCTTTCACGTTCATGATGATGCATCAGCCTATGCCATACGATGCATATTAGCCCAGTCTTAGGAGAGAAGAAAATGGATTTTCCCATTTTCTACTCTAGTTTGTAGTTGAAAAACGCGGAGAAAAATTATACCACTATGGAAAGAGAAGGTCTAGGAATGATATATGATGTCAAAAAATTTAGACACTACCTTCTTGCTTTTCTTTGTAGATCACCTAGCACTTCTATATCTGATAAACAAACCTTGCAACACTGGAAGGATTGTTTGTTGGTTTATACTGTTGCTTGAGTTTGACTTCACAATAGTCGTAAAAACGGGGACTACACACACACACACACACACACACACACACACACACACACACACACACACACACACACACACACACACACACACACACACACACACACACACACACACACACACACACACACACACACACACGAGCAGATCATCTTTCGAGACTGTTCCATGGGGAAGCACCTGAAGGTATTGATGATGATCTTCCAGATTTGTACTTGTTTAACATTGAAATGGCAACGAGGTGGAGTGAAGAGGTCATCCCTCTACTCACATCGGATCATTATAGGTGGAAAGACAACCATCAATGATACATATAAAAAGAAATCTCAAGCTTTTAGTAGGACGACTGTACAAACACAGTAAGGATGGGATTTTGAGACTATATGTACAACCGGATGAATACAAATACTACCTCAAACAGGCTCATATACAACATACGGGGTTTCACAATGGAGAAACGCAAACCTACCAAAGACTAAAGAGACTAGGAGTCTACTGGCAAAACATGAAAAACATCATCCATACTAATGTAAAATCATGTGATAGCTGTACAAAGCAAACTCCACTGAAACATGCCACCCTGTTTCGGGTAGTACAAGTACCCAAATGGATTACTCACATAACCGAGTACTTAAAAAACAAGACCTTCGAAGAGGGATGGGGTAACACAAGAATGAGAACTATACAAGAAGAAGTGAAACATTATTTGCTAATTGCAAAACAATTGTATAGGCGGGCAAAGGATGAACAACTACGATTGTGTGCTACGGAAAGAAAATATTTCTTTATCCTAGAACAAGCACACTCGAGCCAGCAAGGGGGACATTTCTTTGCGGATAAAAAGGCAAAGCTAGTACTTCACTCAGGCATATGGTGGCCAACCCTGTATAGGTATGTAGAGGTCTATGTCAAATGATGTGATGAATGTCAATGCAAAAAACCACCCCTACGAGAGATGAAATGTCATTAAGGCATTGGGGGTACGTGCTTTTGCCAAGTGGGGCATCGACCTTATTGGCCCCAACCATCATACCTCCTGCATATAGGTTGCATGCACAGTACCTCATAGTAGCAACATATTACATGACTAAATGGACAAAAGCAAAGAAAACATAGGAAAATGATGCACGGACTACGACTCACTTCCTTTTTGAACATATCTTTACCAGATATGGCCTACCCATTGAAATAGTGAGTGATAGAGGAACACACTTTCTGAACAACGTCATTGAAAGCTCACTTGATGAATTCATGGTGATCCATCGGTTGATTGGACGTGAAGATAAGTGGATGTGGAGATTGCCCTTCATTGTGGCTTAGCTCCTCCATAGGCCGAGAATCTCACCTCATAGAGTTAACCATTTGTGCTGCCATGATTAGCTCACTAACCGTGTGAGTGTTTCCATGCCCTAGCCGGGTAGCTCATCCCTCCGGATCGATAATTTTGGTGGTCATTGGAGCTATGCAACGATGAAACCCCCAACATCTGAACATTAATTAAGCAAGAAATGTATCTCATTTTTGGTAAATTGGAGTTTTTCTATACTCGTACACTGGCATGTGTAGGTTTGCATAATATATTGGGGAATTTTTAAGTAATATGCATCAGTAATAATGAGCACAAGCTGGGAAATGTTGCATCATGATACTGACAGTAAGAGTTGTGATACTGCTTTTACTCAGAAAACCTAGTTTTAATATACTCGTGCACTGGCATGTGTATGTTTGCATAATATATTGGGGCATTTTTCTATAATATGCATCAATAATGAGCACAAGCTTGGAACATGTTGCATCATGATATTGGCAGTAAGAGTTGTGTTACTACTTTTACTAAAAAAAACTGGTTCCATGGGATGAATGGCTATAAATAGTGGGTTCTGAACAGTATATGAGAGGAAAATATACCTCGATTTTTGGTGAATTTACAGCATGTAATTTTCATAATGACTTGAACATGGGCAACTATTGGAATTAGGGTTGCAGGAAAACACAGACAGCTTGGAGAAGACAAAGGAAGCTCAGGGCACACAACCGAGAGTGTATTACTTAATGTGCAATGGAAAGATAGATAGTCCTAGAGTGATGGGTGTATATACAATGCAAGGGGGGAAAAACCTCCTAGAGAGGGAAAAAATGCCCTGACGGTCCTAGTGTGTTCTCAGACATCACTACCACATATATGTGGTAGTGATGTTTTCACACACATCACTACCACATGTATATGGTAACAAATCCCCCCTCGAGTGATGCGGTGAACAAGAGTTGGCACATGAGTAAAGGGAAGTGCCATGCCTTGAGGACATGATCAATCCACAAAGGGGAGTGAGCCCAAAGCTTTGCGAAAAGCTTCGAGCTTCTCACAAGACAATGCCTTTGTGAAAATATCTACAAGGTTTTCCTATGTTGGCACATAAGCCATGTCATAAAATCTAATATCTAATATCTAACCAACCCAAATGATTTTCTCATATTAAATTGATCACTTAGTGTGGGAGAATAAACGAGAACAAGTGTTAAGATATAGACATGTGCTTATAGATCTATCTCAACACGGGGCCAATGGTAAAGGGGCCCAAATGAGAGATGGTCTATCAAAGAGAAAGACTAACAAATGCAGCATAAGACCTTAGGGTTAGCTTCATTGAAGACCTCCAATAATGTGTATAAAAGTCCTTTGACCTTAGATAAGCTAGGGCTGAGCTTGAGGCGCGGGAACCTGACCTAGCTCGAGGTGCTTGTCCTGCTTGTCATGCTTGATGACTAAGGTGCTTGAGGTGCTTGAGATGCTTGAGGTGCTTAATTATTGAGATGCTTTACATGCTTGAGATGCTAGGGTTGCACTTGAGGTGAGAACCCAGCCCAAGCTTAAAGTGCTTATGAGCCAAGCTTGTGGTGGGAACTGGGCCTATGCATGAGGGGCTTGAGGTGTCAAAAAGTCAAAGATTCAATCCCTACAAGGAGGGGGTGAGCCCTACATGAGGGGGGATGAGAGAGAACACCCACACACTCACACAAGGCATGCATGGTACAAAGAAAGCAAAAGGGACACTTGTCAAGTTCGTCCTCATGTTGCCCTCATGGTGTGCCTGAAGCCTATTGGTTGGCCACCCAAGGGGTCCAATAATAATTTAGGAGATTTAATTAATTGATTTAGAATTTATCTAGCCCTCTCTCTCAAAGGGGAAAGGGGGACACTTGTCTCAAGGCTACCCTTGCTGCTTGTAATGCCTCCTGCTTGTGATTGGCTAGTAGGCCTGGAGGGGTCCAATGAGCTTCAAGCATGAGCTACAAGGGGGGGTCGACCCAAGGAAGCTAGGGGGTTGCTTAGGGGGCATACTCACCCACACACACTCACAAACACTCTCATTGTGTGCTATACAAAGTGCAAGAGCTCCCTCTCCTTCTCCAAGCAAGTAGAGGTTGAGAGCCTACACCAACACTCTTGGATATGGAGTGAAATTCCAACCAAGAGCCATGCTTCAATGCTTAAGCTTGCCATCTCCTTCTTCTTCATTACTATGCTATTATGTATTCTAGCAACAAGAGTTATGATAAGTGAGGAACTAATTCTTTCTCCTACGAAATATTTCTTCTTCCTCTTCCCTACCCTCATTCCCTGCTAGCTCTCTCCACCTTCGAAGGTGTTTGAGGTCTTGGGATAGTTAAAGCTTTCTTCAATTTTATGTTATGTTTGTGATGCATGAAGCTTTCCATATTCATTGCATCACCTAGGTCACAAGGAACACAAAGATTGTATTGTAACAAGTCTCTCTTAATGGGAAAAATCATAATACAAATGCCTATTGGAGGGGGGATCGGCTCCACATAAATCTGGTCCTCAACTGTTGTCATGTTCTCTAAATTATCTCTCTTGCAAAATTATTGTTCATGCCAAGTTAACTAATTGCTATGATTATGTTGCTATCTTCAACTATGTTCACCCGCTATGCTCACAAAGTCATTTCTCAAAAGTACTTTCATTAATTTCCACTACTCTCAAGTTAAATAGGCCAATTCCATTACATTGGTATCAGAGCATTTGGTTTCTCTTTTCTTGCTTAAGAAGAGAGGTCTTAAGTAGCCTATAAATGGTTGATGTTGTTAATTATATTAGGGTAAGTGGAATTGGGATCTATTATCGGTTTTGTTGAGCCCACTATGTGGGGGATGGTGCACACCTCGGGAGCTTTGGACTTAATAATGGAGTCTTTTTAGACTTGCCTACGGCTTTACCATTATTGAGCCATAAGAAGTTCGAAAGGAGATAGCCCTTGGCAACTCTGCTATGTTAGACCTGCTCCTCTACTCTATATAATTAACCACTTCGAGTCGTGGGTATAGGTACTTAAGAGCCGATTTTCAAAGGCTAAGAGGAGTGGCAACTAAGGTTTTGAATTCCCAAAGCATACACTAAGTACATACATAAATTTTGTTAAGATGGCTGACAATGATCAAGAGAGTAGAATGGACATTGATAGCTTTGATTTTGCACATGAAGGTGCTAATGATGATGCTCCCATGTTTGTGAATTATCTCGTCACTAGGTTACAGAAAGCTATGGGCAACCCTGCTTTGCAAGCCAAAGTTACTCATTAACTTCGTGCTTATGGAATTTCCCTTCCTCTCCAAGAGGAGAGAGAGCTTAGGAGGCCTCTTGAAGAGACCCCCAAAAGAAGACTCTCTCCCATTCAAGAGGAGGAATCCAAAGAGCAAGAAAACAATGAAAGTTTAAGTTCCTCTGAAGATGTGGCTCCACGAAGACGGCGGTCTAGACAATCTCCCACTCCTCCCAAGAGGAAAAGATCAACACATAGTCCTTCTCCTCATCACTCTGAAAGGCAAGAGAGGAAACAAAGGAAGAAAAGGGCTAGGAAGAGGTCACCCTCTTCTCCTTCTTCTTCACCTTCCTCCTCTTCTGACGAAAGTTATGGTTATTCTCCTAGAGAATACAAGAGGGGAGGACATCACAAATCATTTCCTGCATGACGAAGGTCACAAAAGCTAAAGAAGTTCAAGGAGGGAGGAAAGAGTATCTCTTTAACTCTCTTCTGAAGAGCTTGAAGCTTTTCACAAGGACCATAAGTGTTTCAAGTGTGGGGGGCAAGGACATGGCTATCGTTCTTGCCCCAAGAAGAATCCTCGTAATGAGACTCCTAGGGCTTCCACCATCGAAGCTCCAAAAGAGGATGCTCATTGCAAAGGATCATCACTTTCCTATGCTTGGGGAAAGGTAAGAGAGCATGATGCCTTCATCTTGTTTGACCGTGGCTCTACTCTTAACTTCATATCAATGGAGTTGGCCACCAAGTTGGGCATTCAAGCTTTTGAGATGGGAGATATAGTAGTGGGTGATGCAGCTTTCAAGGGACAACAAGCCTCCGTTACTCCCTTGATTGGGAAGTTGAGGCTTCATGTCCAAAGCTATGTCGACAAGGAAGACTTCTTCATCTCTCTCTCCAACATGAGGATGTTATCCTAGGGGCCCCATGGTTTGATCGCATGGCTGCCAACATGAAGTTCCCTGAAAGGAGAATCTACTTCACCTACTACAGGGGAAAGAACATGTATATAGATGCTAGTGAGTGTGGTTGCACTATTCCACTTGTAAATCCTCTTGCTTTTGATAAGTCAATGAAGAGCTCAGTTTCTGCGTACATGATTTTTGTCAAAGAGTCTCTAAAAGATTCTAATGTTTCATCAAATGTAAATGGTAGGAATCAAGAAGAGTTAGACTTGTCTAATTTTCTAAAAGAATTCCAAGATGTGTTCATCGATGATATCCCTATGGACTTACCTCCAAAACGAGGGGATGATGACCACCATATTGAGCTCCTTCCTGGAATCTCACTACCTAACAAGCCTCCTTATCGAGTCTCACAAGCTCAACAAGAGGAGATCATGAGGCAAGTACAAGAGCTGGTAGACAAAGGGATGGTGAGGCCTAGTTCCTGTCCCTTTTGTTCTCAAGTCCTTTTAGTGCAAAAGAAAGATGGTACATACCATATGTGTGTGGACTATCAAGCACTAAACCATATCACTATCAAAAACAGATTTCCTGTACCTCGGGTAGAAGAGCTGTTTGATAAGCTACAAGGCTTGACCTACTTCTGTAGGATTGACCTTAAGAGTGGCTATCATCAAATAAGGATAGTGGATGAAGATATCTTAAAGACCGCGTTTTGCACAATGTTTGGTCTTTATGAATATCTAGTCATGCCTTTTGGCTTGACTAATGCACCAGCTACGTTCAATCGTTTGATGGAGAAAAGTTTTAGACCATACCGCAAATTCACTGGAGTGTTCTTTGATGATATCATCATCTACTCCAGGTCTTTGGAGGAACATAAGCAACATCTCCAAGTGATTTTTCAAGCATTGAGGGAGAACAAGCTTTTTCTCAACTAAAAGAAAAGCGAATTCTTCCTACAAGAGATTCAATACCTAGGTCATATTATTTCTAAAGATGGTATCCAAATGGATCCATCAAAGTTAGAGGTAATAAAAGCATGGCCTAACCCAAGAAATCTACATGAGCTAAGAAGCTTTGTTGGTATGTGCGCATACTATACACGCTTCATAGCAAAATTCTCTCAAGTAGTAGGACCACTACACGACTTAACTAAGAAGAACGTTAAGTTTGTGTGGACTGCTAAGGAGAAAAATGCTTTTGAAAAGCTCAAAGAGAAGCTTACTTCCCAACCAGTCCTCGTGCTTCCGGATCTCTCAAAACCATTTGAGGTCCAATGTGGTGCTTGTGGTGATTGCCTTGGAGCAGTTTTTCTTCAATAAGGGCATGCCATAGCATATGAGAGCTGAAGGCTCAATATTGATGAACGAGTCTTGGGCATTTATGAGAAAGAGCTTTTAGCTGTTCTAATGCCCTAGACACATGGAAGCACTACCTATTGGGGACTCCATTTATCCTACGAACCGACCACCAAAGTCTCAAGTATTTCATGATGCAAACCAAGATTTTCGACAAACAAATGAGGTGGGCAAATTTTCTTTCGCAATTTAATTTCCATATTGGTCACATAGCTGGTAAGCACAATCAAGTGGCGGATGCACTTTCACGACGACCCAAAGTGAATGCGGTGTCTATAGCTACTCACAATGATCTATCCTCTATGATAGATGAGTATGCTACTGACCGTGACTTTAGAGACATAATGTCAGCCCTTGCTTTGGGGAAGAAAGAGAAACCATTCACCTTGCCGGATGGTTATCTTCTCCACAGAAATAGGCTATGTGTTACCCATTCCCTTCGTGAGAAAGTTATGTATGAATCCGATGCTCCTCCATATGCGGGGCATAGAGGTATTCAACCTACTCTCCAAGGAGTAGAGACATATTTCTATTGGCTTACCATGAAAGTGGACATACAAGAGTATGTTTCAAAATGTGTAGTATACCAAAAGACCAAGTATGATAGAGGGAAGCAACCTAGATTACTCCAGCCATTGCCTATTCCAAATTCACCATGGGAGATTATATCCATGGATTTCATCTTTGGATTACCCAAGTCTATCCATGGGAATACAATAATATGGACAATAGTTGACAGGTTTAGCAAGCAAGCACATTTTATTCCTGTAAAAAAGACTATTAAGGCACATCAAATGGCAAATCTCTTCATATCTCAGATTTTCAAGCACCATGGATTACCCACATCCATCGTGTCAGATAGAGATATTAGAATGACCAGTAATTTCTAGAAAGGTCTCTTTGAAAATCTAGGAACAAGATTGATTTTCTCTTTGGCCTATCACCCACAAACGTATGGCCAAAGTGAGATAGCCAATCTCATGATACTCGATCTACTCAAGACTTATGTTACCGAAGTAGATCAACGTTGAAAATGGGAAAAGTACTTACCTCTTGTAGAGTATGCCTACAATAATACTGTACATACTTCTACGGGAAAAGCACCTTTTGAGATCATTGAGGGAAGACCTAAAATTTCCTTGTACTCAAAGTACATGGGAAGATCTTTGCCACTCATGAGTATAGCCGTGACCTACAAGAATATTTTCAAAAGATTAGGGAGGCTATATCCATCTCTCAACAAAGGCAAAAATATGTTGCTGATAAGCACATAAGAGCCTTGATGTTCAAAGAAAATGACTGGGTCTTACTCAAGTTTCCTAAGGCTCGATTAAGGCAAACGACGGGCAAAAATCCTACGGGCCATCAAAAGTATTATGCTAAACTAGAAAAAAGATACTATGGTCCTTTCCAAATCTTGAAGCCCATCAATGAGACGGCTTATCAACTCAAGTTGCCCAACCATTGGCTCATACAAAATACCTTTGATGTAAGCCTACTTAAGCCCTACAAAGGAGAGCCACCAACTGAACCAATTATTGAAGACCCTCCCGAAGTTGAAGACCAAGAAGAGGTGCTACAACCCGAAGCTGTTCTTCGGCATGAAGACAAGGTACTACGACATGGTAAGATTATCCGACGGTATCTTATTAAGTTCAAAAATTATCCTTTTGAAGATGCTAGATGGATGCAAGGAATATAGCTTAAGGATAGTATGAACCTTGTCAATGCTTACAATGCTACATTAGAGTAAGCAAATGTACAAATTTCTTTTAAATGACTCATGTTTTTGTCTTATAAGACTAGTCCTCTTTTTAATTGTGCACAAATTTAACTAGTATGCATGCTTAGAATCATGTTTGTGATGATGACGTCTCTCAAACACCAAGTATAATTTATCACTCTACTTTGGGAGAATGAAATGGACTAAAGAGCAGACATGCTTGCGGCAGCTATGTCTCCCAAGCACCAAATGGATTAGTCATCCATTTTGGAAAGATGTCGTAGGGTAAAAAGGGATCCTCTACCCCCTAAGTAAAATTGACTAATGACTAAGGCTTTATCTCTTCTACCTCATAGTCGAGGACGACTATGATTTCAAGAGAGAGGTAATGTCATAAAATCTAATATCTAATATCTAACCAACCCAAATGATTTTCTCATATTAAATTGATCACTTAATGTGGGAGAATAAACGGGAACAAGTGTTAAGATATAGACATCTGCTTATAGATCTATCTCAACACGGGGCCAATGGTAAAGGGGCCCAAATGAGAGATGGTCTATCAAAGAGCAAGGCTAACAAATGGAGCATAAGACCTTAGGGTTAGCTTCATTTAAGACCTCCAATAATGTGTGTAAAAGTCCTTTGACCTTAGGTAAGTTAGGGCTGAGCTTGTGTTACGAGACTGGGCACCCTCCTGTTGTAGTGGTTAACTGCAATTGGGATAGCTGGGCGTAATGGTTAATTATGTGCTGTCTATTTATTTTACTAATTGAGTTGATGATGATTTTGTAGAGTGGAATGCGGGGAGTTGATGAAGAGGCAACGGAAATTACTCTTGGCCATTTTATATTTGCACAGTATCTTAGAACATCATTTCAATAAGCCACTATGGCTCTGTAAATAGTTGTAGTGGGAACTCCCCTTATGGGTCATGCAAGAACTAATGAGCTTCACTCATTTGCAAAAGTAAAGTGGTTGTAAAAGAGGGGCCTCAATTTTTGGCACCTCAAACTCAAAAATAATATATTAAATACCAATTTTTGCCGTCGCCTCTTCATCAACTCCCCGCATTCCACTCTACAAAATCATCATCAACTCAATTAGTAAAATAAATAGACAGCACATAATTAACCATTACGCCCAGCTATCCCAATTGCAGTTAACCACTACAACAGGAGGGTGCCCAGTCTCGTAACATCAGAGAATTGATATAGACAAGCTTGTAAGGAGGTGTAAGAGATGTGTAAGAGATGGAGACTAGATTAGAGAGTACACAGCAAAATAACCATAGCTTAAGAGAGTAGAGAAGAGAATCTGCAAGAGAAAGGACTAAATATAGCCCCAAACTCCACGACACCTCTCTTGTGGAGTTGGTATTTAATATATTATTTTTGAGTTTGAGGTGCCAAAAATTGAGGCCCCTCTTTTACAACCACTTTACTTTTGCAAATGAGTGAAGCTCATTAGTTCTTGCATGACCCATAAGGGGAGTTCCCACTACAACTATTTACAGAGCCATAGTGGCTTATTGAAATGATGTTCTAAGATACTGTGCAAATATAAAATGGCCAAGAGTAATTGCCGTCGCCTCTTCATCAACTCCCTGCATTCCACTCTACAAAATCATCATCAACTCAATTAGTAAAATAAATAGACAACACATAATTAACCATTACGCCCAGCTATCCCAATTGCAGTTAACCACTACAACAGGAGGGTGCCTAGTCTCGTAACATCCCTCCCACCAGGGATAGCAACTGTCCTCAGTTGCTCAATAGAGAAATCAACTGGACCGTAAGTGATGGAAAGTGTGGAGAAGGTTGGGAAAGTTGCGAAAAAACTTTTTAGGCATCCATTTGGCATCCTCTCTAGGGTTGCCCTTGAAAGTCAAAAGGTAACGGTTATAAACCATTCCAGTGCGTGTAGTGGTGGTCTCATGGTCAACTATTTTGTCAGGGATGAGTTTCTCTTGTTGGTCTACAAGTGAAGGTGGGTCTTCGTAAATGTGGTGTGTAGGTAGGGGTCCTCTGAATGGTCGTAAAAGACTAATGTGAAATGCATTGTGAATGTGCCAATGTGCAGGTAATTCTAAACGAAAAGAAACATCATTAATGACAGCTGAAATTTTGAAAGGTCCATAAAAACGAGGAGCAAGCTTAACAAAGACATTAGTATCAACACTTTTGATCCTTCGTTTTTCGATGCGAAGTAAAACATGATCACCTTCTTTGAATTGGTGTGACTTGCGGTGCTTGTTAGCATGCTTGGTGTAAAGTTCTTGTGAGTGTTTAATGGCAGAATGCACACTTGCATAAATATCATGAAAGTCAGTAGTGAAATCATCAGCGGCAGGCACAACATTAGAAAGACGTGAAGCAGGAGTAGGAAGTGAGTGACCGTATACAATTTCAAAGGGAGATTTACCCGTGGCAGTGTGAGTGGTGTTGTTGTATGCAAATTGCAAAATATGTAGGTAGTCATCCCATTTCTTAGGTTGAGAGGAAACATAAGCCTTCAACAAGTCAATAATAGTGCGGTTGGTGACTTCGGTTTGACCATTAGATTCAGGATGAAATGCAGAAGTAAAGTCAAGTGTAGTGCCAAGATTTTCAAATATAGTAGTCCAAAAAGCACTACAAAATTTTGAGTCTCGATCAGAAATAATCACTTTAGGCAAACCATGATGTGGAAAAACAGTCTTCAGAAACAAAAGTGCAGCTTGATGTGCTGTGAGTGTTTTCTTACACGGAACAAAATACGCTTGTTTAGAGAAACGATCAATAATAGTCCATATCATGTCATGTTTGTGCGTTGTGAGTGGGAAACCAGTAACAAAATCCATTGAAATATGTTCCCAAGGTCTTTCAGGAATGGGGAGAGGGTGTAAAAGTCCCAATTTCTTACCTGTAGCTGCTTTGATTTTTTGACAAATCAAACAAGTGGACACATACTGTTTAACATCCATTCTCATAGTAGGCCAATAGAAATCACGACATAAATTTTGAAAATTTGCAGCAAATCCTCTATGTCCAGCATAAGGTGGTTTGTGCAATTCTTCAATAATTAATGTACGAAAAGATTTAGTCACACACAATTTTTGTTTGAAATAAAGGAAGTTTTCTTGAATAGTGTATTCGAGAAATGTGTGTACAGAATTATCAAGCATGTGTAACCATGTCATTTTGAAGTCATCGTCATGTGCATAAGTGTCAGGCATAGTGTCAAATGAAGTTCCCGTAATGGTTGATAGATGATTAAGTGAGGGTCTTCTACTCAAGGCATCAACTACAACGTTTTCTTTACCAGGCTGGTATTGAATGTTGGGCTGAAAACTTTGAATAAAAGCGGCCCACTTAATATGTCTATCATCTATTAAAGGCTGAGAAAGTAAATATTTTATACTTTGTTGATCAGTTTTAATGATCAAGTCAGTACCCATTACATAGTGTTTCCAGATTTTCAATGCATGTACCACAGCAGTCAATTCTTTATCATAAGTGCTGAACTTTATTTCAGACGGTTTGAATTTACGACTTTCGAAAGCAATGGGATGGTTATCTTGCATAAGGATTGCACCGATACCTTTACCACTAGCATCAGTGACTACCACAAAGAATGGTCGTTCAAAATCAGGCAATTGCAATACAGGTGCATTAGTCAAAGCATGTTTAAGTGCATTAAATGAGATTTCTTGCAAATCAGTCCATTCATAAGGCGTGTTTTTCTTCAACAAGAGAGTCAAATAATGTGCTTTGTAAGCAAAATTACGAACAAATTTCCTGTAATAGCTGCAAAGACCAAGAAAAGATCGTAGCTCATGCAAGTTTTTGGGTCTAGGCCAGGATTGAATGGCTTCAATTTTCTTTGGATCGACATGAATTCCTTTACCCGATACAATATGTCCCAAATATTCAATTTCAGATTGGAAAAATGAACTCTTTTCAGGATTCAAATACAAGTGATTTTGTGCAAGCAGATCAAATACACGTGTTAAATGTTCCTTATGGTCTTCTTCAGATTTACTGAATACCAAAATGTCATCAAAAAATACAATCACAAAATCTTGATGGTCAATGAAAATTCGATTCATCATGTGTGTGAATGTAGCTGGTGCATTTGTCAAACCAAATGGCATGATAAGAAATTCATAGTGCCCAGTTTGTGTTCTGAAAGCAGTTTTGTAGACATCATGTTCAAACATTTTGACTTGGTGATATCCTGATTTAAGGTCAATTTTGCTAAAGATGTTTGCCCCTTTCAGTTTGTCTAGTAGATCATCCACTCTAGGAATAGGAAACCTATTCTTAATGGTGATCTTGTTTAAAGCCCTGTAGTCGATACACATACGAAAGGTTCCATTTTTCTTCTTGACAAGAAGTACTGGAGCTCCGTATGGTGAACTACTAGGTCGGATTAGGCCTCGGTCAAGTAAATCAGTGATTTGAGTTTGTATTTCCCTGTGTGCGGTAGGATTTACATGATAAGGTGCTCTACAAGGAGGTTCACTACCCGGTATGATGTCAATTTGGTGGTCTTCTGGGCGTGATGGTGGAATTCCAGGTGGGAGATCATGCATGAAACAATCTTTAAATTGTGAGAGAAATTCATCGTGTGTGGAGTTACGTGAAGTTTCAGTTTCAACAGAAATTTGATTTACCAATACTAGATATGTTTTCCCCTGTTTTCGAATTGCTCGTTTGGCTTGAGTGTGAGAGAGGAGTGGAAATTTTTGATGTGCCAGTGTTGTTTGGATGGAGAATTTTTTATTATTATGAGTGAGAGACATTGTACGTGTTTTATAATTAATCAACGGGTCAAATTCATGACGAAATGGTATTCCCAAAATCATATCGAGTCCATGCAATGGTGCTACCAAAAATATACGTGCTTGTGTGAATTCACCAATGCAAACTTCAACAGTGACTTGAGTTTTACAATTAAAACTTTGATTATTAAAAACAGTTTTGACCTTATGAGGTGATGAAATTTCAGAGAGTGCTGTGCCAATCGTGTGGAAATGAAATCATGGCTACTACCATCATCTAGCAGAATGGTGACATTTTCACCCTTAACAGTGCCTTGCACTTTAAACAAAGTGTGAGGAGATATAGGAGTACCTGAGGATGGGTTGTCATCGTTATCATAATCAGGATCATATCCCTCATCGTAGTTAACTTCCACTTCATTGTCGTCGAGTGTAGCATCTTCGATGAGGTTAAGAGTAGCTCCGTTGGGGTGGTTGTTGTTGAAGGATTTTTGACTTGAATTCCTGTTGACTCCATTTGAATGGCCATTGGATTGACCATTGCCCTTAGCATGACCATTTGGGCACTTATCTGCATAGTGACCATATTGAAAGCATTTAAAACACTTCACCTTTTTGTTACCATTAGAATTGGGAGGAAAACGCTGGTTGAAAGGATGTTTGTCGCCTCGTTGCTGAGTGTTGTTGTGGTTGTTGCTCGTATGAGGTTGAGCAGTGGCAGGAGGATTGTCAAATCTTCGTCTTTTGAAAAAGGTACGGCTTTGGTGTTTGCTTCTGTCAGAGTTAGGAGAGAAAGGAGGTCTCTTGTTGCTGTTAGAGTTAGCAGGTTGATCAGTGTGAGAGGAATGTCCACCTTTCTTCTTTTCTGCGTTGAGAGCCAAGTTAATGGCCTTTGACAAAGAAAATTCAATTAGCTATGTGTGTGTGCGTGCTATCTCTTACTCTAATCTCTCTAATAGATTAGTAAGATTCAATTAGTTTTAAGAAGGATATGTGTGTATGTGTGCTATCTTTTACTCTAATCTCTCTTATAGATTAGTAAGATTCAATTAACTTAAAGAAGGATATGTGTGTGTGTGTGCTATCTCTTACTCTAATCTCTCTAATAGATTAGTAAGATTCAATTAGTTTTAAGAAGGATATGTGTGTGTGTGTGTGCTATCTCTTACTGTAATCTCTCTAATAGATTAGTAAGATTCAATTAGTTTTAAGAAGGATATGTGTGTGTGTGTGTGCTATCTCTTACTGTAATCTCTTTAATAGATTAGTAGGATTCAATTAACTTTAGGAATTATGTGTGTGTATGTTTTCTCTTACTCTAATCTCTCTAATAGATTAGTAAGAGCCAATTAGATTTAGAAAAGGATGTGTGTGTGTTCTCTTTTACTCTAATATTCTAATGGATTAGTAAGATTTAATTAACTTTAGAAAAGATGTGTATATATGTTTTCTCTTACTCTAATCTCTCTAAATATACCTACTCTCTCTAGTTAGTACATCTTCACTATTAACTTATGCATAGTTAATTGAAAGTTAATACATAAGAGAACTCATCATATTCTTATTATACATGATGAAATTCTCATTCAACAATTTTATCGTCGATTAGATTAAGTAGAATTTTGAATAATACTAAAAATTGATTTAGTTGAAGTATAGAAATTGAAGTTAGAATTGGATTAGAACTGTGAAGCATAAAAGTAATGCATTCTTAAACTTTCAGTCATAGTTTACACACTTAATTTTTGATTAATTACGATTAGCAAATATTTGATGTGTAGAAATTAGATGTAGAACAACAACACTAAGTGTGAATCGGAATTGGCGAGGGTTCAAATTACAGACTCTCTTTGGAAACAAAGAGACTACTAGGGAAATTGACCAATTTAAAGTTCTAAGTGTATAACATAAGTGTACGTAGTACAAAAAAATGGCTCCAAAGCGTGCTCAAACACAAGCCGCTAATGATCATGAAGCCGGTACAAGTAACGGGGGAACTCCTGCGGAACATGCTATGTCTCCACCAATCGGACCAATCGGAGCTATGGTACAGGTTTGTATTGTAGTTTCAAGTTATGCATCATTGCATATGCGAGACCATAGAAATATATTATTTACCTTATGAAAAGAAAACACGGATCGAAACCACGGGGCTTAACTCCAAGAAACTCGGCATATGTTTGAAAAGTAGGAAAGATTGTCTGGCTAAACTGGTTGCTATAAGAAAGAATGTTTGTCCAAAACCTTCGTTAGGGTTTCTCTCAAGTCTCTCTACATATTAGCGCTGGTATTATGTGGCAGTTGCGGAGGCGTGAGATGACGCCTAGGATGGCACCAGTAATGCTGTGGTGGGAGTACACCCCAGCTGGATACTGCAGTTTTGTTTTGCCGTGGCATGAGGATGACGCCTAGATTGGCACCGTTGTTGCTGTGGCGGGAGTACGTCAAGAGGAAAGAGCAACTCTACATGCTGCAATTGATAACCCAAGAGCAAGACAACAATATGCTGTCATTCAAACACCTGCAAATCACCAAGGTGAAAAATTTGAGCTTCTTATTGATTGTGGTAGTACTCATTCTTTCTTGTCACCTAAATGTTTAAGGAGGTTAGGACTTAATCAACACCTTGCAAGAAAGATGAGAGTTGAATTAGCTATTGGAAAGGAGGTGTTATCTCAGTACACTATGGGAAAAATAGATTTCAAGTTGGGAGAATACTCTACTTCTGCTACTTTTCTAACCTTACCCATAGGAATCTATGACGGAATTCTTGGAATGGATTGGTTAGCCAGTCATAATGCCAATATCCGTTGTGCCCAAGGAAGTGTTACTTTTGTGGACAACCAAGGTCAAGAAGTCACTATTCAAGGCCAGAATGGATGACCAAAATCTTACTTGGTCAAAGATAATCGTCTTTTGAAAGGGTTACACAAGGGTCAACAAATTTTTGTAGTCAAGCTAAACAAAGTAGAAAAATATTCTTCCAACCCTGAACCAATGTGGCTAGAAGAATTTTTGGATGTTTTCCCCACTGAGCTTTCTGAACTACCACCACCTAGGGAGGTAGACCATGAAATCAAAATTTTTCCAGGTAGTGAACCAGTCTCAAGAGCGTCGTACAAGATGTCACTTCCAGAGGCTATACAACTCAAGGAGCAGCTCAAGCAGTTGATTGAGCAAGGGTTTATCCGACCTAGTACATCTCCATGGGGTGCACCTGTTCTCTTCCAAAAGAAAAAGGATGGCTCTCTTCGACTTTGCATAGACTATAGGGGCTTAAATCAGGTTACCATCAAGAATAAATATCCAATTCCTCATATTGATGAGATGCTGGACAGATTACATGGAGCCAAAATATTCACGAAGATTGATCTTCGATTTGGCTATCATCAAATTCGAATCCAGGAGGCTGATATCTCCAAAACAGCTTTCAACACTCGTTATGGTCATTACGAATTTACAGTGATGGCTTTCGGACTGACGAATGCTCCTGCAACTTTCAATCGTCTGATGCACGATATCTTTAGAGAATTCTTGGACGATTTTGTCCTAGTATTCTTTGACGATATCTTAATTTATTCCAAATCAGAGGAAGAGCATGAAGGACATGTTAGGAAAGTGTTAGAGCTTTTACGCCGAAATAAGCTGTATGCAAAGAAAATCAAATGTACCTTCTTTACCCCTAAGGTCTGTTACTTAGGGTTTATTATTTCACGTGAAGGAGTCTCTGTTGACCCCGACAAAGTCAAAGATATTGTGGAATGGCCTCAACCGACTTCACAAACCGAAGTCAGAGGGTTCTTAGGTATCACAGGGTGGTACATGATCTTTGTAAAGGACTATGCTCTTAAAGCTGCACCACTAACTGACTTGCTAAAGAAAGGAGCTACGATACTTTGGGAAGAAAAAAACGAATCTTGCTTCAAACAGCTTAAGGAGTATCTTTCTTCAAAACCTCTCTTAAAACTTGCAGACTTCACCTAAGAATTCGAGGTGATCACAGATGCTAGTAACCTTGCATTAGGAGGAGCCCTTACTGTAGATTATACTTCTCGAAAGCTTAGGATTCATGAAGTGAATTATGCTACACATGATTTAGAATTGCTAGCAGTTATTCACGCTCTCAAGCTATGGAGACATTGTCTATTGGGACGAAAATTCCAATTGGTAACAGATCACAAGAGCCTTAAGTGGATTTTTACCCAACCTAACCTTAACATGAGACAGAGGAGATGGATAGAGCTCATGCACGAATATGATTTTGATATTAAATTTAGACCAGGTAAGGATAATGTTGTGGCAGATGCCCTAAGCCGTAAATCTTTTTTGGGGGCAATTTCCATGGCTAACAACCCTATTTTAGACAAGGTCTCGGGTGCTGCTGTCAGAGATGCAGATTACCAGATGCTTGCTAGTATCCTACGTGAAGAGAGGGTACCATCAAATCAGCCTAAACCTCTACATTACTCCTTAGAAGATGGGAAAATTTACTATAGGAGTCGACTATGCATACCTAAGGATTCTACCCTAAGGAATGCTATCCTATATGAAGCACATGATGGCCCAACTTCAGGACATCCAGGTTATGCCAAAACCATCAATGAAATTCGCAGAAGTTGCTATTGGCAAGGTATGAAGGGTGATGTCCTTCCCTATGTCAAGCAGTGTTTGTCTTGTCAAAGGATTAAGGCAGAGAGACTAAAGATGCCAAGTAAATTACATCCTTTAGATATTCCCCAAATGAAATGGGAATGTATTAGCATGGACTCCGGGTTTCCTTCTGTCCAAGGTGGCTATGATTCAATCATGGTCATAGTCGACCTGCTTACTAAAGTGGCTCACTTAATCCCAGTCAAGACAACCTTACAGCTTCGGATATTGCTCGTCTGTTTGTGAAGGAGGTTTTCAGAATTCATGGTTTACCCAAGAGGATTGTCAGCGATCGTGATGCCAAGTTTACTTCAAAGTTTTGGGTATCATTGTTTCAAGCTATTGGAACCCAGTTATGTTTTAGTACTGCTTATCATCCTCAAACTGATGGCCAAAATGAAAGAGTTAATCAAGTAATTGAAGACATCCTCAGAGCCTACTGCAATAGAGAACCTCGCAAGAGGATTCAATACCTACCCTTGGTAGAGTATGCATACAATTCCTCTACTCATAGAAGTATTGGAATGACACCTTTTAATGCTCTTTATGGTCAAGAATGTTTATCATCTCTTAACTTTTCTGACCCCACTATAAGGGTAGAAGACTCAAAGAAAATTCTTGAAGAAATGGAAGCTCAAACCAAAGCTATTCGAAGGGATATTCAAGCAGCTCAAGATCGACAAAAGAAGTACGCCGACTTAAAAAGATCTGGTTGGATTTTCAAAGAAGGTGAAAAAATTTTCTTACGAGTAAAGCCCAAAAAGAGAAATCTGTCTCTCGGAAGGTATAAGAAGCTTAGCTACCGATATTATGGACCTTACGAAATAATCAAGGTTGTAAGTGATCAAGCTTATAGACTAAAACTCCCTTCTCATCTCAAAGTGCATGATGTATTTCATGTAAGTCTGTTAAAACATTATGTATATAACCTTGACCATGTTCTT
Source organism: Adiantum capillus-veneris (assembly GCF_014529385.1). NCBI lineage: Eukaryota > Viridiplantae > Streptophyta > Polypodiopsida > Polypodiales > Pteridaceae > Adiantum > Adiantum capillus-veneris. Next base: position 107,943,894 of record NC_140941.1, read on the forward strand.
GATGATGAGCAAACCATTTTACCTGCTCAAGATGTTCTACAACTCCAACCTGATACTATCCTAGAAACTCGAGAGAGAAAGCTTAGGAATAGATCCATCAAAGAATATCTTATCCTATGGAAGGATTTCCCTATAGAAGATGCTACTTGGGAAGATGAGACAACCCTTCTTAAGGATTACCCTTCACTGTTCTTGAGATGAGGGCATCTCAAATTCTAAGTTGTGGAGATTGTAAGGTCTCTACTTTCAAATTTCACACAAGTTCTATTACGCATTTGAATTTTTTTAAACCATCACTCATTATTTAAGATATTCGAGTTCAAATTATGAATCGTACGCTGAGAAAACCTAGAATTTAAAATTTACGCTACAAAATTTTGACATGTTTAGCTATATGAATCACTAATTAACTTATTGTAAGACTTAGTTACTGATTGTAGAATTTTCTTTTACTACTGTAAAGTTATTATAAGACTAAAAAGTTTAACTTAAAAATGTAAAGTAAATTATCATTAAGGAGGAAATAAATAAAATAATTATAAAGACAAAAGAATACACAGGGATGACAAATGAAGGCACATGGACTCACCTGGACTCACATAGGAGGGGACAAAGTGGGACACACTGTCACATGGAAAGGAGAGGCTAGTCTTGACTAATCTTCATGAGAGGGGGTTGTGTGGCCTTATCTTTTGATAATAATGACAAAGTTGTCAAGCTGATGGGTACCACATGGGTACCCAAAACGCGGGTACGATTTTTGAAAAAAATAAATAAATTTATTTTTTAAAAAAATATATTTTTTTGGGAAAAAAAAAGTTGGACGTTTTCTTCTCTGCTATAAATAGAGCATCCATGCTCACACTTTAGGCATAGAGATTGCCTCTATAGCGCTCACGAAGTGCTGCCACTTCTCTTAGAGAGAAGGCGTCCACAAACCACTAAGAGAGCAAAAACTCTAGTGGACTAATAAGGTGCGTATTAATTAAGCATTCATTTAACTTTAGGAATGATGTATGTGTGCTATCTCCTACTCTAATCTCTCTAATAGATTAGTAAGATTCAATTAGCTATGTGTATGTGCGTGCTATCTCTTACTCTAATCTCTCTAATAGATTAGTAAGATTCAATTAATTTTAAGAAGGATATGTGTGTATGTGTGCTATCTTTTACTCTAATCTCTCTAATAGATTAGTAAGATTCAATTAGCTTAAAGAAGGATATGTGTGTGTGTGTGCTATCTCTTACTCTAATCTCTCTAATAGATTAGTAAGATTCAATTAGTTTTAAGAAGGATATGTGCGTGTGTGTGCTATCTCTTACTGTAATCTCTCTAATAGATTAGTAAGAATTAATTAGTTTTAAGAAGGATATGTGTGTGTGTGTGTGTGTGTGCTATCTCTTACTGTAATCTCTTTAATAGATTAGTAGGATTCAATTAACTTTAGGAATTATGTGTGTGTGTATGTTTTCTCTTACTCTAATCTCTCTAATAGATTAGCAAGAGTCAATTAGCTTTAGAAAAGGATTTGTGGGTGTTCTCTTTTACTCTAATCTTCTAATGGATTAGTAAGATTCAATTAACTTTAGAAAAGATGTGTGTATATGTTTTCTCTTACTCTAATCTCTCTAAGTATACCTACTCTCTCTAGTTAGTACATCTTCACTATTAACTTATGCATAGTTAATTGAAAGTTAATACATAAGAGAACTCATCATATTCTTATTATACATGATGAAATTCTTATTCCAACAATTTTATTGTCAATTAGATTAAGTAGAATTTTGAATAATGCTAAAAATTGAAGTTAGAATTCGATTAGAAATGTGAAGCATAAAAGTAATGCATTCCTAAACTTTCACTCATAGTTTACACACTTAATTTTTGATTAATTATGATTAGTAAATATTTAATGTATAGAAATTAGATGTAGAACAACAACACTAAGTGTGAATCCGAGTTGGCGAGGGTTCAAATTACAGACTCTCTTTCGAAACAAGGAGACTACTAGGGAAATTGACCAATTTAAAGTTCTAAGTGTATAACATAAGTGTAGTATAAAAAAATGGCTCCAAAGCGTGCTCAAAGACAAGCCGCTAATGATCATGAAGCCGTTACAAGTAACGGGGAAACTCTTGCAAAACATGCTATGTCTCCACCAATCGAACCAATCGGAGCTATGGTACAGGTTAGTATTGCAGTTTCAAGTTATGCATCATTGCATATGCGAGACCATAGAAATATATTATTTACCTTATGAAAAGAAAACACAGACCGAAACCACGGCGTTTAACTCCAAGAAACTCGGCATATGTTTGAAAAGTAGGAAAGATTGTCTGGCTAAACTGGTTGCTATAGGAAAGAATGTTTGTCCAAAACCTTCGGTAGTGTTTCTCTCAAGTCTCTCTACTTATTAGAGCTGGTATTATGTGGCAGTTGCAGAGGCTTGAGATGACGCCTAGGATGGCACCGCTGATGGTGTGGTGGGAGTACACCCAGATTAGCCCAGCTGGATACTGCAGTTTTGTTTTTCCGTGGCGTGAGGATGAAGCCTAGATTGGCACCGTTGTTGCTGTGGTGGGAGTACGTCCAGATTAGCACAACGAGTACTTGTTGAGCGGTATGGGGAGCTCATGAGGACAAGGGTTTTTATAAATAATGTATATACCGATCGGACATAATAGCGCCAGTAGAGATTCTTAAGTGAACCTAATCCAAGGGTTGTTGGTTTAAATTTGGACGACTTCTTGTTTGACTATTGTTTGTAATACTGTTTGAAGGGCTGTTTTAACGAATCAGTATCATAAATAAAGTAAAGGAACATGTATGTTTTAACAGTGTGGTAGTAATTAAATATAAAAAGAAGGGTGAGTGTGGTGTGGAAAGTGGGAGAATGATACCCCAAAGGTATCATTCTATGGACGGGTGGACCCGATGAGTCGGGTAACTTTCCAACGGTAGAAATTGTTTTTTTTTAAAGTCATAAATCTTAAAAGAGACAAACCTTGTGGCTTAGCTTCTGAAACATGGGAAAAAAAGCGCACAGGTTGGTCACTCTAAGATTTATACTTTTAGGTATAATTGATTATAGATAGTTTTTAGATAGGGTTATGGTGGTCACGCTCCCCCATAGCGAGATAGGACCAATTCTTCACTAACGGTTCATGCCCGTGGCTACATAGTAGCTAAGGCAATGTCCGTTGGTTTTTTTTTAATAGGATTGGAGACCTATCAAAGGTGCTTTGCTCCTGTCAAAAAGGGTCAGGGACCTCACAGTTATAACCCGTTTCGAGAAAAAAGAATAAAGTAGAGGAAATTATAAAGCCTCCAAGAAATTGATTTTATTTTTTCTCTTTTTTTGTTCAATTTTTCATCTTTTACTTGGGTATGATTCTCCTTACCACACCCACCAAGCCTACGTGGTGTCAAGGACAACAAATTTTGTACCACCATCCCTTGCTTTCAGCCACTTGCAGTTCCAAGATTCTGTCATTCGAGTGGATCTTGTGACTCGTCAAGCACATCCTCTAGGAAACATACTTAACATTGATCATAGATCTGACACCATAGTTCAATCAGCCCCATTTCAGTATTGTTACACATGTAAATTGGACACTGATGTTGGGGAAGATTCTCCTTATATGGATGTACTACTTGGGATGACTGAGTCAGACAATGTGGATTGGGTCCACTTAGCAACAATCATAGACACTTGGGAAAATAGGTGGACCTAGGTAACACCTGAGGGGGATGAAATGCCACCACTTGTACCCTTAAATATGCTAGAAGCAATGCATATAGCTTCTGATGACCTACAAGATGAAGGTTTGACTGACATTGGAACCAGTAGCACCTCACAAGACTATAGTCCACACGATTTGGGGTCAGAATCATCAATTGAAATTGACTCCGAGGAGGACGAAGAATTTGAGTTAAGTCTTAGTGCAAATGTGGGGAAAAATCATTCAGGGCCCAGTGGTACCTTAGATGACAATGTATCCAAGGGAGGAGAAGACACAAGTAGCGATACATCTAGTGACTCTTCACTAGAGATCGGCCGTAATTTTTTTCGTAATAAAAAATTAAACAAGAAGAGTAAGAGATATAAGAGGCGACGATATCAAGAAAATGTGCATGCTAGAATAGATAAAAAGAAATCTACCACAGAATGAATTAATTATATAGGGGCTTGTGGTGCTCATCGGAAGTTGGTAGATAAGTGGGGTGAATACCTTCAAAGTGTTATGTGGTGTAGTCCACAACCCATTGACATCACACAACTAGAGGCTACAGAGAAGCCAAAGTTGAGCCGTACCATAAGGAGACGACAAAATCGAGAGTTAGCTCAACAACAAAAGGAATTGAAAGTGAAATCATAGTCCACAGAACAACAGGACCCCATAGACTTGTTGAGGTAAAGGCGATGTGCCTCCAGTGCCCGGCCGCCCATTGACACTGACCACTCACACTAACCCTCATCTTATTCTTATGTACATATAGAGAATAAGGGGCTAGAGGATATTGCCTTTGAGAGCTCCACCACATATTGTCTCCCTTGAACCTCACCCACTCACTCTTGCACTTACCTCTCTCGCACGCACGCTGTGTGCACCACACATGCACTCTACAACTGGTATCAAAGCACATGCATGGAGAGGGAGAGCACGCATATGCAGTAGAAGAAGCTTTGCAGGAGCTTGACCATAGAGGGGAGGTCATTGTTGGGGTATAGGCGCCTGTGCCTTGCCCGACCGCCCAGAGTCTGGGCGCCCACTGACTTGTATACTTTATACATAGCATAAGTGTATAGGGGGATGCTCACTCTTTTGAGTCTCCCCACCCATATGTGTGTGTCATGTGTCTCCTTCTCCCTCTCACTCTCTGTCTGTGGTGCTCCCCGATACCCTTCAATTGGTATCAGAGCTATGGCGACCAATTCAAGTGCTCGGCAGAGGAGAGCTTGACATTCGAGTGCTTGGATGCTGTTGTGGCAGAGCTCTTGCGTTGGAGCTTGCATTGAGAGGACATTGCATCACGCAGAGTGGAGCAGGAGCAGGTTCAAGACTGTGTGCAGCTCGTTTCTGCCATTTTCCGGCTCTAAAACGCAGTTTTTTGCGTAGCTCTGTCATACAGAGTCTAATCTACATGATCTAGGAGTCTAGGTCAGGGTTTTGGCACGCTCCGGACGCGATAGTGATGTCTATTTTCTGAAATTTTGCTTTGAATTACAGAAGGTATAGCAACAGGTTTATTTGTGCACTTTCGGGTCCCAAAAACACTGTTTTTGGTATATCTCACACACACGGAGTATTTTCTGCAGCAACCAGCAAATTCATAGGTGTACACAGGTTTTTGGATATGCATTAGTCTAGAGAGCCACTCATGCGAGAGTGAGCTATGTTGCCATGGTCTTGGTGGTTTATGTATGCCATATATGGATTTGTGTATTTGTTTATGGCTGAGATTATTTGAGTGGTACTCCGGCAAGAGCGGGTATGCTCATATGTATGACTTTGTGAGGTGATTCCGGTCGAGTTTATTCCCGGATTGGCCATTGTGGCATATATTATTGTCTCTTTGAGGTTTACTGTTGAGATTTTGCTCCAGTTACAAAGGAGACTCTGCCAAAATTTTGTCAGATATTTATGCGCGATTGAGTCATATTGACTTGTGATTTTGTGCAAGGCTTTGCACGGTTATTGGTGCAACTTTGCATCAGATTTTACAGCCATATTTGCAGACTTTTGTTGATGCGATTCGAGCCAGTTTAGGGCTGATTTGGTTGACATTTGCTACTCATTGTTGGTTGCTCTTTTGAGAGCATTATGGCTGATTTTTCATTTGACTTTCAGCGTTATGGTCTGACACAGTTTGATGGTGTAGATTTTGTTGCTTGGAAGGAACATATGCTTGTTGCATTGGCGGATTTGGGGCAGGATAAACCCTTGTGTGGTTTATCGGCGAAGCCCAAGTCTATGCGTAATGATGATTGGCAGGATCTTGATGAGTTAGCAATGTCTATGATTCGTTTGCCTCTGGTTGAGTCTGTTGACTGGCAGGTCTCAAGGGAGACTACAACTCATGCTTTATGGTAGAGTTTACATGCTATGTACGCGACATCCATGTCTACAGGGGAGTCTAGTCCCACTTCTATGTCCATGGGAGAGATTGATCCCACACGCAAGTCTCAACGGCATAGAGACTTGACATGTTGGCATTGTAGACATAAAGGGCACATTAGGCGTCGATGTTTCAGGCGTTTGAGACAACGGAGGCGACAGATGCGTGATGCAGATTTGGGCACGAAAGATGCTAGTGAGATCAGTACGGTGGTTACTGAGTATGCTTGTGACATTTACATCTAGCTTGTCTTCAGACGATCTTATGTCTACAGATTGCACATTGTCTTCACATTGGTTACTAGATTCAGATGCTACTTTCCATGTCACGTCGCATTGTGAGTGGTTTAGCACGTTTTCTAGTGGGAGACTTGGTTGTGTGCACATGGCTGATGGTGTTGTGTATGACATTGAGGGTGCAGGAGACGTATGTTTGTCCTTGCCCAGTGGTATGAGATTTACCCTACGTCATGTGCGTTATGTGCCAGATCTGAGAAGGGATTTGATCTCAGTCAGACAGTTACGAGATAGTGGATGTCGGGTATCGCTGCTTGAGCGATCTTTTGTGTTGCATTTGGGTTCGCTGGTGATTGTGAGAGGTGCTAGAGTTGGCACATGGTACCCATTGCACGTAGTACTAGTGCGAGATGGTCGAGTCTCAATCTTGTTATAGCCATGCAGACAGCGAGAGAGCAGGCGAGTCTCTTTTGCTTGTGGGTTGCAGGATGCTTTGCATGGAGTGCAGAGTAGTGAGCTCGTTGTGCACACAGTTGGAGCACGACTTGAGCAGTCACACAGAGAGGTGACAGAGTTAGACATGCATGCTTTGCTAGTGACTGAGCAAAGCAGAGAGTCAGTTGTGCGAGATACTTCTATGCAGGATAGACAGGTAGAGTGGTCTTGCTCTAGTGAGTCACAACAGGAGGACATTGTGCAAGAGTCTATGCATACGGAGTTAGAGCATGAGAGCTCTAGTGAGTCACAGCAGATTGAGTGGTCATGTTTGCAGTGGATGATTGCAGAGGAGACTGAGATGTCAGCGATTATGCAGTCATTCCTTTCTATGCTCAACAGTGAGCATGGGGATATAGTTGTGCAGGATATGTCTTCCAGCATACATCTAGAGCAGCTGGTTTGCTATGAGGTTGCACGACAAGTTGATGCGTCTTTTGTGGACAGTCAAGAGATGCATGTGGCTGACACGCCTTGTCAGTCAGAGATGCCTATTGCCAGGGATATATATGTTGATGCATGCTCCGTAGAGCTAGAAGGGCCTGCTAGCATTGCATCCGCATTCGGTGGTCTCATGTATGAGATGTTGATCCTAAGACCGGATATTGCAGATGCAGTGGAAGCATTTGCAGTTGGGGTTGTCAGTCGTTTGTTGACTGATGATGGCATAGTGCATGAGGGAGATATGCAGGTATTGCGTACATACTTGCAGTATGTGTGCGGTATGTCTGGTGGTGTATGGACTTACACGAGAGCAGGACAGCCGGATGCACACGATCACAGCGAGCCAGTGGGCATCGGTTGAGAGCGGTTTTCTCTCACCTTTTGTAGTCTTTAGACTAGGTTCCCTTGCTTAAAGGCACAGTCGCCTTTAAGTGGGAGGTTGTTCGGGTATAGGCGCCTGTGCCTTGCCCGGCCGCCCAGAGTCTGGGCGCCCACTGACTTGTATACCTTATACATAGCATAAGTGTATAGGGGGCTACTCACTCTTTTGAGTCTCCCCACCCATATCTGTGTGTCGTGTGTCTCCTTCTCCCTCTCACTCTCTGTCTGTGGTGCTCCCCGATCCCCTTCAGTCATAAATCGGAGCACAAATCGAAGAGCTTGCGACCCAATTTGCAGAGGCTTGTAGAAGGAGTGTATTTTGAGCTCCTTGTGTCCACAAATGAGCCCATACACACCACACAATAGACAGGTTTGCGCAGGTGCATTTTTGGGCCCAAAAAATCACTTTTTTGGACATAACTCCCTCAAACAGACTTAAATCTGCGCAATCCCGGACTCTTTCATGGGGTTTTGTCATGTTTCGGAGGCAATGGTGATGTCCATTTGACCTAATTCTGATCTCAAAATTTTTTGCAACAGCTGTGTGTATTTTGGATTGTTCATGGGTACGTGTTTCAAAGTTTAAATTAGAGCTTCAGATCAGGTGATGGAAAGGTTTGAAGAGCTGAATATTCAGCCCATTTAGAGTGAATGAATGCATATATGAAAGTGTGATACTAATTTGGTGGAGATTCGAGCCGTGTCACCAAGGTAGAGTGCAGGTGGTTTACTCTTCAGTTGATTTCTAGCAGTCAGGTGCTCTACGCTTTGAGCAGGTTGTGGATTTATTTTTCTCACACATTTTGCCCCATCATGTGGATTATGTGGCATAGCTCTTGTGCCATGAATGATTGTGTGGTCAAAGATACAGAGAGGCTTTGCTATGTATGGCATGTGCTGATACAATAAGAGCTAGTTAGAGCTCACAAGTGACAAATTCACGTGCATACAAGTGTTGGGCACTTTGTCCAGAGAGCTACCCATGCAGAAGTGAGCTCAATTGCCATATGTTTGGTAGGTGATGTATGCATGATGTAGATTGTATTTTATGGCTGAGTTTTGATGTGATTTTGATCACTTTGTGGGGAAACTCCGATGGATTTTTCCTAGGTTCTTGCCATGGTATTACATGCGTATCTGCAGTGTTATTCTCTGATGCTTTAGTGGTCGAGTGTGACTCTCACACATTGGTCGATTTATTTCCACTTAGACAGTGATTGAGTGTTTACTCTCACTTGGGCACAGGTTTTCTGAAGGTGACCTACCCAAGATAGCTCACACATCACAGGTACACAGGTGTACAAGCTACACAGACAGGTACAAATTGTCCAGGAGCCACTCGTCCAAGAGTGAGCACTTTGCCATGGTTTTGGCCTATGTATACCTTATGTGGATCTGTTGTTGACAAGTTTATACGCTTTGTTATCACATATATGTTGTCTTGCCTCTATCGTGTATAGAGAGCATTTTGGTCAATTGACTTGATTTTCGACAGCTATGTAGTGACAGACTTGTAGTCTCATTATGCGTATAGCCTCGCCTGGCTTCAGTTTACTTTTGTGTTGCCGTTTATGGCTGAGATTTGACTTGAGATTTTGCTCAGTTTACAGGGGAAACTCTGCCGGATTTTCTCCCAGTTCTCGCCATTATTTTGACAGTGATCGAGTTCTAGTCTCACTGTGACAGGTTCTTGTCAGTTTTGGACACACTTCCGTGCTGTTGTATCCACTCTCGCAGGAGTAAGGTTTATGGTATGCTCATAGTGGTTATAGGTTTTCTTTGATTTTGCCTCATGTTCTCACATCGATCCATATTACGAGCGTGAGACTATAGCATGCAGGTTACAGGTGTTCACTATTGAGCTATTGGTTGGATTATGCTTGATTAGCGTGGTGGTCAAGTGATCTCCCACTTTTGACGCTTATGCATTGACATGATGTGTGACACAGTTGAGTCTATAGTGACGGCTCATGAGAGACGAAGGTCTCGATCTTCTCGACATATGTGATGTTGGTATTGTGTCATACAGGGCACATTAGGCACTGTTGTTTTAGACGCATGAGACAGCAGTAGAGACAGACGTGTGACGACACAGACTAAAGAGACGGCTACATATGGTAGTGACAGTGATGTCACATTTACATCTAGCCTCCACGCATAATACATGTTTGAAAGCGATGACACTTGCTCCCAATTGCTGATAGATGAGTCTGCAGTATTTCATGTCACACCATGCCGTGATTGGTTCAACACATTTGCTAGTGGGAGTTATGGTCGTGTTCATTTGGTTGATGGTTCAATGTATGACATAGAGGGTGTAGGAGATATATGTCTATTACTACCCAGTGGCTATTCTTACACATGTGCGCTATATTCCTGGGATTGCACAGAGTTTGATCTTAGTGACATGTGTGAGACAGCATGGCTGTCAGGTGCTACTTCGAGAGCGATCATTCTAGTTGCAGTTGGGTCACCTAGTAATTGCTCGAGGAGCTAGATCTTTTGTGGTTTACCCACTGCATGTTTTTGATGTACGAGACGGTAGAGTCTCAGTTACTACATTGATGTGTGATGAGAGAGAGACTAGGCGAGTTTCATTCGCGAGTGAGCTCCAATATGCTCTAGAGAGAGAGAATTTAGTTTTGCAGGACATGTCAGTAGACTCTGCAGTAGTAGAGGTGGAATGGGTTTTCTCTAGTGAGTCACAACAGGAGTTATCTCAATTTTTGCACAGAGAGATAGATCCAGTCTGCTCCCTAGAGGCATATGCAGAGATGACGGATATGCAGTTTTTTGATATGCTTATGCTAGATGTTGATGATGGTTTGCCAGGACACAGGGTACCACCTATGGACGACAGGGACATGCATGTTCCAGTGTCAGACGAGACACACCCATACGTGATGAATGTTCCTGATGATGCAGTGTATGCATATAGCATCAAGGAACCCGATAGAGCCAGGATTGCATAGATGTCATCACCATTTGGGCGTCTCATGTACGACCTATTAGTGTCGAGGCCCGACTTAGCAGTAGAAGTGGGAGCATATGGAGTAGGGATTGCGAGTCTAGTGATGACTGATGCTAGCATGATGCTCTGTGGAGCATTGAAGACCATACAAACATGTCTACAAGATTTGAATGCAGGCTCTAGCGTTGATTTTCACGCTCGCCTAGAGCCAATGCGACGTGAGTGAGCCAGTGGGCGTGGGTTGAGAGAGTCTCTCACCTATCATCTTGTATATACTAGTATATAGCTGGTAGGGTCCACTTATCCGCACAGTCGCCTTTAAGTGGGAGTATGTTGGGGTAAAGGTGATGTACCTCACCCCAGGTTGGGCGCCCTTGCCTGGACGGCCATTGACACTGACCACTCACACTAACCCTCATCTTATTCTTATGTACATATAAAGAATAAGGGGCTAGAGGTATTTCCTCTGAGAGATCCATTACATGTTGTCTCCCTTGCACCTCACCCTCTCACGCTTGCACTCACCTCTCTCGCATGCACGCTTTGTGCACCGCACGCGCACTCTAGAAGACTTACATCCTACACCTAAACATTTCAAATCCTACACCACAGAGGAACGTAAGTTTGTGTATATAAAGGCTCAAAGAAAACCTATCGATGGAAGAAATGGAGTTTATGATAGTCCAATGATAGTTAAGGAAATAGAGTTAGCAGACCCAAGAGAAGAGTCCAAACCTGTTTTCATTGCCCAAGATCTGACAGAGACTGAGGAGTGTGTACTTAAAGAAATTCTCAAGGAATTTAGGGATATATTTGCTTTGACATATCATGATATGAAAGGTCTTCCACCTTTCATGGTGCAACACAATCCCCATGAATAGCATGGCTAAACCCGTTCAGCAACGACCCTACCCAATGAATCCTAAATATGCAAAGATAGTTCAAGAAGAGATTGAAAAGCTTGTGAAATGTGGATTCATATATCCTATTGAGCACTCAGAATGGGTTTCTCCGATAGTGATTGCGCCAAAAAAGAATGAGAAACTCAGAGTGTGCGTGTATCTCAAGAAGGTGAATGCCGCCACTGGGAGGGACCATTACCCCTTGCCATATTCCGAACATGTGCTTGAAAGAGTTTTAAGGAAGGAAGCTTATAGCTTTATAGATGGATACTCTGGCTACCATAAAATCACAATTGCGCTAGAGGACCGAGCTAAACCAACCTTTATAATTGAATTTGGAGCGTTCGTATTTCGTGGTTATGGCTTTTGGCTTAACCAATGCCCCTACTACCTTTCAAAGATTAATAAACTATGCTTTTAAAGAATATTTGAGGGATTTTTATGAAGCTTTCTTAGATGATCTTTGTGTTTTATTCCTCTTGGAAAGAACATCTATCATGCTTACGAAAAGTGTTTGAGAAGTGCAGATTGTATCGCATCTCCTTAAACCATTTTAAATGCCAATTTTGGGTTAAACATGGAGTCATTTTAGGGCATATAGTGTCCAAAAATGGGATTTCCACTTATGAGAGAAAAATTAAAGCCATTGCTAAATTGCCACCACTTACAAACTATAAAGGAGTTCAAAGGTTCATGGGCCATGTTGGTTATTACCATCGATTTATTTTAAACTTTGTCGAGATAGCTCGTCCATTGTACAAACTTCTTATTGAGTTTCACTGGACCACAGAGTGTGAACATGCTTATGAGTCACTGAAAAAGACCTTGACTAGCGCTCATATTCTACGAGTGCCCGATTGGAATGTAATATTCCATGTGGATATTGATGCATCGGACTTTGGTATTGGGTGTGTTCTAGCTCAACTAGGAGAATATAAACTAGACTACCCCATTAGCTTTGCAAGTCGTCAATTGAATGATGCCGGGAGAAACTACACCACTACAGAGAGAAAATGTTTAGCTATGATTTATGTAGTAAAGAAATTCTGCTAACTACCTTCTTGCCAACAAGTTTGTTTTCTATGTGGATCATCAAGCCTTGTTGTATCTAGTAAATAAACTTTGTTCCAAGGGAAGAATTACACGATGATTGTTAATTCTTCTTGAGTTTAATTTTACCGTTATGGTGAGACCTAGTAAAAGACATGGCGTGGCGGATCATTTGTCTCGCATACCTAATGGGTGAAGCCCCTACTGGAGTTGATGATGAATTGCCAGATACTTCCTTATTTCTAGTCAAGACCATGCCTGAATGGAGTGAGAAGACTGTGAACTTTCTAGTTAATGGCTTTCCACCCAAAGAGCTTCGTAAGGACATAGCTCGGAAACTGTTAAAATAATGTGAACCTTATTCTCTCATTGCAAGAACTCTCTACAAGCTAGGGAAGGATGATATTCTTAGACGTTGTGCCTGTGAGGATAAGTATTTATACATATTGCAAGAATCCCACATGGGTATAGCCGGAGGAAATTTATTGGGGGAACTAACAGCTACAAAGGTGTTGCAATCAGTCTATTGGTGGCCTACTTTATTCAAGGATGCATCACTTTTTGCAAAACAATGTGATGAATACCAGTGTTACAAGATCACACAATGAAAGGATAAGATGCCCTTACATCCTGTTAAAGTGACTCAAACATTTGAAAAATGTTTTGGACTTTGTAGGCCCAATTAGTTTGGTAGCTCCTAGCACTCAATCTCGATATATTATTGTTGTCACTGACTATGTGACAAAGTGGGCGAAAGCTAGGGCGACACGTAAGGCTGATGCAAGGTCAACTACCAAGTTCCTCTTTGAGAACATTATTACAAGATTTGGTTGTCCCTTTGATATTGTGAGTGACAATGGTACTCATTTTATAAATGCAGTGATAAAGGAACTCACTAACAACTTCATGATAGCTCATCATAAGTCCACACCTTATTATCCACAAAAAAATGGCCAAGATGAGAGTACCAACAAAACTCTCATCTCCATTTTGACAAAGACAATTGAGGCTCATAATACAAATTGGGATCTAAAGCTTACATCAACTCTATGGGCTTATCGTACTTCTTATAAAGTGGCTATTAATTGTACACCATTCAAAATGGTATATGGACAAGAAGCAATTATGCCATGGGAGTTTGTAATTCCTAGTCTGCCCATAGCTTCACAAGAAGGTTGGGATGGTAACCCTTTAGTTGAGCGCTTATACATTCTTGAGAGGTTGGATGAAGAAAGACAATTGGCAGCGCAAAATGAACTTGTGGAGAAAGATAGAAGGAAGAAACGGTTTGACCGTCATCTAAAGAACAAAGATATCAATGTTGGTGATAAAGTCCTTATGTATAGAGTATGTAAAAAAAGAAAAAGTGCTAATCTGTTATTCTATGGAGTTTGGTGTCAGTTAGGGAAGCCACCTGTATCTGAGAGTATTATCCAAGTTAAGGGTGTCAACAAGAACAAAACTATGGTTTTTGGAATCTGGCACACTTCTTCTAGTTATGACAATGGGTTTGTAGCTCAAGACTTTTTGGTCATGCCTGTTGGAACTATGGAGGGTAATATAAACCTAAGACGCATGTGAATGATAGCCACCAAATGCACTATTGGTTGGGGGTATGGGGGTGTCACAACGTAGAAACCAACTCTTAGACCTACCACTCAAGCCATAGTCCCTGAGACATTTCCTCTTAAGGAAATAAAACCCAAAACATTGCATGTCCAAGAGGTTGAACCATATGTCCCCATAGCCCAGCTCTCTAGAGCTTCAATTGCTGTAGTTGAAATTAAGCTTGAGACACACAAGGCCCATCCTAAAATAACAAAGAAAACATACAAGTGGGTCCCTAAAGCTTCTTTGTTAGTGACCATAGCCAGTGCTAAAAGGTAGGAGCTTCGTAAGAGACGTCCCACTTGTCCCAAGAAATGTAGAGAAACATTGCATTGGATTCCTAAAAAACTATTGGAAGCCCAAGGCTACTATGAAGGAAATGATGAAATCTGGGTGCCAAAACGTAAATTGTGCTCTTAGCTATCACCTGACCCATGTGAGCCCAATCCTGTAGCTCCAAATCAAATTGATGATTGCGAAAAGAAAAACACCACAGAATGCTACACACCCGCTCTAGAGCTAGTTTGGGTATTGAAGAAAGAGATTTGTTCCACCTAGCTCAAGAATAGGGAAGTCAAATGTAGCTTCTTACTCTTCATGTAGTTCCTATATGGAAATAGAAGCTTCGACACAATCTCCACCAACCATTGTACATATCCATACAAACAAGGAAGAGTTTGCACCTCCCGTTGTAAGTTCACCACCTACAACAACATTACAAATAAAATCATGGGAGAGTACCTTACCACCCTTGCAACTAGATGAAACTCATAGGGCGGTCAAAAACTATTGGTTGAAGCCTTCACCCATAACAGCTTGGAACAATTGGTTTCAAAAGGTGATGAAATCATTCTAAAAGGTATGATCTACCCAAGGAAGGGGGAAGTGTTTGCTGACATCCATCATTCACTTGCTTCTCTCTCAACCTTCCTCCCTCACCTCTCAATCTCCCAATCTTAGGGAATGTATATGATAAAGCCTTATACTCATTAAAAAAAAAAGAAGAAAGCAAAACAGCAAGAGCCACCAAACAAAAATCTGGAAACCTACGCGTTCTATACATAACACAAAACCATAAAAACACGAAGTCTTGACACAACCCTTGTAATTTTTGAACCCTAACCATCATTTATCTGCGTATACAGATATGGCTAGTATGATAGAGTCATCCACTCTTGCCTTGGGTGAGAGGTACCCTCTTTACTTTGCACAAGTGTTTCACATAGTCTACCTGGTGCTTGCATGTGAATGGGATTCGGTAGGTATGCTAGCATGTGAGAAGAATTTTGAGGAATTAGAATGGTTGATACGTCTCTTGACCACAATTGATCCATACTTAGTAGAGGACGTCACCCCGATTGCACAGGACTACCCTCTTGACCAAGATGACTATAAGCGTCTAGTGACCTTCTTAGTAAACATTGGTGCATCTAATGATGAAGACGATTTACATGATTACACGGATGGCACATATGGTCTCACAGATGATATTTTTTTTTATATCAAAGACGAGGATAGGGGTTTAGCCTTAGGGTTCCCTCCCAATCTTGTACATCTTCCCATTGATGTGCCTCCTAGAGGTATTCTTTGTGTTTCCTAGTGTGCACAAGAACGTGTTTCTATTGTTAGGATTTGGACCTTCATGGAATCTTTCTCTCGATCACTCTTCAAATCAAGCACAATCATCAACACAAACAGGTGTTTCTTGTCCATTAGCATTGCCCCTTATCTTTTTTGCATTCATGTTTGTCTGCTTTAATTGTGATTGCTAGCATAATATTCAATACATTTCTTAGTATCAAACATTAAATTCAATGTAATTTTTTGTCATAATCACTTGTCTCGGTTTAAAAATCAAGCAGTCTGACTAAGCTAGTTTGATGAGGCTAGGCATCATAGATCTTCTCTTAATACCATAGGGAATTCCTTCCAAATAATCAATGGTTACTTAGGTTCTTAATCCAATTTAGGCAGCATTGTGTGCAATGTACTAGGGATTTCTAGTGGGCTTAGTCCCTATTGACCTTTAGCTTAAGTATTATAAAGGGAGTTTACTAATGCGATGAGCCTGGGCAGGGTAACAGTGTTATATGACCCCCCAAAGTTACAAAATTAAAATGTTGAAAACAAACAAAAATAAATAAAAAAATCAAAGTGCCACAATGTAAAATGTTAAGCGGGAAGAGAAATCTCAACTTGATTTGGTACTTCACTCACATGTATCGCCTATGGTACTAGAGCCCTACAGGTTCCCAGTGTGGGCGCTTTTCCTTGAACAACAAAAACCTAAGGCATACAAAATAAGCACACATATCAAAATTGAATCAATGTGAAAAGAGTTTGGGGGTCCACAGAACAAGAAATAAGTCAGGCGACGATTTCATGAGAAATTCCTTTTATCGTAGCTTAACTACAAGGTCTTCTAGGTATAGCCTCTAGTCAGCCCTCGGGCATGAAATACTTGGCTCTTGCAATTAAACAACTTAATTGACCAGAGAAAACTGAGAAGCTTTCCCATGGTATGAATAGTTGATCTCTAGTGCCTTTCGATTGTTAAATTAGCGACCCCATATTTGTTTGGTTTTTGACCTTTACAATTATTTATGCGTTTGATTATATTACAATTTAATGTTTATTGCTGATAAATTGTTTAATATTCTGTTACAAATCAATTTGTCTGCCTACAACTACATATTCTTTTTAATTGTATATAAGAATGCAATTACTGTGCCAATTTTGTTTGATTTTGTAGTGACTGAAGAAGGCTAAGGACATTCATCTCAAATGCTCTTCCACCTTGACGAATGAGCTTCAAGTCAATAGCTTCCGAGGATGGAATCTACATCAGAAAGGGGGACCGGGCTTGTCAAGAGGTGCACTTTAACTGGAACATTCAAGGGTTAGTTGGCTAAGCATGGGCCCCCAAGTGTGAATGGGCGAGCTCATATAAAAGTCACCTAAACCTAAAAATCACTCATTCTCTCATTTCTGCAATTGAAGAGTGCTCTTGCTCCATCTCCATCTTCTTCTTCATCTCCTTATGTGTGTGTGTGTGTGTGTGTGTGTGTGTGTGTGTGTGTGTGTGTGTGTGTGTGTGTGAGAGAGAGAGAGAGAGAGAGAGAGAGAGAGAGAGAGAGAGAGAGAGAGAGAGAGAGAGAGAGAGAGAGAGAGTGATCAAGCATTGCAACGGCATGACGGCAGTGAGGCGGGGGGCGTGGCACAACGGTAGCTCCCTCTTCTTTGCGGCGGTAAGGAATCCTCCACGAAGGCAAGCGTAGGGTAGTGAGTGACACACCGTTGCTCTCCTAAGCTTGCTAGATTAATCTATTTGTGTGCTTGCAACCATTTTGTGGCTCACACACAGTGTACGGCAAGTCCCTTGATTTGACACGCCTGACAGACGCACACACCATAGGAAAAAGGTTCTGGGCAAAGTGGCCAAGAAGAGACTTTCATCTACAGATTTTATAAGAGAAAAAGTGAAAAATTTATTGTTTAACTTATTGGGATAACACCAAAACAAACATTGTTCCCATGCACTTGATTCATAGAGCTTTAATGGATGTCATTAATGAGTTTCCAACCATCTTTTACATGCCATCCAATGGGTATCTACTTTTTGAGTTATTTGTATAGGATGCAATAGGCTGATAGATATAGTATATGTAGTCAAGAAATTGAAATCATTGCTTTTCTTCATTGATTCTCTAAAGGGTTGTCTGCTAAATCCATCTAGTGAACCTCTTCATGTTTTTGGATTTGTTAACATTTGATCTTGTACCAATAGGACATGGTATACCGGTATGAGCACAGTAGCTTAATTAAGTATTTAAGGTGAAGCAAGGCTTCAATTTTAGGCATCATGTATAGAATCTTCCATAGTTTGGAATACGCTATTAGCATACAAACTTACGGAAACTTTGCAACATGTCTGAATGCTTTTTTGCTAAAGGTTGGTATAAACCAAGCTAAGAGGGCATGCATGGTCTGTACGACATCTCTCTACTTCTCAATATACATGGCTATGAGCTAGATTCAAGCCTAGTTGATCACAGAATTAGATTGCACTCCATTGCCAAATGCGAGTTTACTTCTATATTTTAGGACAATTGGCCACATAATGGCAACAAGGTTAGACAATTTCAAGCTCTTCTTGTTTTTTTGTCTTTAACTTTTCGTTTAAAAAAGATTTCCTTGTTGTGCAAAGTAAAATGCTTTGGCAGACTTAACAAGAAGCAAGGCTTCTACTTTGTGCCAAAGTAGTATTTATTGACTTAGGATAAAGGATAATGGCACACAGGCTTGATGAATTTTCAGTATACAAATATAAGCTCACATTTTACATTTGGCAACACCGAACTATAATCTAGCCATGCCAAAAAAAATTGTGCAAGGCACGTCTAGCATCCGCTCATACTGTTGAGACCATCATTGAAACCAAGGGCTTATCACTCATTTTTTTCTAATATGCATGCATCTCGTGCCAGTATGATGGGACTCATTCCACTCAATCATTGCAATAACATTAGCAACTCTATTCAGGCATAGTAGAGTCTAGTATATTTTCTTGTGATCGTTGTATATGTCTACAACGACGAATACTTTACGTATTTTACATCATTATCTCTACTCACAAGGTGCAACCAATATAATTGATGTTTTCTATGGGTAGCAAGTAGGCATGGCCTCACTATCAAGGAACTTATTATGGAATGATATGAATTGACTAAGAGTGCCTCAAAGCAGGTAATCTCTTATTTCAAAAACCAAAGAAAATATAGTATGACTACCTTCTTTGGGGTGTTGGGAATCGTTCTCTTCATTTCAAGGGGAGAAATGATTATTTAAAAATAAATCTCTTAAAATAATTATTTTAAGATCTAGTTGTGAACAAGATTCTAACTTCAGAGGATCACTTGTTTAATTTATTGCAATTGTGAATAAGCTTCTACTTGAATAGATTTGTTTTTTAATTTATTGCACTGATTGTGCTTATAGAAGTGGTATTTTTAGGGGTATGACCCAGCTAATACACAATCACTCCATGAGTGTTGATGGTCATTAATTGAATTCTTCACAGTTATACTTTCAAGGAAAGCAATCCTCAATCTACCAAGGCGTAGTGGATACTTGCTCATTATTGGACACGATACACTATGTTGGTCACACCTAACTAATAAGTTAAGAATTTTCCATGAAGAATCTATCCAAGGGGTTAGAAATTGCAGCATCAACCAAAGGCTTTGGATTGCCACAGCACCCCGGGTTACTAATCATATATTTGTTAATTTTCACTAATCTTTTATTGAGTGTTTAACAGGTCAAAGACATACTAGATCTTTTCAGGATTGATTTTTTGGTAATGTACCTTTTAGGTTATACCTTTCAGGTTTGAATAATGCACTTGACTAAGAGTAAGTGGACGCTATGTTCAACCTCCAGGCATACATATGATTTGGTTTCATTTCATTTTTGAATATGATTTGATTGAGTTTTCCAAGTAGGATGTATATGCTAGAATGATTTCATCCATTTTTCTCTTCAAATGCATGACAAGGCCATGTAAGAGCAATGAATTTTGGGACAATAGTGTACTATCAACCGACTGCCAAGCCCCACCATATCAATGCTAGAAAAGAGAGAACCACGGACATAAAAATTATCAATGCGTGGGACGTAGCTGACTCGCATTAGGAAAAGTTTGGACTCAAAAATGGGCCTTGTAAGAATTGTTGATGTGGCATAACTTTCAAAAAATGGGGATCGGCAATTTTTTTGCAAATAAGATCCAAACATGTCGGAGGTTGGATATTTAGAATCTACTCTTCAAATGCTATCTATTGATATATAGCATGCATGTATCGGACGTTGCCTTCATGTAGATCTAGATAAAGGTGATTTTAGATTACCGTAATGGTAACAAAACTTGGCTGATTAAAAAAAAATGGAATAACTTTCATAGAAGTCATCCAAACTTTTTGGACCTTGGCTCTTTAGAATCCATTTTTCAAGAACTTTCCAATGATAGGTCATATCATGTCATAATAATCAATATCTAATTCTCCTAAATGATTTTCTCATATTAAACTGATCATTTAATGTGGGGAAGTGCCAGGGGAGAAAAAGCTAGAATATTGGTTAAGCTAGCAGACCGGCCACAGTAGGGATCCAAAGGGGGGGCCATCTGCAAAAGATCCATGTGCAACAATGGGATAAAAAGACCCTAAGGTTCAGCCCATTAAGACTTCCATAATGCTAAGGTTCCAAAATTCAAAGGTTGTGTCCAAAGGGTTAAAGCTTAGGATGAATTGGGTGGTTTGTGTGCTCTCCAAAGTCAACACACATCCCTACACATGAGGGGGCGAGCCCTAAAGGTAGGGGATGAGAGAGAAAGCCACACACACACACACACACAAGCCCCCTTTACACAAAGGGAATACGTCAGATGCCAAAGCTAGTTGCTCCCAAAATGTGCTCAATTCCTATTGGATGACCCTTGAAGTGGACCAATGAGAATTAAGCTAGAGTAAATTTAGCCGAATTAATTTTAAAACACTCAATAAAAAGAACCAATGAAAATTAAGTCTCCTGGATGATTATTGGACAGTCGGAGAAGGGGTCGAATAGGAATTGAGCAGCCCCAATGGGCTACATAATTCCTATTGGTCAGAATGGGGAAAGGTCCAATGGGGATTTAATTCACTTAAATCAATTAATTTCAAGTGATTAAGCTCTCACAAAAGGGGAAAGGGGGACACATGTCAGAAGGCTATCACTTATGCTGCTTAATAGCCATTGGCTGAGCTTGGCATTGTCCAGTAGGGAGCCTGCAAGAGCAAATAGCAAGGGGGCTCGCCCAAGAGAGAGAGGGGGCTGATTTTTGCAAGGAATTATCTCACACACACTCACACAATCTCCTGTGTGAAGAAAGACAAGAATATCTCTTCCCAAGCTTTAATGGAGAGCTCATCACCTACTCCAAGCTTGTGAGATAGAAGCCTACATCAACACACTCTTGGCATGTGGATGCAAATCCAACCAAGATCCAAGCTTCAATGCATGCTCATATCCTCTACCAAGCTAATTACTAAGCTAAAGCTATGCTAATATGAGTGATTATGTGAGGAGATGTACATCTTTCTCGTACGATACTCCTTCTTCCTCTCAATCTACTCTCATATCCTGCTAGCTCTCACCATCTTCGAAGGTGTGTGAGGTCTTGGGTCTGAGAATGGGGATAATTAAAGTTGTGTTTGCTAAGTGTTTTGCTTAGTGCATGAATCTTTCATATTCATTGCACTAGCTAGTCTTGAAGGAACACAAAGAAGTGTATTGTACAATGTCTCTCTTGATGGGAGAAACCATAATACAAAGCCTTTTGGAGGGGGGACCGGCTCCATGCAAATCCGGTCCGCAAATGTTGTCAATAGCTTAATTTCTCTCTCTTTTGAAAGTATTGTTGATGCTATCTAACTAGGTGTTATGCTTTTTGTTGCTCTCTCCATCCAAGCACTCTTGTAATTCTCATTAGGAATCTATTCTACTGAAATGTCCACTATGTTCATGCTAATTTCCACTACACATAAGTTATTAGGCCATTAAAATGTTACATTGGTATCAGAGCACAAGGTTTCTCTTTTCTTGCTCAAGAAGGGAGGTCCTCAAGCTAGCTATAAATGGTTGGTATTATTAATTGCCTGTAAGTAAGTAGAATAGGGATTTTTTCAGCCTTGCAGTGCGCCTGCCTTTGTGCAGTTAACGGGGCATCACCGTCGAGATCTATGGTCTTAATAGTGGAGTCCTATGGGGCTTGCCTACGGCTTAACCACTATTGAGCTATTAGAAGCTTGACAGGAGTCGGTGCTGTTTTGGTGTCGAAAGACCCTGTCTTCTATTCCTTGCAATTAATGGCATTCGAGCTGCGGGTACAGTAGCTTGAGTGCTTTTTCTAAAGGGTTGAAGAGGAGTAGCAACTAGGGCTTGAAGTGCCAAAGTACACCTAAAAAGTTTACACCTAAAAGTTGTTAGAATGGCTGACAATAGTAAAGAGAGTGAAATTAATGTTGATAACTTTGATTTGGCTCATGAGCAAGCTACTAATGATGCTTCAATGCTTGTTAAATATCTTGTTTCTAGGCTTCAACAAGCCATATCTCCAAAGTGAAGTGCAACGGCAGCTCCGTGCTCACGGGATTCTCCAAGCTCATCACCATGACGAGAGAACACCTAGGAAGCCTCCTTGTGAGACTACCAAAAGAGGTCTCTCTCCGATTCGGGAAGAAGAAGAGAATCCCTATGAAGGGCTCAAGAATTTACTTCTTGATGATGCATCTCCTTCCCAAAATAGAACTCAAGAGCCTCCATCGAAGGAACAAGAAAGAAGTGAGTCTCCCGCCACCTCGGCGGAGATGGCTCCACAAAGACGGTGGGCTAAACGCTCTCCATCACCAGCAAAGCGGAGAAGACCATCACACTCTTCTCCAGGCCATAATTCAAAGAGGGATGATAAAAAGCAAGAGAAGAAAAAGGCGAGAAAGAGGACACCCTCTTCTCCATCTTCTTCATCCTCTTCCTCTTATGAAAGTGATGGTGAAGAAGACGAAGATCAAGACAAGAAAAAGGCAAGAAAGAGGACACCCTCTTCTCCATCTTCTTCATCCTCTTTCTCTTATGAAAGTGATGGTGAAGACGATGAAGATCAAGACAAGAAAAAGGTGAGAAAGAGGTTACCCTCTTCTCCACCTTCTGAAGAAAGTGATGGTGCAACCTTTGAACCATCAAAAATAAGAGGCCATAGGAAATCCTATGCCGCATGGAAGAGGTCGTCCAAATTGAAGAAATTCAAAGAGGGAGGGAAGAGCATCTCTTTCCTTACCTATGATGGTACATTTGGTGCTACGGACAAAGTCTTGGCCTTTATCCAACAATTCGATGCGGCGTTTGGAGATGAGGGCTTCACGCAGTCCTCTAAGCTATGCCATGTAGCTATGCACTTTCAAAAGTCCGCCAGGAAATGGTGGTCTAGCCTACGAGCCAATGGTGAAGCTCCACGAACATGGAAAGCTTTAAGAGCTTCCATTATGAAGCAGTTTTTGGCCACCGATGCCAAAGACAAAGTACTCACCAATGGTGAAGCTTAAAGCTCTCTCCCAATGAATCCATCCACAAATATGTAGACAAGTTTTGGAACCTACAACTCAAAGCCACTCTCTTTAAAAAGTTGGATTTTGGAGAACAAAAGCAACAATTTTGTGCGGGCTTAATCGAGAAGGGTTCCAATAGGAATTGAGTAGCCCAATGGGCTACTTAATTCCTATTGGTCAGAATGGGGAAAGGTCCAATGGGGATTTAATTCACTTAAATCAATTAAGTTTAATTGATTAAGCTCTCACAAAAGGGGAAAGGGGGACACATGTCAAAAGGCTATCACTTATGCTACTTAATAGCCACTGGCTGAGCTTGGCATTGTCCAATAGGGAGCCTGCAAGAGCAAATAGAAAGGGGGCTCGCCCAAGACAGAGAGGGGGCTGATTTTTGCAAGGAATTATCACACACACACACTCACACAATCTCATGTGTGAAGAAAGAGAAGACTATCTCTTCCCAAGCTTTAATGGAGAGCTCATCACCTACTCCAAGCTTGTGAGATAGAAGCCCACATCAACACACTCTTGGCATGTGGATGCAAATCCAACCAAGATCCAAGCTTCAATGCATGCTCATATCCTCTACCAAGCTAATTACTAAGCTAAAGCTATGCTAATATGAGTGATTATGTGAGGAGATGTACATCTTTCTCGTAAGATACTCCTTCTTCCTCTCAATCTACTCTCATACCTTGCTAGCTCTCACCATCTTCGAAGGTGTGTGAGGTCTTGGGTCTGAGAACGGGGATAATAAAGTTGTGTTTGCTAAGTGTTTTGCTTAGTGCATGAAGCTTTCATCTTCATTGCACTAGCTAGTCTTGAAGGAACACAAAGAATTGTATTGTACAATGTCTCTCTTGATGGAAGAAACCATAATACAAAGCCTTTTGGAGGGGGGACCGCCTCCATGCAAATCCGGACCTCAACTGTTGTCAATAGTTTAATTTCTCTCTCTTTTGAAAGTATTGTTGATGCTATCTAACTAGGTGTTATGCTTTTTGTTGCTCTCTCCACCCAAGCACTCTTGTAATTCTCATTAGGAATCTATTCTAATGAAATGCCCGCTATGTTCATGCTAATTTCCACTACACATAAGTTATTAGACCATTAAAATGTTACATATCATGGGGTTCTAAGCAATATTTAGAGGGGTCTACCGGGTTGCTTTCTTTTGGAAAACTTTGATGATGTGGCACTCTTAAAAGGCCCAAAAATGAGCTCAAAATTTTCCTAATGACTAGTGCATTGAGGCTACAAGAGAAAGCTAATCTCTCAAAAAACCCAAGTCTAAATCGTTCCTACCTATTTGAGTCTCAAGACATCAAAAGTTACTTTCTTTACCCCAAGCTAGTTCTTATGATTTAGTATAGCTACGAGTGTTCGAATGCAACAAAACTTTATGCCTAGCATGAGGAGAGTATCCTTGACACTCTTGTGTACTCAAATATCATTTTTGACACTTAGAAAAAATCGCCCCTAAGATAAACAACCTATTTTAGGTCAGTCAGTTTTGGACTTTGAAGCACTCTATAGCTTCCTCCAGGCATGCTCTACCTATTCCTAAGGTCAAAAACCAATTATGGTGCGTGTATGGAGTATAGGGAGCAAAATGAGCTTGTAGATAGCACGACTAAAATCACACTTTCATCGAGAAACTTACGTTAAATGAAAGATCTTTCATGTGCAAATGTCCTGGTATGCTTGGAATAGCAATGTCACGCCGTACTAGAGAGACACAAATATTCAAAGAAAACAATAGACTCACATTGAGCTTTTGCACCCAACGCTTACTTTCATTATCCAAAACTTAGGTTTTTAATTAAAAAGTTTGGCTTTTATACCTTAGCCAAGGTTCAAAGAATGGATTTCTAGCTATTTTAGCTCAATACAAGGCTTAGAAACTATATATGATCACAAACTTGGATGCCCTCAACCCCTTTAGACGCATTGACAATCAATAGTATTACAACGGCTTTGGACTTTGTGGGATTTTTCAATGATACAAAAGGATTTCATACATTCAATTGGATCTTAAAAATGAGTGGCACCCTTTTTAATGCTCTTGTTATTTGAGCAACTAACATTCCTTGTCTATGTCGTCCGCTAAGTAGTGTTCGGGCTTCCTTGGCCGCTATCTTTTGTGAATGCTACTCAAGACCCTCCTGGTATTTAAGGTGAATTTATTTATCTTCAGTTGAGATAAATTGCATGGTGACTTTATTTGCTTGCTCACCTGTAGAGTAACTAACAAATATTGCTCGTAGATTGTTGATGATGGGGCCAAAGATTTTAGAGCGATAAGTGAAGAACCTTCTGTAGAATGCTTCTTCAAATGTTTGCATGTAGTAGGATGGTAGAAACATCACCCTAGCATAAAACCCATGAAGCACTTCTTTGGAGGGTTGGCCTAATAAATCGTAGCATAGGCCCTTGGCGCCTTCAAGAAAGAACATCCACGTGCATCTATTTTTTTTGCATGGTGAAAAGTTTGCAAACAAGTTCAAAGCTTTTTTGCAATCTTTACCAGCATGATTCATGCCAAATTCGGGATGCCACAAAACATCTAAATAGTCAAGGACAGGTGTTCATCATGTAGGTCTTTGCGGGTTGGCTACTTGAAGGAGGTGGAAACCTTGTGTAGTTTAGCCAAGTAGGCCGCTTTTCCTGGAGTAGAAAGTGTTGCTGCCAAGTTTGGACCCTTGGCACTAGGCACTGCATAGAATCTTGCTTAATAGGAGTTGGCACATTTGTATATAATATCAAATACCTAGGATGTCGATTCAGTCAGATCTCTCACCATTTAGGATGTGCCAGTGTGGGGTTGGCTTAGAAATCTTTAAGTAATTTCTCTTTCATTTGGAGTACTTTGAATTTGATGAGGGGAAAGGGAAGATCTCGATGATGCCATGCCTCATTTATATATGGTGGTATGAGGAGGTTGACATTGATAGAATGCAGTATTCGCTCCTCCCACTGCATGGCTTCCTTCCAGATGGTTTTGTCTCCCCTTCCACGTGCTTTTTCACGCCTGCTTTTTCAACACTGCTTCCTCCTCATCAGTTAAGTTTGCAGTTGAGCGGAGGGTCCAACTTCATCTCATGAGACACATCTAGATCAGGAAGACTGGCCTCTCCAGTGACTGCTGCTTCAAAATCCATAAATGGTAGGGTAATTAGAAACTGACAGAATAAGATTGAAGAATGAATTTTGAGATGCATTCAGAATTGAAAAAGGACACTAGGTCTATATCCTGTTGATATCTCTCTTCTCTCTGCATGAACCCGATAGAGAACTCTCTTCTCTGCATTTGCTCTAACTTTAGCTCCATCGCAAGGTCTTTAATTTTTTTCTCCACTGCCTTGTATGCCTGATGTGCCCTGAAGTGTGGCTATTATAGGGTTGTCCTTGAACTAGTTAAGCAATGTATTTTGCTCCTCTCACCTGGCTTTTGACTATGCCAACTGAGTATTTTCAATGTTTAGTTGGATTTGGAGCCTATCAATTGTTGAAGTAGATTCTTGTAGAGATGAAGTGGCCTTTGTGACTTGCTGCTATTTCTTGTCTGGAGAGTTTCCAGATTTGCTACGGTCTTTGTAGATAGTTCAACCAATTTCTTTTCTTTGGATTCCATGGCTTTTTTGTCTGACTCGGCACATATATTGGCCATGTCTAGCCTTTCCTCACAGAGCTACAGTGCCTGTATACACTATGTAGCTGTTGGACGAGAACATATTTCTTCTTTCATTTTGTCTATCACATCATGTGCATGATGTGTATATTCATATATGTCCTCTAGATTCTCCATTTTTCTTGTGTTGCTCGCTTTTGGCTGATCCATTTTGTGTGTCCAGAGCCTCAGTGATTGGCTTGAGTAATTGGTGTTTCTATGGGGCTAGTTGGTTCAACCTCTTGTTCCTTGATAGTTTCTTTGAGTGGTTTGGTATTTGTTGACACATTGCTAGCTATGGGAGTGGCCTCCTCTAGTTGTGGTCTCCAGATGTGGCGGTACACTTGTGGGAGAGGAGTGTGGAACTTCTGCAGTAGGGTTGACTGGTTCTTGGGGTGAACCCTCCTGAGGTGGTGTAGTGGCTTCTTCTTGTTCTTGGACATGTTCTCATTGTCCTTCTTCTTTATGGTAGAGATGCTCTAGGCCAGCCCGAGCATCATCCTTTTCATCGAACATTGGGTGTTTGGTTCAAATTTTGATTCTCCTTGGAGATGGTTTTGACTTTTTCTCAAAATCTCCTTTTAGCCCTCTTTCTAACTCAAAAGCCGCCTTCTCTCTTTCGAGTCTTGCTACCCTTTGGATTGGTTCTTCTGTTTCTGCTGCAAGGTGTGGTGGTTTTGTTGCTTTTTTCCCCTCTACCTTGTCTTTTTCTTTTTCTCTTCTCTTTCTGTCAAGGGGAGTCTCTTCCTTTGCCGCCTCTTCTTGTTTGGTGTCACTTTCCGTGGCTTTTGCTGCACTAGTTGTTGTTTGGCTAGGGACATTGACTAGTATGGTCCTTAGTCTAGTCCTCACAGGTGTGGAGCTCCGTCCGCACTTCTTATTCTTCATTCCTTTTTAGGAGACATATATTTTTCTCTGTGGCAGGTGGTAGATGTTCTACCTGACCGATAGCATGATAAGCTATTCTTGTTAACACCTCTAAAGATCCCAACAAGGTGATGTTCTCTATCTTTTTCACATGAATAAGAGTGATATGAATACAGCATACGTGGTCTACTTCCATCACCCCGTCCCTTTTTGAGGCCTGTGTGAATGTGGACACCATGAAATGATTTTGAATTGTGTAATGAGGAGGCCTTTTAGCAGTGAAATGAAAGTGCTGATGATAGAGTCAAAGAGCCCCCTCTATTCCTCTTTCCTCCAAGAAGGAGATTGATGAACGACTAGTTAAAATGCCAGCTGTTGTAGATCGGGGAGTTTGGTTTCTTGGACAATTCAAGAATTTTTCATAGAATTCACCATCAACATGTCACCTTCTCTTCCAAATTCAAGTACACACACACACACACACACACACCTAGATTATGAGAGAGCACACACACACACACACAAAATAGATTGACAAGGAGAGAGTGTAAGAGGAGTTGTACGAGATATAGACATAATCATGGAGTACACAGAGTAGTACGGCATAGTATAGGAGAGAGGGAAGGAAAAATTTAGGACTTCTACACAAGAAAGGCCTAAAGATTGTAGCCCCAAACTCCACGGCACCTCTTATGGAGTTTGGTATTTGATATTTGATATTCTTGTTGGTGCCAAAAATTGGAGGCCCCTCTGTTAGACTTTAGTCCCACTTTAGTTATTATGAGTGGAACACATTACTTATTGCATGATCCTCTTAGGGTGAGTTCTCGTTGTCCTATTTACGAAGCATCTAGAGTGGCTTATTGATAAAAGATCTAAAATACTGTGCAAGAATAAAATGACTGAGAGGATTATTATTTGCCGGCACCTCCTTGTCAACTCCCAGAATTCCAATCTAAAAATCATCATGCACTCAATGTTAGTAAAATCAAATAGAAAACATATAATTAAGCATTAAGGCAGCTATTCCAATTGCTAACCACATGCAACATGAGGGTGCCCAATCTCGTAACATCCCTCCCACCAAGTATAACAACTATCCTCATTTGCTCACTAAAGAATCAACTGGATTGTGATATATTGATGGAAAGTGTGGAGAAGGTCTGGGAAGTTGCGGAATTTTTTTTCAGGCATCCTCTCTAGGGTGGCCTTTAAAGGTCAAAAGATAGCAGCTATAAACCATGCCAGTGTGTGTGGTGGTGTTCTTGTGATCTAGTATTTGTGGAGGGATGAGTTGTTCTTCTTGGTCCACAAGTGAAGATGCCAATGTGAAGGTAAGTTTAAACGAAATGAAACATCGTTGATCACAACAAAAATTTAATGGTGCACATACCCGAGTTGTGATTGCCGATCGACCATATTTTTGAATAATATTGGGGATTAAGCTTCAATTTGCATGTTGGATACTGCCGATTCAAAAAATTCTTCATAAAATTTTGAAACTAAATTGTCGATTATTCTCGAACCAAAAGCTCTGATACCACTGTTGCAAATTGGGGAGACCGGTTGCTTGGACAATTCAACTCTTCATAGACTTCACCATCAACATGTCACCTTCTATTCTTCACAGAGTTCACCATCAACATGTCACGTTCTATTCCAAATTCAACTACACACACATACACACACCTAGACTATGACAGCACATACACACACACAAGAATAGATTGACAAGGAGAGAGTGTAAGAGGAAATGTAAGAGATGTAGACATAATCATGGAGTACACAGAGTAACATGGCATAGTATAGGAGAGAGGGAAGGGAAAATTTAGGACATCTACACAAGAAAGGCCTAAAGATTGCAGCCCCAAACTCCATGGCACCTCTTATGGAGTTTGGTATTTGATATTTTATATTATTGTTGGTGCCATAAATTGGAGGCCCCTCTTTTACACTTTAGTCCCACTTTAGTTATAAGTGGAGCACATTACTTATTACATGATCCTCTTAGGGTGAGTTCTCAGCTTACAAAGCAGCCATACTAGCTTATTGATAAACGATCTAAAATATTGAGCAAGAATAAAATGATCGGGAGGAATATTATTTGTCGGCGCCTCCTTGTCAACTCCCAAAATTTCAATCTAAAAATCATCATGCACTCACTATTAGTAAAAACAAATACACAACATATAATTAACCATTAAGCTAGCTATCCCAATTGCAATTAACCACATGCAATAGGAGGGTGCCCAGTCTTATAACACCGGCTGTAGGAAACCCTCAATCTCTCACTAGCTTTCCCCTTCTTTGCAGCCTTAGGGATTCAACAACCTAGTCTTCTAGCTCGGGGGGTCACTCCCCTTCTATTGCACTCATGTGATATTCACATAATTACTAAGTGACATCCCCGAGGTAGTAGCTCATATGACCTCTTGTAGTCTACACCACAAGGTTCTAGTTCAAGGTAGTCTTTAAGTCCAAATCTTTCCCAAAGTGGCCGGACTGCATCTTCTTTGACTAAGTCTTGAGCTTCCTTCCAGAATATCTAAACTTCCTCTTTAGATCCGTGTGAGATTTTAAATGAGCCATGGTATATGTTGGGTTTCAAGCCCAGGTTATGGTCGTCTAGCTCGTGGGTACAACCTCCTATAGCATGCAGGTTAGTCCAGTTGCAAGTTAAGTCATGCATGGAAATTTTTGCCTTTATATGTAGGGTTAATTTTACAAGAAATCTTTCAAAATAAAAAATAGCGTGTTCTTTTGTTGCTTCTCTGTGTATCAAATATCTGCTCTCTCTCTTTCTCACTGCATATCCTCCACTGCCATTGATCCTCACCGTTTTGATCCCCCATAGCTCCTTTTCCCAACACTGGTATCGGAGCTTTGGTGCTTAGCCTCGACAGAGAAATGCGGGACCGCCCGCTAGCAGAGGAGAGAGAGGCGCAATCGACCTGCAACAAATTGGACAAATCCGGCATCAGAGGATTCTCCCTGGCCTGAGCAGCCCTTTTCAAATCTTGAGAATTCCCTCATTCAGCCTCTACAGGCTCTAAGAACACACACCATCATCGACACTACTGTCTGCTTCAGAATCGCCATTTTTTTGTTAATTTCACACTTGTTTACAGCGACCACCCATGAAATTTGTTAAAGCATGGGTTCCCACCCTCGGGTAACCTTGGTTGCAGCATGGTTGCGTGCAAAAATCTACACTGAAGTACAACTTTATTTTTGGTATATCGAGAGCTATCAAAAGAGGTTTGTAGAGTAGGTGTTTACTGCTTTAAAAAGGAGGTGTTTGGGAAAACAAGTTCAATGTTTGAAGTGCATTTGTCTACTGGCGGTTGCTCCAGAGAGACTTCAGAATGAAATTGGAATGATCTCTCAACTCACGTTGCAGGATTAGGTAATTGGTACTCTTGATGATGCCGACATTAGGTGCGACAGATTTGAAATCAACAAGCTCGATGCAACCAAGATTTTTGGCTACCTACTTGATTAGTGCATGCAAGATGGCATCAATGCCAGGACGTATGAATATGGAAGCTGATTGAAGACTAGGTTAACAGTTGTTTTTTACTAATTTAGTGTCATAAGTATGTTTGTTTGTTTTTTCTATTGTCAAACACAATCCTATACTTCTTGTCAAAGCCATGTTTTAGCCTCTCAGTTGTTGTCGGTAACTGTCATGCTAAAAACTTTGTACGGGTTATAGACACTGCCACATAAAAAGTGGTAAGACCACCCTTTGTTGTTTGGTCAAGTTCTGGTATGTCTCACACTGATAGTTGTTTGAGAGAGTACACACACACACACCTATGTTATTGTCAAAATTGTCAAGGGGGGGTTTTCTACTCATGGTTTCAGGTGAATGAACTCTAACATGGCCTGTCTATCTCGAGTCCATTGTCAGTAGTTTGGGCTTGAGAGGGGGTTGTTGGGTTTTAAGGCCAGGTTATGGTCATCTAGCTCGTGGGCACAACCTCCTATAGCATGCAAGTTAGTCCAGTTGCAAGTTAAGTCATGCATGGCAATTTTTGCCTTTATATGTAGGGTTAATTTTACAAGCAATCTATCAAAATAAAAAATAGCGTGTTCTTTTGTTGCTTCTCTATGTATCAAATCTCTGCTCTCTCTCTTTCTCGTTGCATCTCCTTCACTGCCATGGATCCTCACCGTTTTGATCCCCCATAGCTCCTTTTCCCAACAGTATATAGTGACATGTTGACTTTCAAGCTGTTCTTCCGCCAGTCAAGTGACATTTTCCTCCTTGAAGGAGTCTTCTTCGAACTAGTATGGTGGAATCTTGGAAAACCTTCATGGTTTTCTTCTTTGAAGCTCCCGAGGTAGATGAGAGTACACCTGTCAATACAACATTCAAGTCATTGCTCAGACCAAGTGATCAAGTTCCAATTAAGTAGAGAAACCAATAAGACAAAAGTAAGCACTAAAAAGAACATTCTTGGCAAAAGTTACCCAAGACGCGCCTTAGATACAAATGGGTGCAGGTGCATGCAGTTTTGTGCGAGAGTGAGTGATTGGGAAGGTTTGTTGGTGATATGTATGAAGTTGGATAGATTTTGGACGGTTGTGGTGAGAGTTGTGCAAAAAGATGTGTCCGCTTTACCGCTTTCAAAGATTTTGGTGATTGATCGGGTTTTACTATTCCAAACTCGATGAAACTTGTCAGTGGGCTTTGTTTGACCCTTGTAGCCTATTTGTCTGCAAGTCAAGCCTTCCTTCTAGCAATATTATCTTAAGTGTACCTAAGATAAAATTGACTATTTGGGGCAGGTTTTGTGCTCCAGGCACCTTGATTGGTTGTGGTGGGTAGAATCTTGATATCACATGAAGTTGGGTTCTGAATTGATAGGCTAAAAGTCAATTTTTGCTATACTTGACTCTATATGGTGCGGTAGCATGCATTTGAGAGTATTATGAATGAAATGAGTGTACCAATGTGATGTAGGCACTATGACGGGTAGGGGAGTCATACCAAGTGAGTGTGTGTGCAAAATGTGCTTCCATCCTAACAGATTATCTTCAGTGCGCCTAATATATTTTTTGCAAATTAATGCAATTTAGGCCCTATTGTTGTCTCATATAGCCTCTTCTAGGTTAATTAGGTAGGGTGAAGCCCTTGGTTATGTTTCTTGCACTTGGTTGTGTCTCCGATCAGGTTGACAGTCCCTTTTGAGCCAAAGTGTCCCCTTTGAGTTTGAGGTTAAATGGATCCATATTTTTCATTGTGGTGAAAAATGTCACTTTATGGTGAGGATATGGTCATCTTGTTGTTCACTAATGACTGAACCTTCATTTCACCCATAACTCTTCAGAAATCCATAACATGGTACCCTCAATAGGTCTGTGAAATTTGGTCTCCATATGGGTGTTCTATCTTCGGCACCCCTAATATAATAGGTCATTTTTTTTGGGACTTTTTGCAACTTTGACTCTAGCATTGTGTTGCCCTATTGGTGAAGAGCCTCTGGTTCACTTTTGGGGCAATTTGGAGGTCTGATCTAGACAGTGTGAGTGGTTCCGATCCTAAAAATTTCTAGATTGGTTTGTGTATATGTGCCTCCTACTGCTCATGTGGTTGACAATGTGATCTACAAGACGCTTCTAGACATAGTTAGAAACTTACCCCTCATGGCTAGAGTGAGTAAGAGCCGACAATCAGGGCATAGGAGAGCGTGAAAGGTCGCCAAAATCCACAACTCGGACTCTTCCCCTAACGTCTAGAATGCAAATGAGAGGAAATATGGCCCAAGGAGCTATACATACCTAGACTTTTCTGATACCCCCTGTCCAATGCCTACCTGCTGAGTCTAATAGGTCTGCCAAAGTATGCCCATATCAAAAATTTCTGAAAACTGACATCCCTATACCTTTTTGTCACATTTTGCTTTAGATGACTAGTGAGTTGAAGTGGTTTCCGCTTTTTTTGAACGGATTTGCTTCAAAAAAAATTGGGCGTTCCATTGAGGTTCAAGATTTGGCGTTTGAAGTTGAAAATCAATTTTGACATTTCTACTCATTATTTTTTTATTTTCTTTGCTTTATTAGCATTTTTTAGCCAAAATAAAGAAAAATAACCTAACTGCTCACAAAATTCCATCCTATACTCAAAAAATACTAAAACACTTCTAAATTTATTGTTTGGCCATATTTTTATGGATTACTCCATTTTAATAATGATTTTGGCGGAAAAAAACACAATATAAGTAAAAACTGCACTATTTATGGTTTTTGGAAATTATGTACAATACATACTCATACCAAGGGATTAAATCATTGCATTTCCCAATCATTGTGTTGGATGGGCAATCAACTATCTTATTCAAGAAAGATTACGCGTCAACACACGATTACTTCAAAACATTGCCCGTATCTTTTCCAAGTCAATATGTTTTGTCTATTTTTAGATTGTCTCCCTCCCTCCTTGCTTCAATCTACTAGAATAACTGAGTATTTTGGTTGTGAAGTGTGTAGGTTACAAAGTTATGTCTATGCATGGCCCTGATTGGTCCTATAATGCTATTAATGCCAATGAAGTTAAACACACTATGTTGTGCAAGAAGTGGGTCTTGAGTATTGTACTAGCAAGGTATGTTGTGGTTGAACTCTCTTGAAGAGTAAACTCTATAGCACTTGAGCATGGTATTTTGTGGTACGATATGTACCATCTGGAGTGTTCTGACTAGAGTGAATGGGTCCAATCTAGTTGGTGGTTTGACTTTAGGTATCCACTTGTACCTGATGGAGGTTGGTTTGAGTTGCAATGGGGTCTTTGATTCCCATAGTCTGACTTTTTTGCTGTGGTCAATTGGTCTTCTATTCTGAACTGCACGTTTCTCCTTTGATTGCCATATCCATTTCTTCCTTAGTAGTGATGGTGCCTTAGTAGTGATGGTGCTTGTTGAAAAGATGGATACAGTTGTTTGCTCTTATGGTTGTTAGTGGTGCATAGAAATCTTTTGGGAACCCAGATTTGTTGAGATCGGTGGACCAATTGGCTTTTGGGTATACAAACGTTCCTAGCTCCTTGCATTGGTGGAGAAGTAGAAGTATTTATTGGGGTTGTAGTTATAATTGTGGACGTTTGAGTGTGAGCTCTAGAATTTTGACATAACATTTTCTTTGTAGATTCTCACCCACAAAACACCTAATATAAGGTTCTCATTCATGTGTTCATCGGCTATACATATGAAAGTATGCAGGCAAGAGAATCCATGAACCATAATATTCAAGTTGATTTTCCTTAAGGTTGGAGTGATGCTCTTGTTGAAGCCCTTGATAGTACTCAAGTGATTGAGTAGCTGCTTTGTGATAGGTGAAATAGTTGGCCATATTGACTCGGGCCCCTGTATCTGCTGCTAAGGCTTAAACTTTGTAATCATTATTCAAAATTACATTGATTTTCAAATCAAGTCTGTCTAACCACTCATCATCAGACTCTACTTCATCCTTTGCTAAGGGTTGAATGTGGAGGGTACTGAGTGGTACAAGTTGGAGAACATACTATTTTGTTGCTTTTTGTTTGAGAATTCAAATACGAGATTCTTCTTGAGCCTCCTCAATAACCTATTGTTGTTTAAGCTTCCTTTCCTTTGACGCATGCATTCTTGGTGGAAGTTCATTAGTTAAGGGAAGGTTGTATTTGCTAAGTTGACATCCACTAATCCAGTTTTCCATGATTTCTCGATCTTTTGTGGCTAACTTGATAGCCCCACTTGGTCAAACATCTTCAATTACAAAAGGATCATGTCCCTTTTTCTTGAATCTGGGTACATGTTGTTTCAATGAGTATACTAGGACTAAAACCCATGGTTAAAAACTTTAGTCATAAAATGCGAGTCAGAGAACTGCTTTTGTTTTTGTTTTTGTACGTATATATGAGCAATGTCCGCTAAAAGTTTTTCATCTAGGCGTTCTTAATCCTTGAGATTTTTTGACAACTCATGTCCGCTACATTCCAACTCAATTGCAACTCTAAGTGTGGGTAATAAGAACTCCATTTGCAATATTTCATCCAATCCATATACCAAGTTAAAAGGAGTTGTGTTCAAAGCCGTTTTAAAGGAAACTCAATAAGCCTATAAGGAAGAGTGAAGATGTATTTCCCACTCCGTTCTTCATGAACTAACAATTTTGGTTAGTACAAAGCTCAAAATTTTGTTTGTATATTTTTCTTGACCATTTTCTTGGGGGTGGTAGGGTGCAGATTTGTTATGGATTACCATGAACTCATCTAGTAGAAATTCTATCACCTCATTGAGGAAATACGATCGACAGTCACTCACAAGTTCAATAGAAAGTCTGTATCTAGTAAAGATGCATTCTTGAAGGAATGCAGTCGTGGTTCATGCATTGTTCTTCCAAGTGGCTTGTGCCCTAGCCCACTTTGTTAAGTAATCTGTTGCCACAATAATATATTGTGATTGAGTTTTGTAAGCTGGTGGTAGTATTGGACCTACAAAGTCTATACCCCATTGTTGAGCCAGCAGAGGATCACACCCGCATTTTTGTTCACACCCATCATTTTGTAACCATTGATTGTAATAAATGTCTTTCCGACATTAATTTTGATTTGAGCCATTCATTAAGTAACGGGACTCAATTGAGTTTCCAGCTTGTAATCCCGACGTAATTTCACCTGCTGATGTAAATAATTAGAGATGTTTTCACCTCCAAGGCTGAGGTATATAAGCCAAAGTTTTGTAACCTAAAGGAAGATTCAATTATTAATCAAAGTGAGTTTTGAGCGCCGTGACTGTGTCTGAGAGAGAGAGAGAGGGAGAGAGTCTTATCTTCTTGCTACGCGAGCTACGGGGCCGCCATTGGAGAAGCGACACCACCATTGTGTTAGCAACGGTGAGAGCTACGCACAGATACCAAGAGTGCGCGCTATCGGCTTCTATGTGTGGTAAGTTCCTACGAGCTTCGGTGTGAGTTTTCTTCCAACTCGTGTGTCGGAATAGAGCGTGCAGCATATCTATAGAACCACAATGAGTAGAGCTACACATTAGTACCATCGGGGTCAAGTTTCGGTCACCTGTATTTTTCGGCCTGTCTTCATACGCGTTTACCGCACGGAGTGGTTATAGGTTGATTTTGCAGTTCAAGTCTTTAGGGTGTTGTTCTTACCTAGTGTATAGACTTCCCCTTGAGTTTGAGATCGATTCGATGATTCTAGATCCTGTTTCGTATAGCATTCGTTCGTAGTACGGATTTCAGTCACTTGCGTGTTTTAGAACTTAGATTTGATTTCCTTAGTAGTGATTGTCATTAGAAGGTCGAGTAGGTGATTTGACACCCACCTAGTTGTTTCCATGCGCCTGCGGGTCAAGCTTCGTCCTCGTCTGACAAATTCTGTTGTTGGTTGAGTTCTCGCTATTTAGCTTCCGCTAGCGGCGTAACCGCCTTAACATTTGGCGCCGCTACCGGGGACGAGAGCCCTAAGTAGGTGACCTTAGACTAATCCTACGAGGTGAGTCGTATAAACTACTTTGTATACTTTAGTTAGAAAAGATCTAGGAGTGGTGGACTCCGAAGGTCTCTAGAGATACTAGGAAGTGGGGTATTCCTGGGTCTTCCGTGTTGACAGTATTTTTAGTTTAGTTTAGATTAGATTGTTTTTGATGGTGTTTAAGGGGTTGTTGACATAAAAAGCATTTGCTACTCCTTGTGTGGTAGTAAATCTCTTTATATTTTCAATTGCAAAAAAATCCATTTTATGATTAGAAGTAGCTTAGGTAGGGCCTAATTTGATCCTGATCTAGAGCTATCAATTGGTGTTCTATTTGCTTGATGTGTTTGATTGCATGTTAGATCACTGAAAAAGTTGCTTTGGTAGTGAAATATGCAATACACAAGTTCAGAAAAATTTTCTGTGTAACTGATTGTTGCTGAGCACTTAAAAGAGCTATTGGAAGAGTTCTGTGATGAAAAAGTGGAAATCTGCAACTTTAGACATCATACGCGTATGATGTCTTAAGACCTAAACAGAGACTAAAATTGAAAATTTGACATTGCCAGAGTGTTTAGAAGGGGGGTTTTACCCTAAGATCAACTTAAAACAAGAGCATTAACACTCAAAGAAACCCAAAAAAGACAAGTCGGAGTCCAAGAAACGCAAAGAATAGGAAATTTTGGATTCAAATCTTGTTTTTACATTCAAACCTGACAAAAACACTTGAAACTCAATTATAAACATTGGAGAAGGCTTAAAACCAAAAATAGTCAAAATCTGGGACAAAAGACATCATACGCGTATAATGTCTTTTGGCACTTCCACTGCTTATTTTTGAAATCTGACCTGACAAGAGTGTTACAATCACTGTTGAAAGCATAAATATCAAGTTTGGACCCAAATTGATGAAAAAGACATCATACGCGTATGATGTCTTTGACCTAATTTTGGACATATTTTGATACTTTGCTAACACAGATCCATTGTAATAGCTGTCTAGAGGTTATATTTCAAGTTTCATACCATTTGGATCACAATTGACCCAAAAAACAAGTCAAAAGCGGGAAATTGCCAAGAAAAGCCTGAGCTAGCCATAACTTGCTCAAACAGAGTTCAAACTGAATTTTGTGAGTGAACAGAGCATAAAGGGGCCACTGAGAGTGAGCATAACCAAAATAGTCAAAATCTGTGAAAAAAAAGACATCATACGCGTATAATGTCTTTTTCAGCATAACAGTAACAAAATTCTCACTTGATGAAACAGAAGTTGCCCAACTGACAAGATTAAACAATTGACCAATTATCAGTCAGTTTGGATCAATTCTGACCACAAAAACTTGGGGAAAACAAATTGCCGAGACGGAAAAGCTACAGTCCTTTAGGGGAATTGATGAATTTGAGATCGGGCAGGAATCTCCGGAATAATCAACCAAAACAAGGGGAACCAGCAAGTGTCATATCAACCGAGGGAAGTGTAAACCAAAGTTGGGTGCAACCATTAGAGCTGATCTTTGAAGGAAGTGTTTCTGATACTTCTTCGGAGAGATCTTACGAGATTTTCACCGAAAACTTGGAACACTTGAACCTGAACAACAGAGAAAATATGGCAGCAGGATCATCAAACCCTTCCGCCACCATGAAGCTATTGTTCATAAAATACCAGTACGACAATGAGCAAGGTGCCAAGATCTACAAAGATGGAATGGACCGCTATTGTGTAAAGATAGAAGATAGACCTAGTGAGTTCAAGGACTTAGTGCCTGTGAGCTATAGCGGAGATAGATATCTAGATGACGAGGGTACCATGTACTTGGTAGTCCTAAACCCTAACATTGTGGACAAGTGGGGATTGATGGGCACCAAAGCCAGAATAGATGAAGAACTCGAGGAGAAAGCACCAATAATGAACTTCCCTAATGCGAGGTTAAGAAGAGAGAATGAAACTACAAGGATCAACACTGATAACATCTATGTGGGGCTGTACAAATATAATAATGGGGAGCAAGATCTCTATTATAGATGTGAAGAACCCTACACCGGAGAGTTGACAGACAAAAAAAGACTCTATGTCTTTACCTACACAGAGGGATCGGAAGTGAAAATTGCCGCTTACGATAAGTATGGCAGGCAATACTCAACAATGGGCAAGAAAGAATTAGAAGGATATACATACTTTGGGGGACCACTACATCAATATTATGTTACTTCTAGCTCACATAGACCAGCACCAACAAGTGGAGTGCAAAACTCAATGACAACAGGAGGACAAAGAACGCAGGTTGCTGACTCTTTCAGTCAACCTTGGGACTCGAAGCTCGGACCAATGGGATCATTACATTCCAGAGAGTCAATGGAGACAAATCGAGGTAGTGCAGTTCCAATCCCCACCTATACCACTCCAGGTCCAAGGTTTGAAGCAGAACCATCACATTTACCTCCCAGTAGTAGATTCAGGGCAGAGGAACCGACAAGGGTAACCCATGAAGTCCATGATGCTAGAGAAAACTTTAGCCGAGACACAGGAGCAATGAGATTGGTAGCAGATCATAGACGTATGAGACCATCTCAAGTAGCCAAGTGTGTGCAAAAGAAGTATGGTGGTTCAGGAGATCCGTATGCACATGTGTCACTCTTTAAGCAAGTCTTAAGAGCTGAGCAGATAACAGATTTCCATACACAATACGAGGGATTTGGTCTTACTCTAGAAGGTACCGCGTTGACATGGTTTCAACCAATGAACATTGGGGGATTCCATGACATTGACCATTTGCTAAGAGAGTTTGCTGAGGAATTCTCAAAACGAGGGATTAAGCACAATACGGTCTCACAAATATATGCTTTTAAACAGAGAGAACACGAAAAGGTGAAGGAAGCTTCACTTCGCTTCAAACAATACATTGAGAGATGTCCAGTACGTGAACAACCACAAGATGACAGACTATCTGTTCTCTTTATTGAGGGACTGAGGAACGACACTCTCAAGAAGGACTTGCACTTGAAAGCTTGTACAAGTTTCGAGCAAGTAACGAGAGAGGCATTGTACTTAGTGGATAACTGTACGGTTTATGGAGAAGTGTCAGCGGATACAGATTTTGCATCCAGTAGCTCCTCCTCCGTAGCGAGCGAGACTACCACTAAAAAGAATGTTCAAACAACAACCATGCCAAACGTAGAGCAAATGATAGAAGATGCTCTAAAAAGGATGGCACCATACCAAAAACCATTGCCAAAACCCCTGAAATGGTGTGCGATTGAGCAAAAATGGACAAATCATCCAACAGAGGAGTGTTATTACAACAAAGGGTATGTAAGGGAGCGCCAGTATGCACCTCCAGCTCAATTAGCACCACCTCAGATACATCCAGTACCTCGATACCCAACGGGAAATGTACCTGGACCTATGGGGATAGAAAGACCGCAACCGGTATTGGGACAACAACCACCTTTACCAGGAGCAAGACCAGTGGGCATTAGATATGCACCAACCTTAGAGAATCAGGAAGAACAAGCCTTAGTGCCTGTTCAAGCCTATTACGAAGAATCGGGTGCACACATGTCTCCGACAGTTTATTACCCACCAGAAGAACCAAAACAACCAGAACCATGGGGCATGATGGGGAATGTTGGAATACCCACAGTTACCAGTGCTTCTGATGAAGAGAGATACAATATGGACGCAAGAACCTTGATGTTCATAGCTCATGGAGGGTTAACAGGACAAAGACCATCCTATCCACAAAGGACGAATCAAATGGGACCAAGACCAACACTAGGACCTTGTTACAAGTGTGGAGGTGACCATCTGATGAATGTTTGCCCACATACGAAAATCATTAGAATTAACGCTTATTGCACTGAGTGTGGGGTTACTCACTTCATTGA
Organism: Adiantum capillus-veneris; assembly: GCF_014529385.1. Taxonomy (NCBI): domain Eukaryota; kingdom Viridiplantae; phylum Streptophyta; class Polypodiopsida; order Polypodiales; family Pteridaceae; genus Adiantum; species Adiantum capillus-veneris. The sequence continues at coordinate 107,985,139 of NC_140941.1, forward strand.
GGATTGTTCAAAGAATCCAAACAAAGTGCAAAAGACGACATTGAATATGCTAGAAACTATTCCTACCAGCAGTGGGTCTGAAAATGAAACTCTGATACCAACGCAAGTTGTTACTAGAGCTCAAGCTAAGAAAACCACTAGAGAACCTGAGAATGGAAAGTTAGCGACTGACGTAGTTAGTCAAGGACCGCGAAGTCAGAAAAACACATGGAAAGCTAGAAAAGCACGCATGAAGTTGAGAAAAGAACGTGAAGACGCTATTCTAGCTGAGGAACTAAAGCAAACTAAAGCTAGATTAGAAAAACTTGAGAGTCAAAACGGGAAACGAGAGATGAGCCCGGAAAGAACGAAACAAAAGAGTATCAAAGAAACAACGAGCTTAAGCTCCGGGGGATCAGTGCTAGTCGACAAGGTACACGAACCATTGGACGCACTGCTAAGAGCTTACGAAGCTAGGTTAAGGAACAACCAAACACAAGAACAGAGGTGGCTGACATACCCAAACGCAGAATTGGAAAAGCAGAGACTTGAAATGTGCCAGAGAATGATCGAGACTGCACAAGCCTTATTAGAACCACCAAAAGAAACAATGAATTGTGGAAAGGAAAACCCAATTCAGCAAGAGACTATCGTTTCACGGGTAGCCGAAAAGACTCCCAGTGCACAAAAGCCTGAAAATACACAAAAGGATGACCGCATAGTGTTGAACACAACCGATCAGGAGGTCGAGAGTTTTCATCCAGTCATACAGAGGTCTTACGGAAGAGATGAGGATTACAATGAATTTTGGAAACAAGTGAGAGAGGCAAACTTTGCAAACGAGCTAAGTTGCCAAGCTAATCAGACAAATTGGGAAAAGGACATCAGGAATCCTCCCATAGTGGAATTTGAGGCAGGATCTCAAGTGGACTTGGATCTGCAATCTTACTGGGGAGATGGGGGCTCTGTTAGAACAATGGAGAGCAAACCTCATTCACTAAATACCTTACCTTCATACTTAGGAGAGTATGAAGCAAAATCCGAGATTAGAGCACTTCCCTCACGAAAAATCTCATCAGAAAAAGTCATGGACTCGCAAGGATTGATAGAGATTTTGTCAACACCAGTGACATGCACTATCACTCTAGCTGAGCTTTTGAGGCTAAGACCACATATGTGGACCACTGTAGGAAAATGCTTGGAGAAATTCGGAATAAAAGATCCAACATCGAGATTGCAAGAGAGCATTGAGGAGCTGAGCAAGCCACAAAAGAACGCTAAGCCTGTACCCTTAAACAAGGTCGGAGAGTATTGCGAAGGTGAAGAGGGGAATACAACCTTACCAGTTGAATTCCAAGGAGTGAAGACGATGGCAATACTAGACAGCGGAGCAGGTGTAGCCATTGCTACAAAAGAAATCTGGGAAAAATGGGGGAAACCAGCAATAAGGAAGACTAGGTTGAAACTCCAATTAGCAGACGGACACATGGAGAAACCTATGGGGTTATTAGAGAAAGTTGTAGTGACTTCTTGCGGCATTGAATACGAACATACTTTTGCTATTGTCGATTTTGGCAAGGAGAATAACTATGATATCATACTGGGAAGACCATTCATGAGACAATTGAAAATGGTCCAGGATTGGGGCTACGATCACATATACCTGAGAAATATGGAAACCACTACACGTGTGAACTTGAAAGACCATAGCTACAAAGATGTGAACCGAACACCGGTAGAGGAGTTTGATTCAGCTACTTTGGCGGGATCCGAATTTCCAGTTTGGTTAGGTAAACCCAAGGAGTTATGGATGTGTGGAGCTTCGAAATGTGGAAGTCTGAAACGAGAAGAATGTGTTTTAGAAAGGGCTATCGAAGACGAAACTTATATAGGAGAACCCTTTCCAGAGGACACGTTTGAACCATTAGAATGGACACACATTCTAGCAACCCTAGATGTTTGTGCAATTCCGGATGGTCCCACAACGAAATTTTGCGACAAGGACGGGTACGACGTGGTCCCGTATTTCATGTTGAGAACTGTACTCGAAAATGAAACTGAAAAAAACAATACACTGGAAAAATTAGATGAAGAAGAGGTGTTTCACGACATTCCCAATCATCCAGAGTGGGGGAATGAAGCAGACAACGAGTCAACGGACAATTCAAGCGGAAACGAAGAAACTATAATGGATGTCCGATTTTATGATTTTCCGAACCAAACTAAACAACGCCAGAAACGCTATAGAGCAAAGAGAAATTCAAAGGGGGTTAGAACCAATCCGATGCTTAGAATAAGAGGAAAAAATCAATTCCTAATGCTAGTAAAGGCTGAAGATTGTGTTAAGGATAAGATTTCTGGAAGAATGAGAGGCAGTGATCAAAAGAGCTTACGAAAAGACAAAAGAGGCTCAAGAAATCAAGTTCAAAATAATGGAACGAAAACGGAAACAGAAAAATCAGAAAAGAACAAGCGCAACAGAGAATACACGGAGTCCAAGTTGGAACGTAGAAACAAGTACCGAGAGCTCAAGAAAACTCTGAAGGAAGTTTGGACGATAGAAATTGTGAGTGATCGAGGCACACATTTCATAAATGAAGTGATAGAGATCCTTCTAGATGAATTCATGGTAATCCATAGGAAATCAGCCCCGTATCATCCACAAGCAAACGGACAAGCTGAAGCAACAAACAAAACCATATGCACGGTCCTCACGAAGATTGTATCTGAGTCGAGAACTGACTGGGACCAAAAGTTACATTCAACATTATGGGCATATAGGGTGGCGTATAAAACATCCATAGGAACGACCCCATATAACATGGTTTTTGGGCTAAATGCTATCTTGCCAATAGAATTCTTGATTTCAACCTTAAGGGTGGCTAAGGATCTACAGTGGACAGGGCACGAGCTCTCTGATAGAATAGATGACCTAGAAAAGCTAGATGAGCTTCGACTAAAAGCAGTAGCTTCCATCTACGCTCAAAAAAGGCGACAAAAAGAATTTTTTGATAAGCATGTGCGGACTAAAGAGTTTAAAGTTGGGGACTATGTCCTAGTTTACACTCTGAAACAGCATGCTAAGAAGCTTAAAAAGCGAGGGATGGGTCCTCTGGTGATTAAAGATCTATCACCAAGTGGAGCCGTCAAGCTTGCTACATTAGACGGAGAAGAAATGCCCAATTGGATTAGTGGATGCAGAGTGAAAAAGTATCTGTTGCCGCTAACACAAGACATGCTTCTCAAAATACACAAAGAAAAGCTGCGTGTCCAGAAAAAGAAAAAGATTGAGGCGGAAGCGCAAGCAGAGGCGAAGGAAAGAATGGAGAAAAGAAGACTACTGCGTCAGAAACAGCGCAATGAAGGAGCAATACGAATAAACGCAGTCAGTATAACAGAAATGGATAATGACAAAGAAGAACCCATCATTGAATGCAAAGTAGGAACCAACCAAATCAAAGCCAGAGCACTATTGGATTCAGGAGCTCAAGCTAACCTACTTTCACTCAGTTTGTATAGACAATTGACAAATGACACTAAACTACAAACTGCCAAGCAAGAGTTAAAGAGTTACTCTGAGAATTCAATCAAAACGGTCGGATGCACAGTTTTACATGTACAGATTAACCAGTATGTGTATCCTCATATGTTTTACGTGGTTGAAGACCAAGCTACACAACATCCATTATTGCTAGGACAACCATGGCAGAAGCAATACAATGCAATGATTGACTGGAGTTCTAATACAGTGCTTATCAAATACGAAGGTGAAAGTCAATCAGTTAAGTTCACCAAAGGAGAAGAGCCAACTCCAAAGGAAGAATCCACGGACAAGGGCAAACAACAAACAGAGAAAAAGAAGAAGCAATGGCAACCAAAAGTTTCTACTCAACTGAATTGCTCGTCGACAAGGAATTCTCAACAGTGGATAAGGAAGACAAGCAATAATCTAACAGCTCAACCTTGGGATAAAACGGAGTCAACATTGGTATGGAGACCAAAAAAGGCTGTGCCAGAAAACACAAACAGAGTCTTCAATACCAGACAACAGAGTGATCCCCGACAATCAAGGACAGTGAAACAGATCTGGATTCCAAAGCAGTTCATGACGGCACAAAGCTATAGCAAGAAAATTTGGATCCCAAAGATTTGTAAAAAGGAACTCCCTTCAATACAATCAACGGAAACTCCTAGGTATTTCAAGCCAAGGAAATCAACACACAGAACAAAGCAGGTTTGGGTCGCAAAGAGTTTGTGGCAAGCACAAGCAAAGCGGAAGCAGATTTGGATTGTGAAAAAATACAACAAGGTAACGAAGAATCCATCTACTGATTCAAATACCGAAGTGCCAAAACCAACCCGAAACCCGACCACCAATCCTTCAATCAAACAAAGAGCAGCTTTATTGGAAAGACTGTTGTATCATCGCTCTACAATTACATTGGGAACTTAAGACCAAACCAACTACAATGCTTCACCCACAGACACTTCATAGTCGTCCGGGAGGACTCAGACTAGGAGGGGGGGAGGTATACAGGAGCTACAAAGCAGCTACAAGCGGAAAAAACAAAAATTATATTACAAGGGCAATGTCTTACATGATTTTGCAATTTTTTATGTTTGATTGCGGATATTGATAATATTTATGCCCTTATATACCTTGTTTTGCAACAAGAAGAGATCAAATGATGAATTTGGGTCTCTATATGTGTAAATATCACTAAATAAGAGTGTTTTTGGAGCTAAAAAGTGGAAAAAAGTGGTAATCCAAGTCCAGAAATCACAAAGAAGTGTATATTCATATACACAGGGTTACCAGCTATTTATCATGTATGTTTGGAATTTTTTGGCTTCAATTTACTATTTTCCTTTATTTTTTATGATTTTCTTAATAAAAGTAAAAGAAAAATAAAAAAGCAGGTGAAATGAGATCGGAAAAAAGAAAAGAATAGACGGCGATGATCCTAGTGACAAGGGCAACCCATGGTAAAAATGGGGTACAATTCTGAAAAAGTTGCGGAAAGCCCGAAATGACAGAATTTTGACAAAGTGGACAGATTTCTCAGAAACAGGTCAAACGGAGTCCAAATTGAGAAATTTCAAATCCTAAAGTGCATTTCACGACGAGATAGGAGCACATGTCAAATTTGGTAACAAGTGATCCGGGAAGCCCGAAGTTAAGTATTTTTCACTTCACTATCAAGCTCATTTCCACTATTACCTTCTTGGAGAGAGCAAAGAGCACAAGGAGCATCCGGCCTTCTACCGCCTTCTACGACTGCTATGAGAGCTCAGAGGACACCAGACATGAGAGGTAGACTCGTTGCCATAAGCTTTTGATGCTTATCGTTAACTTTTGTCGCGAAAACTCACCAAAACCAAGAAACAAGAGCAGACGGGGAATGGGGAAGAACGCTAGGTAGGGGCACAACCGCCTAACCAAACTTTGCAAGAACTTAGAGGTGGGTTACCCTAGTATAGGATATGAGTTTCTAGCACTCAAAGCTCGAGAAAGAACGACTGGAAAAACCCTAGGTCAACAGAGCTTGCAAGAGGCAAACAGAAAAAAGTTGTCGGAACGACACAAAACTTCTCAGGAAGCTTAACAACATCGAGGGCAATGCAACCATGGAGTATCTCCAGGTTTGTACCACCAAAAGTAAGTTAGAACAACCGATTTGGCTGCGGACACACAAAGCGTCATTTTGGCATAACGGCTAAAATTGACGACCAAATGACATGAAACTTCACGAGCAGTTTCAACTATACATGGATGACTTATGTTTGCAAGCAAAACCCAAAAGAAAGCTGATTCACTTACCGATGGTGAAAAAGACGCTTTCGAGCAACCAAATGGATAAAGATGGAGAACGGGGAGCCAAAGTGAAGTCCAACCAACTGGATGGCTTCACAACATATCCAATGAGCTGGAAATGCAACTCTCAAGAAGAAAAGTTGAAGAAATTCAACTCCAAGGCAAAAAGACGACTTCGGAGACTGAAATGCCTATAAGGGGGCTTTTTAGCTAAACTGATGACTTTTTAAGTTGAAAACTAGTTAGCAGAGCTTAGGGCACTAGCACAAAGCATTCTTTGCACAAAAAGACCAACATTTCAAGAAAAGACATCATACGCGTATGATGTCTCACAGCATGATTTTCGCATTCATTTCAACATTTGAGTGCATAGCCTCATTCCACATGTTAATCACATCCTATGAACCAAGTATCATGAGAATTGGAGTTAGAAAACCCAAGGAAAACCAAAAAGACGCAAATTAGGCCATAAAATTGATTTTTGGTCCTAATTTTGTCAAAATAACTCCAAACTCATTGAAACTTTGTAGGATTGTTGATTAACACATCTACAAGCTATCTGGAACCAAAAAGCACCATTTTGACACAAAAGACATCATACGCGTATGATGTCTATTTGCACTTACAGAGCCAAAAATGCTCATTTGCCATGATACATCCATTATATATATCTAATACATGCTACATATGAAGTTTGGAACCATTTGGTCAAGTGGATCACCCCATTAGCCCAATTAAGAGAAAATCCTTCATACAAAGCCTATTTTTGTCCCAAATCCAACATATTCAAGTCCAAACCAAGATTTGAGTATAAACAGTCCTTCACTAGCACATGGAGAGTCCATAGAACCAATCCCATGAGAAATTGATGAAAAAGACATCATACGCGTATGATGTCTCCAGAGCCATTTTTAGCCCAAATTCTATCCAAACTTGATGAATCCACTGAATAAGCCTATCTAAAGCCAAAACCAAGCTTATAGAGAAAATTGGTCCAAAAATGCACCAAAATACATCATACGCGTATGATGTCTCACTATGTGATTTTGGCATCTAAGGGCTTCAACCACCAAACAGAAGTATTCTACATGCCATTTGAAGGTGATCCACCAAGTTTTATCCAATTTGGATCATAAAATCCATTTCCCTTTCAAAATTTTGCCAAGAGCCTGAACTGGAGTGAACTGGCCAAAACTTGACCAAATGGAATCCAAACTCAAATCCAAGCATATGACACTCATGTATACACTATCAGCTACAAGCACAACCAATATGAAGTCATTCTGACACAAAAGACATCATACGCGTATGATGTCTCAAGCATGTTTTTGAGCCCAGTTTGCATATTTTTTCACCTACATTGCATCCTTAGGCCCTGAATAGCTCATGTTTCAATTTTCAAGTCATTTGAATAGTTAAAAGCTTCATTTCGGCTTTCAGTACTAAAAAGACGCTAACTTCTGTGATTGGAGTTACAGGATCCATGGATTCCGCTAAGTCATCGGCAACTAAGAGAAAAAGACCAACCATCAAGGATGCTCTTGCAGAGGCAGAACCTTTTGATATTCCAACAGAAACCCTCAAGCCAACCAAGACTTGGGTGGAGGAAGCAGTACTAGAAAAAGAGGGAATAAAGATCTACCAGGGGACTTTCAGAGATCCTCAAGGGCAATCGGTCGATGTACCTATGATCCCACGAGAATTAGTGGATTATAGCAGATCAGAGAACATCAGCAGATACCTGGAAAAGGCTGACTTACACAGGTTCTTCACCTCGAGACCATCAGGTGTAGACACAAGAAGAGTGTATGAGTTGGCAACATCCATTCAGAAGGATGGGAAAGCCACGTTGACAGCCATGGATGGAGAAACAGTTGAAGTACAGATCACTCCACAGCTCATTGCAGATGCACTGAAGCTGCACAACAAAGGGAGTTCTGTCAGAGAAAGAAGGGAGGCCATAGAGGTCTATGGATCAAAGAAACAAAATACAACCTACGGAGATATGGCAGATCAACGAGCGGCAACCCTTTGCCGATTATACAATCAGTTTTTCCATGTGTGCAGTAAAAGACCGCAGAAGTATACTACACCACCCCATGCCATTGCGACAACCATCACATGGGCACTGAAGAGCAACATGCCAAAAGAGGTGAACTATGCTCAATACATCCACGAGCAAGTAATCGCCATGCACAACCAGAAGCCAAAGTACATAGGAGGAGGAGAAATCCTAACAAGAATAGCTTATGAAGCTATTGGAGCTAGGGATCAAGGGCCACAGATTCCCTCCCAGAATGAGTGGCTTAGAGAAGCCGATGAGGAGGAAGAACAACAAGAAGTATCCAAGAGGGTGTCCACAAGAGCACACCGAAAACTAGAAATAGTTTCAGAACCTGAGGAGGCTGTGGACGAGCCACTCAAGAAGAAAGCAAAGAAGAAGGCCGATCCCAAGCAAACCAAAAGTCAAAAAGCCGCAAGAATGGAAAGGCTGGTGGAGCAGTTCAGAGCGGAAAGAGCTCTAAAGGGGGACTTCGAAGAAATGTGGGTGCCAGACCCCAGTAAAGTCGGAACCAGCTCAGCCAGGCCACATGTTGATCAATATGATCAATATATTAGAGCTTATGAGGAGTCGGAGGCCATACTGGAGCAGCAACCTGTCGAGCCTTATACTGAAGAGGAAGTACAGCTTTTAAAAGCTGAGCTGCAAAAGGACGACAAGGGGAAGAAAAAAATAGATGAGTCTACTGAACCTAAAGAGACAGTAAGGCAAGCAAACAAAGGGAAAGCCAAGGTGACTGAAGACAATCAGCCCTTTTTTACTGTTGTACCAAGCTCGAAGAAGATGGAAATTATTGTGGAGGAAACCACAATAGAAATAGAAACAGAAATTATGGAAAAGCCGGAGGCCGGGACCAAGGAAACGGAGATAGATCCAGTTCAGCAAAAGAAAGATGATTATGAGGATCTGGTAGCGATCGGATACAGTGAAGAAGAGGCCCTGGAGGCAGTTTATGGGATATCCCTACGGAAACAAGATGATCGGAAAGGGACGAAAGAAAAGACAAAGGGTACAATGGAGAGTGAAGAAAAAATGGTCGAGCCGAAGCCATTGGAGGTGGTGGCAGAAAGAGCTGTCAAGTTGACAGATGAAGATGAAAAAGACATGCACATGGTGCATGAACTGCTCAGCAAGATTAAAGAAAGATCCAGAGCAAAGGAAGTAGCACTTGAGACAGCAAAACAAAAGGAAGCAGAGTTGCAGAAGAAGTTAGAGAATGCTATGACTGAATCTGAAAGTCATAAAGCATCACTCTACGACGCAGAAAACGAGAGGGACGGCTTGATACTCCAATTAGCCGAAGCTTCAAGAGAGGTAACAAGCTCACAGGAAGCAAAGGAGCGAATAGAAGATGAGCTGGAGGCAGCCAAGGATGAGCTCATTGAGCTAAGGGAAAGAGTCGAACTTCAAGAAAGGACAATCATGAGACTCAGGACCACCCCTAGAGCTAGCAGAGCAGGAACATAACAAGAGGGAGCCCTCGTACCAGCTCTGGAAGATCAGGTCAGAAGTCTGCAAAGAGAGCTGAGGTTAGAGCAAGTGCAAAGGTTGCACATGGCGGAGGGATCATTGGCTGCAGAGGAGAGGCTCACATCAGAAAACCAAACACTAAGGACAGAAAATGAGGCCCTCCGCAAACAGCTCCAAGACCTCCAAGAGCAACAAAGAAGAGAAACAGAGCCACCACAAGAAGAAGCAGGGGGAGCAGCCATAGAGCTACCAGAAACTGGAGAGGCAACCACAATTGAAGATCCAGCCCCAGTTCAAGAAGTGGCCTCAACTTCAGGAATCTCTGAAGAAGAAGAACGAAGGCTCCAGGACCAAATAGAAAAGTCAACAGAGGAAAGTGCCAAGGCGGAAATGGAATGGGAAAGGAGACTCCTCATCTCCATTAGACTTCAAGGTTTAGACACAAAAGTGCTCCATGAAGAGTGGATGCAACCAAGCCTGCCTTTCCCTCTGATGAAATTTGAAGTGATAAAGACGAAAAAGAGAATAGAGGAGGAGCAGTATGTCGCTCTTTATGAAGGCGACATCACAAAGGATGAACAATCAAAGAAGATTGTAGATTCTCAACCTAGATGGAGGAAAGGTTGGCTGAATAAATACCCAGCCTACCTCATCTACTTGGTAGAGGCTCCAAAAGAGATTCGGGAGGATGCAACCTTCTGCCCGGTGCCAAGAGTCAGAAGCTGGAAAGAGCATGGCAGGATTGCAGAAAAGAAGCCAAATTGGCTTAATTACCCAAGGATGCCAGGACCAAAGGCAGGAGAGAGAATAGGTAAAACCTACATGGTGAAAACCCTAACGGGCACCATCAAACTCTTTACTGGCTCTCCTGACCTTTCGTGTCAGATGCTAAAGAAAATCTGCAGGACTCTCTTAGCATGCATTGAAGTGTTCGCGCCAGACAAAGCCACGACCTCGAGTCTACTATCGACGGCCGACACAGTGACGGATATGATGTATGATCTTTCTTTGCAGCCATCACCAAAGGTGTTACATCTCTTATACCAAAGAATTATGTTTTTGCCTAGCTTCCACATGCAAACATTCGAAGAAGCTTTCTACACCGGCTTTTTCACTCACGAAAGCAAAATATTCGGCCCAACCTTGACCATCGGCAACCTACGCTACGAATCACATTTACAGATGCTCAAGACGACAGGACTCTATTGACCAAGCCTAAAAGTCATGTCAGGGACGACATGAACGCGGAGGGGGGGAGTGTTGAGCCAGCAGAGGATCACACCCGCATTTTTGTTCACACCCATCATTTTGTACCATTGATTGTAATAAATGTCGTTCCGACATTAATTTTGATTTGAGCCATTCATTAAGTAACGGGACTCAATTGAGTTTCCAGCTTGTAATCCCGACGTAATTTCACCTGCTGATGTAAATAATTAGAGATGTTTTCACCTCCAAGGCTGAGGTATATAAGCCAAAGTTTTGTAACCTAAAGGAAGATTCAATTATTAATCAAAGTGAGTTTTGAGCGCCGTGACCGTGTCTTTAGGGTGTTGTTCTTACCTA